>NC_139963.1:51067534-51667534 GCF_963993115.1 Abramis brama | reverse complement strand
TTCATACCGCAATGCATGATGGGAGCCATGAATGAGTTGTGATTGGTGGCAGCCACTGCAACATGCTTTATTATTGTCACCATTATTGAGATTCACAGGCTGATTATTGATGTTAGTGTGTCTACATAAAGGAATTTTCAAAGTCTTTTGATCAGAACAACTTTTACGCATATTTAGTTTATATTGAAAATGCTGAAACTCTTTTGCTGTAGAATCACAGTGATGCCGTAATCAAAAATAAACATTTAAGTCAGAGATTAGACTTTAAATGAGTTCAGTGACTCAGATCAAATTATGATTATGTCTAAACATAACCAACACCACCTGATCAACTTTTCTCTTTGTTCATCTAGCCGTTATAACTCAGATACAACAGCCAAACAAAATCTAAAGTTAATGCTTTAAGGGTCAAGAGCCCAACTAAAGCAAACACCCATCACCTTAATGGTAACTTACAATTTGTGATTTTCTCCTTCAGTGAGTCTGCTTGTTAACATCAGGTGTCTTCAATAATGCTCAATCATCACTAAATGAATCACTTAATTATATCATTAACTTTAACACTCTTGAGTCTGGAGTCATATAAACTCCCAGGAGAGTTCAATTAACACTGGAGTTTTTGCTGTTGGACCTCAAGGTACATATATGTAACTTTTTGAGGATCAAAAAGCATTAAAAGTTACATATATGTACCGTTTCCTTTAAAGGTTAAGGTACAATATTGTACCCTTGAGGGTACAGCCCCAGTGACAAGCCATTGTACCCCTAAAGGTACAATTATGTACTTTATTTTCTGAGAGTGTATAGAGCCAGCCCTGATTGGCTGCTTGAATCTCAATTTAAAAGAACGTCCAGTTCGCGGCCTTTCTTTCTTTTGGCCATCGGTGGAGAAGAAGTCATAGCACGGTTACTCATGGTTCTTACAGGGCTTTCAACCGAGGAGGTCCTTCAGAAAATATCAGAAGCAGGCATAGAAGTAACCGGTGTCGAGATGAAAGGACATGAAATAGACTTTCAGGCAAATGACAATTACTCAGATGATAATAATTTATATGTCACAGCAAGACATTAACCCATTTAATCCCACCGGTCACAATAGTGACCGTAAAAAAGTGTTTCATTTCTAAGGCTATAAAAATGTTACTGAATGATCTATCAATGCATTTCCAGCAGATATTGAAATAATAAAGGGTCTCAATGAAATATGTGCAGTGTCGCATGTTTACTGTAAATTGTCACATGACCAGAGCTGTTTACTTCTTGTTTGCGCCAAGAGAAGAGGATGCCAGCAAGAAAGCTCCCAAAGAAAAGGGTGGTAAAGTATGTTAACATAAAGATAGGACATAGATTTTTGGTACACATCATGTTTAAGGTGTCTAGTATTGATATATGCATTTGCAATTACTCAACTTTGTTTAATGTGGTCATAGAACTCACAAACATGTCAACGGCAACAATAGTGACCGGTGGGATAACCCATTGTATCTACATACTAATACACATAGGCTAACTGTTCTACCTTACTTTCTACCTAATTTTACACACACACACACACACACACACACACACACACACACACACACACACACACACACACACACACACACACACACACACACACACTTGTTTTTGTGGTATAGAAGGACACTGATGCCCAAACAAGTTTGGTGGTGGTATATGGGGACACCCCTTTCCCAATGCCCTACAGTGATGATGCAAATATCAAAAATTTTGTTTTAATCTGCAGATCACAAATCTGACTTCAAATGTTCTATACACACAACAGAACAGAAAATATGACCATATGATATTTTGGTGGTACACAAGGACATTCCCGCCCATCCTAAAATGTTCCCGCCTATGACATAATTGTGATTTTTGGGGCCCGACTTGATTATGAGGACACTCTTTTTACAATACACTAAATATGTCATTTCAGTGGATTACAGGGACCAATGTGTTTTACTGGTACATGACCACACACACACACAAACCTGACAACACAGTGTATTACCAAGACTAAGGTGATTTAAGAGGACTGGATCTTAAACAATACACAACTGCATAATCCAACATTATAAGGACGAGTGTGTTTAATGGTACATGCCCACACACACACACACAAACCTGACAACACGGTGTATTACCAAGACTAAGGTGATTTAAGAGTACCGGATCTCAAATACAATACACAAAACAACTTGCAACATTACAGGGACAGAGGTGTTTTAGAAGTGCTTTAATTATGACTTCAATAATATCATCATAAACATTGAGTTTTTTCAGTTTTACCATGTAATACAATCATGACATGCCATTTTAAGGGAAAAGTGACATCCACAAACTTAAAAACATGGTCAATAAAACTTGCACAACTGTGTGATCTTTCCGAAAGCATACAGTATCATTACTGTTTTGACATATTAAAATGACAAGCAGATGAACCATTCAAAACTTCGAAAAGATTGACAAAACAGCCCTTGGAAACAGGCACAATTTAAAGATGTCATTAAACAGGCTTTGAAATGTATAAAATGAACTCACTCAACATGCAATAAATGCTGCAACATGTAGAGAAACCGACTTACAAGGGACGGTTTACCTAAAAAGACTATTCTGTTATTTCCAGAAAATGTAAACAGAACTGTCAAGTTTCAAAGCAGAATTACAGAGATAACAGGGAAATTATTCAACAAAGTTAGTTTGGGCTGTACATCAGCTCTAGAAGAGTATAGTGTCAGAATAGATAGATTAGAATACAACTATCATTGTAAGTACAAAAGCTCTCATGTGTTTAGAGATTACTAAAGCATGTATTCTTCTGTACAGAGAATGAGAGTGAGGCAGAAATTGAAAACCCACGGAAAGGATCCTCAGCGGTCTTACACTGCTGGCATTCAGTCAGTGTGGCCAGTTTTCCTTTGGTTATACACTCACCTAAAGGATTATTAGGAACACCTGTTCAATTTCTCATTAATGCAATTATCTAATCAACCAATCACATGGCAGTTGCTTCAATGCATTTAGGGGTGTGGTCCTGGTCAAGACAATCTCCTGAACTCCAAACTGAATGTCAGAATGGGAAAGAAAGGTGATTTAAGCAATTTTAAGCGTGGCATGGTTGTTAGTGCCAGACGGGCCGGTCTGAGTATTTCACAATCTGCTCAGTTACTGGGATTTTCACGCACAACCATTTCTAGGGTTTACAAAGAATGGTGTGAAAAGGGAAAAACATCCAGTATGCGGCAGTCCTGTGGACGAAAATGCCTTGTTGATGCTAGAGGTCAGAGGAGAATGGGCCGACTGATTCAAGCTGATAGAAGAGCAACTTTGACTGAAATAACCACTCGTTACAACCGAGTAGGGCTGGGCGATTTAAATCGCGATATTGTTATGCGCATCTCGTCAGTAAAGCCGGCTCCTTGATTAGTAGTAAATCGCCATCACCTGCTTTCAGATGGAGCGGCATTTACTACAAAGAGCCGTAGTTAACTGACAAGCTGAGCCATATCGCATTAAAATCGCGGAAGTATCGCCAGCGATTTTTAATGCGATATGGCTCAGCTTGTCAATTAACTACGGCTCTTTGTACACAGCAAAAACTCCAGTGTTAAATTAACACTCCTGGGAGTGTAGGAGTCCACACTCAAGAGTGTTTAAGTTAATGAGATAATTAAGTGATTAATTTAGTGATGATTGAGCATTATTGAAGACACCTGATGTTAACAAGCAGAATCACTGAAGGAGAAAATCTCAAATTGTAAGCCACCGTTATGACGATCAATGGTTGCTTTAGTTGGACTCTTGACCCATATATTATTAACTTAAGATTTTGTTTGGCTGTTGTATCTGGCTTATAACTGCCAGTTGAACAAAGAAAAATGTGATCTGATGGTGTTGGTTATATTATGACAATCATCATTTGAATTTGATCACTGAACTCATTAAGATCCTTCTTTCTGACTTCGATTTATGTTGTTGGTTACAGCATAACTGTGAATCTGCATAAATGCCCAGAATTTTTGATATAATATAAAAGATTTCTTAAAAGTTGTTTTTAAAAAAAAATCATTCTTTTAGGCACACACAGATGTCAAGATTCAGTCTATGCATCTCAACAATGGTGAGGAGCAGAATATTCAATTAGGAAAAGTAAATTACATAGACAATTCAGATCATAATTTATTCATACCCCTCATTTCTGTGCTTCTTCCAAAGCCACGCCCCCAAAACACATGAACGCGCGACTCCGACCGCTGAGCTAGAGGACGCATTATTTACCTGAGACAAGCGGAGGGGAAGGGGCATTTTTTTGCCTGGTTTGCCTTCACTAACTGCATATGCCGGTACTGTAAATTTAGATTGCTCTTTCTCTGCCATTGTTTTGGTATTCCTAGGTTCAGTGCCTTCTTCTTCTTCTTCGATAGATTTTATTGGCAGCTTGCAAACATAGTGCATTACCGCCATCTACTGGACGGAGGTGTGATCAGGTTCCGTGCCTCTCGCACTCCTCAAATCAAACGGTCGCGCGCAAGTGGGCAGGTGCTGTGTGGCAAAAGGGTGGTTGCCATGGTTGCGAGAGAGTGACAGTCGCCTAAGCCAATCCTTTGATTCGTCCCGAATCGAAATAATGAGCTGTGTTTAATACAGATTAAACGGTCTAGAGTCACTTGATTTTTATACTCTTTTTTTCAGAGTTCTTACATTTTAATTATGTATTGATATATATAGAAAGTTTTAACAAATTTGGATCTTTAATTTTTAATAAATCCTACCTACCCTGCCTTTAATGGTAACTTACAATTTGTGATTTTCTTCTTCAGTGATTCTGCTTGTTAACATCAGGTGTCTTCAGTAATGCTCAATCATCACTAAATTAATCACTTAATTATCTCCTCAGCCCTAAATGCCGCTCCATCTGAAAGCAGGTGATGGTGATTTACTACTAATCAAGGAACCGGCTTTACTGAGGAGATGCGCATAACAATATCGCGATTTAAATCGCCCAGCCCTACAACCGAGGTATGCAGCAAAGCATTTGTGAAGCCACAACACGCACAACCTTGAGGCGGATGGGCTACAACAGCAGAAGACCCCACCGGGTACCTCTTATCTCCACTGCAAATAGGAAAAAGAGGCTACAATTTGCACAAGCTCACCAAAATTGGACAGTTGAAGACTGGAAAAATGTTGCCTGGTCTGATGAGTCTCGATTTCTGTTGAGACATTCAGATGGTAGAGTCAGCATTTGGCGTAAACAGAATGAGAACATGGATCCATCATGCCTTGTTACCACTGTGCAGGCTGGTGGTGGTGGTGTAATGGTGTGGGGGATGTTTTCTTAGCACACTTTAGGCCCCTTAGTGCCAATTGGGCATCGTTTAAATGCCACGGCCTACCTGAGCATTGTTTCTGACCATGTCCATCCCTTTATGACCACCATGTACCCATCCTCTGATGGCTACTTCCAGCAGGATAATGCACCATGTCACAAAGCTCGAATCATTTCAAATTGGTTTCTTGAACATGACAATGTACTAAAATGGCCCCCACAGTCACCAGATCTCAACCCAATAGAGCATCTTTGGGATGTGGTGGAACAGGAGCTTCGTGCCCTGGATGTGCATCCCACAAATCTCCATCAACTGCAAGATGCTATCCTATCAATATGGGCCAACATTTCTAAAGAATGCTTTCAGCACCTTGTTGAATCAATGCCACGTAGAATTAAGGCAGTTCTGAAGGCGAAAGGGGGTCAAACACAGTATTAGTATGGTGTTCCTAATAATCCTTTAGGAGAGTGTATGTGCCTTAAAATGTTCAATTACAGTTGTAACTTCAGCATTTGACCAGCACACTTTTTGTCCTTTCCACAAGGTTTTCAATTCCTGCCTCACGTTCATTCTCTGTACAGAAGAATACATGCTTTAGTAAACTCTAACTATATGAGAGCTCATGTACTTACAATGGTAGTCATATTCTGATTTAAACCTCAGGTACCTTGAGAAACTTCAGTGGTTTCTCGATGGGCATCTTCTGAACACCTGTAGGAAATCAGTTATAGACAGATCAGAAACTCAGATGTAACTCAAACCTGCATCTAGAACTTAAAACTGGTTATACATCTGATATCTAAAAAATACATTTCAAATGACATTCAAAACATTATTCTGGAGATGGAATGTTGTGTTAAACATCTCCTTTTCAAAGTTTTTGACCAACATGAACATGATAAACTTTTCCATTAATTTTGTTCTAGAAAAATTGTTATTTATAATAATATCTGATTATTGAAAACTGATTTTTACAATTAATGGCAAAAGGAATGTTTAGAAATGTAATCTGATATTATCTACTGGCACACTATACATACACTATGAACAAAATTCTAAACGCTTTTGTTTTTGCCCCCATTTTTCATGAGCTGAACTAAAAGTTCTAAGACTTTTTCTATGTTCACAAAAGGCCTATTTCTCTCAAATATTGTTCACAAATCTGTCTAAATCTGTGTTAGTGAGCACTTCTCCTTTGCCGAGATAATCCATCCACCTCACAGGTGTGGCATATCAAGATACTGATTAGACAGCATGATTATTGCACAGGTGTGCCTTAGGCTGGCCACAATAAAAGGCCACTCTAAAATGTGCAGTTTTGTGTGGTGTCGGGGGTCTGGAAACAAGTCATTATCTGGTGTGACCATCATTTGCCTCACGCAGTGCAACACATCTCCTTCGCATAGAGTTGATCAGGTTGTTGATTGTGGCCTGTGGAATGTTGGTCCACTCCTCTTCAATGGCTGTGCGAAGTTGCTGGATATTGGCAGGACCTGGAACACGCTGTCGTATACGCCGATTCAGAGCATCCCAAACATGCTCAATGGGTGACATGTCTGGTGAGTATGCTGGCCATGCAAGAACTGGGATGTTTTCAGCTTCCAGGAATTGTGTACAGATCTTTGCAGAATGGGGCCGTGCATTATCATGCTGCAACATGAGGTGATGGTCGTGGATGAATGGCACAACAATGGGCCTTAGGATCTCATCACGGTATCTCTGTGCATTCAAAGTGCCATCAATAAAATGCACCTGCGTTCGTTGTCCATAACATACGCCTGCACATACCATAACCCCACCATGGGCCACTCGATCCCCAACGTTGACATCAGCAAACCGCTCACCCACATGACGCCATACACGCTGTCTGCCATCTGCCCTGTACAGTGAAAACCGGGATTCATCCGTGAAGAGAACATCTCTCCAAAGTGCCAGACGCCATCGAATGTGAGCATTTGCCCACGCAGGTCGTTTACAACGACCAACTGCAGGTCGAGACCCCGATGAGGACGATGAGCATGCAGATGAGCTTCCCTGAGACGGTTTTTGACAGTTTGTGCAGAAATTCTTTGGTTATGCAAACCGATTGTTGCAGCATCTGTCCGGGTGGCTGGCCTCAACGGTGTTGGAGGTGAAGATGCTGGATGTGGAAGTCCTGGGCTGGTGTGGTTACACGTGGTCTGCAGTTGTGAGGCCGGTTGGATGTACTGCCAAATTCTCTGAAAAGCCTTTGGAGACGGCTATGGTAGAGAAATGAACATTCAATTCACGGGCAACAGCAGGTGGACATTCCTGCTGTCAGCATGCCAATTGCACGCTCCCTCAAAACTTGCGACATCTGTGGCATTGTGCTGTGTGACAAAACTGCACATTTTAGAGTGGCCTTTTATTGTGGCCAGCCTAAGGCACACCTGTGCAATAATCATGCTGTCTAACCAGTATCTTGATATGCCACACCTGTGAGGTGGATGGATTAACTCGGCAAAGGAGAAGTGCTCACTAACACAGATTTAGACAGATTTGTGAACAATATTTGAGAGAAATAGGCCTTTTGGGTACATAGAAAAAGTCTTAGAACTTTGAGTTAGATCTATAATTTTGTTCAGTGTATATAACTGGCTTAAAACCATTTTTCTTTGGTGAAAATACTAACGTAAAATTGCACTACAATATATATTGGTTTAAAATAATAATAAACATGTTCATAAACACAAACTTGTTATGCTGGGTACACACCAAAAGATAATCAGGCTGATTTTGGGCCGATTTCCCCCTTCTGACAATCCTAGCTGTGTCCCGATTATCTTGATGGTTATAGATTATCTTATCAGATTTTCCCTTGGTGTGAGGTGTGTTAAGAGTGTCCGAACCTGATCAGAAGAACGCCGGAGTCGCCCTGATCGCGAATCGCAAATATTCAACATGTTGAATATTTACGATCAGAAATCCTGAAATGTGGGGGGAAGCCCGAGGACAAACGCGCGCATGCTCTGGAGATTATCACGTGAAAGGAAACAATATCCAATCAGAAAGCGAGATGAAGGAAGACGGAAGCATAACAAACGCAGTCATGGCGGAGCACAAACTGAAATTGATGTGGACAGCAGAGATGGAGGATCAGCTTGTTGATTTGTGGCACAAATGTTTACACAACGTGTTGTGTAAAACTTTTCCAAACACTATCATCGCAATTTCTTCCTGCATATCGTCCGCCATGCTTATTCTGAGGTCTCTAGAGTGTTAACAGTCGAGACTCTGGTTGCATGGTCTTTAGGGTTGGGTATCTAGAACCGGTTCCAAAATGCCAAAAACCGGGGATTCGATAAGACGCGCACACTTCGATTCCGCTTATCGATTCCTTACTTTGGTGATGCTCACATGCGTGAGGTGAATGGCAGTGAGCATTTGTTTACAGTTGTATTGATCTGCCAGGACCTGCCTGCCGCACATGCGTTGTAGGTTATATTTACGATGGCGGAGCGCAGCAGACGTTCAAAAGTTTGGTTAAGCTTTTCAAAAAAAGATGAAAATACAGCAAATTGTATCACATGCAAGAAAGACATTTCATGCAAGGGAGGAAGCACCTCCAATATGATGAAACATTTTCTGCAACACGGGGTCTATTTGAAGGAATGCAGCGCATTTGATTCGGTGCGATCTCTCAACAGCAGTACCACAGGTTTCCACACACCAGATAAAGCTACTAGCAGCAGCAATAGCAGTCTCTCACACTCAGGTACAAAACTAGAGCCGCATAATTCTGGATAAAATGAGAACCAGTTTTGTTTAAAATAGAGATCATGAATAAATACATCAGACAATTAATACGAGTCGAGTCTATAATTCCTTAAAGTGTTATATATATGCAGTATATTGTAAATGAAGATGCATTGTCACAGTTTTACTGGTAATAGCCTAAATGTAACAAGAATAAAAGGTAGAAAAAAGTATTTGCTCTCTTTTTTCTCTCCAATAAATATTGGAATCGAAACCAAGAATCGTTAAGAACCAGATTCGATAAGCAGAATCGGAATCGTTAAAATTTAAACGATACCCAACCCTAACGGTCTTTTCACATCATGGCACACCACACACTATAGGAGCCAAACGGTTAAATCTAGGATTTTTTGTCCTCATGTTTGTGGTCTATCACATTTTGAAAATCTTATAAGATGTAAAAAATCTTTTGGTGTGTACCCAGCATTAGTTGACACATACCAACATTACTGGAGACGCCTGCAGCTCCAGCAGGAACATCACCTTCAGAACCGCTTTCATCAGGATCACTGGCATCAGAGTCCGTCATACTGATCTCATCTTAAAGAAAAAGAGACATTTAAAACAAGAACATCTTCAGATTAACCTGTATTCAGAAGTCATTTATGAAACATGACAAATGGCACCGTTTAATAATAATAATCATATTAATAACAACTATAATACTTCACTAAGATCACTATTATTAGAATTATCGCCTAGACAGTGATATACTAATACTGTCAATGAAAAATTAATATTTTATAATGAGTATATTATTTTACAATAAGAGGTTATAATACTTTCTTAATTTCTTCACTTAAGCTGTTATACTGGCAGAAACCTGCAGTTTAAGTGAAACAGGTTTATAAACGCATCTTATTGCAAAATTGTATTACCACAAAAAATGTGGATATAATGCGAATGTAAAAATAGAGAGTAACTGGTGCTGGTTGCGTTCCCAAATGCATGTTAAACTTATGGCACAAGCAGAGATGGAGTTCACTGCATTCATTCCCTGTGAAACGAGGCGTGGAAAAAGCCAGATCATGAGCTGATCGAGCGAGCAAAGTGTGCTCTTCAGTTCGAAACACGCAGCACAACAGACTACAGACTTACTTTCTTATCGTCTTTTGCGATTTGATAAGGGCATTAAGCCATGTTGTGCTTTTGATTTTAGTATGTTTGAGAGATGCTTTGCCAAAGCAATTGCGCAAAAAACAAAGACAATTTATGTTATTATGAGGCGTAAAAATATTTTCGGTTCTTTTGGTTCAAACTGTGGAGGGACAGATTAGACTGTGGTGGGTCACTAGAGTAAAGGTAATTAATGGTAACACTATGAATTTTACTCCTCCCAAAAATGCCAAATAATAAACAGGTGAGAGCATATTTTAGGCTATAAGACACGTTATAGTGAGATATGACAGCGCTTCTGCAACACGCATCACTGCAGATGAGTAGCTGAGGATCTCTTCAGCATGCTGATGCACAAAATACAAACTAAAAATAAATTAAAGTAAGTCGCAGATGCTCAACACAGTCATCTTCATTAAAAGTAGTGAGAATAAATGATTTTACCAGTGCTGATGCTACTCTCTCTCTCCTATTGATCTTAAAATTAGCTGATGATACAAAAAATGCTGCTCATAGCGGTAGCTTTCGATGACGTGAACACCGTTAAATCTGATATAGCGCGGGAAATGAAGATCGGATTTATGTCCGTTTTGTAAAGACACATTTATGTGGCCAAGTGTAAATGGAATTGTTTTGACAATGAAATGACCAGGTGTAAAACAGCCCCAAAGATGATGTGAAAAAGTTCTTACTAGACTAGCATTTCCAAAAATGATGCAATGCTCTTTTTATTACCATCTCAACACAGTCTTGATCCTCCAATGATGATTGTTCCTTCTCAGGGCTCACCTGAAAGCAAGGCAAAGAAAGAAAAAATAAACATCTATTAGAGACAAAGGATTCAGAGATTCTCCAAATGAAGCAGCACAGATACTTGACTCCATTAACACTGACTGATCACTGTCATAAAACATAAAATTAAAACAATTTCACATTATCAATGATATACTTGAGCAAAATAAGGCTGATGACGCCAAACTAATTCAGGTATAATGGGACATTTCAAACCACTCAGTATTAATACTGATCAAATTAATGATATGAATAGTGACTTAAGATTTAAAACACTGTGACATAAGTTGTGTGTAAAAAAAGCTTTCGATACAATTGATCATCGTTTGTTAATCAATAAACTGGAAAAGTATGGTATCAGAGGAGTTGCATTAGATTGGATGAAAAGTTACATAACTAACAGACTACAATTTGTTCAAATGGGGGATTACAGATCGGAGTGCTTGGGTATCACCTGTGGAGTACCACAGGGGTCAATATTGGGTCCAAAATTATTTATTATGTACATAAATGACATATGTAGGGTGACTAACCTCTTAAAATTTGTGATTTTTGCTGATGATACTAATATATTCTGTTCAGGGGAAAATCTAAATCAGCTTTTGGAGGTGGTCACATCAGAAATTAATAAGTTAAAAATATGGTTTGACTTAAATAAATTATCATTAAATCTAGATAAAACCAAATTTATGCTGTTTGGTAATCGTAAAACCGACACACAAGTAAAAGTTATGATTAATAATGTTGAAATAGAAAGAGTGTATGAAAATAAATTTTTGGGTGTGATTCTTGATCATAAAATTTGTTGGAAACCACATATCAAATATGTTAGAACAAAAGTAGCGCAGAGTATTGGAGTAATGGGGAAAGCAAGGCATGTATTAAGTAAAAAAGCACTTTTTATTTTGTATTGTTCACTTGTGTTGCCTTATTTAAATTATTGTGTTGAAGTATGGGGCAACACCTACAAAACCACCTTACATACATTAAGCACAATACAAAAAAGAGCAATTAGGATAGTAAATAAGGTAGGATATCATGCGCATACTAATTTACTATATTTAAAATTGCATACTCTAAAGTTTAATGATCTCGTTAAATTTAAGACCGCTCAATTAATTTATAAAGCAATAAATAAACTGTTGCCTGGAAACATACAACAGTTATTTACAGATAGGGTTGGGGGTTATAACTTGAGAGGGGATTTAAATTTGAGTCAACATAGGACTCGGACAAAACTCAAAAGAATGTGTATTTCGATTTGTGGGGTGATTTTGTGGAATGGTCTGAGCAGTTCGATCAAACAAAGTGTTAATATGTTGCAATTTAAAAAAAGGTACAAAAGTTTTATTTTTGATAAATACAGAAGTGGAGAGGGTGAATGATAAGTCATTATGGTTGTAAATGCTGCTTGAAATGGTATTTGTTTATGTTTTTTTTTCTTAATATTAAGATAAAGCATTATTTAAATTTATGTTTAATTGTTTTATTATTTAAAACGTTATGTTTGATTTTTCTTGTTTAAATGTGAATTGGTATGGGTATTACTGGGGGTAGGTCTTGATAAGCCTAGGGCTTCTACCTATCCCTTTTCGAACAGGTTGATTATCATGCTAAAACTTGTTTATTTATTTGTATGAATATTTCATACGCATTGCTGTCTTTTTTAATTTTATTATTATTATTATTATTTTATTAATTGTTCGAAATAATTGTTCGAAATAAAGATTTCATTCATTCATTCATTCATTGTAATCAAGCATAAAGTTAAAACCCTATAAATATATGGTCATAACCAATCAGGGATGCATGAAAATAAATGCTCATTATTAATGTTATCATTGTCAATCCGATAAGAAAATTAGGCCGCTATATTAACACTAATAAATAATGGATTACTTCCTTCAGCTTCAGATGTGCGCTGTTCACCATGATGGTTTTGAAATGTTTGAATCACAAATCTGTGAAATCAGCGCATTGTTACAGGGAGAGTTCGCTTGTGGAATTGTAAGTTGTAATATTTTTTATTTTTGTGATATATATCTGATTTATCTCATATAGGATGCATTTGGCTGAGTTAATGAGTGCTGCAGTAAACACTTCACTGTAGGCCTACCGGTGGTCAGCAAAACATTAATTATGATTGGGACTGTCATATATACATAACACTATAATGAGCAAACTATTGCATTAAAAACGTCGTGAATTCTTCGGGTTTAGTTGCTGTGTTTCAGCGTGTTGTCCTGGGAGGAGCACATCCACAACAGGAGTTTCACTATGTAATAGTTGATAATATTAATAATAGCTCAAGTTAATCTGTGCATGATTTTGTGCAAGTATAAGTTGTAATATTGTGTTTATTTTGTATAAATATCTAATTTATCATATATAGGTTGTGTTCCGTTGAGCTAAAACCATCTAACAAAGCCTCAGTTTAGGGGTGTTCCTTCAGCTCTTTAGGCCATTTCATTTTAAGTTTAATGTTGTCTAATAACTTGTTTGCATTTTAATTTCATTTGATTTATTATTATTATTAAGGCAATATATGTTTTGGTAAAACTTCACAATACATATGTTATTGCATTAACTAACATGAACTAACAGAGAGAAAAACTTTTGTTAATGTGAGTTAATAAAATATGTGAGTTCATGTTCGTTCACAGTGCATTAAATTAACAGATACAACACTGGATTTGGGATTAAATGGGTTAAGTTTAAAATGAAATGTTGGAAAATGTGAAAATGAAAAGTATTTAATAGGCTACATTTTTATTTTACTTCTGCGTGTGTGTGAAATATATCTCATTATAGTCAACGATTGTACCCTGTCAAAGCCAATTTTGTACCATTTTTGAAGGGTCCATTTTTGTACTGTTAAATAAAGGTACAAAATTGTCACCACAGGTACAAGACTGGTCTCTTAAGGTACAAATCACAAGGGTACAAATATGTACCCTATGCCAAGGGTACAATATTGTACCCTTGAGGGTACAGCCCCAGTGACAAGCCATTGTACCCCTAAAGGTACAATTATGTACTTTATTTTCTGAGAGTGTGTGTGAGTGTACGCACGTGTGTGTGTACGTACGTGTGTGAGTGAACGTGAGTGTACGTAAGTGTGTGTGAGTGTACGTACGTGTGTGTGTGTGTGTGTGTGTGTGTGTGTGTGTGTGTGAGAGAGAGTGTGAGTGAGTGAGTGTACGTACGTGTGTGAGTGTACGTAGTACGTGTGTGTGTGTGTGTGTGTGTGTGTGTGTGAGTGAGTGTACGTGTGTGTGAGTGTACGTGCGCATGTGTGTACGCGCGTGTGTGTACGTACGCGTCTGTGTGTGTGTGTGTGTGTATGTACGTACGTGTGTGTGCGTGTGTGTGTGTGTATACGTACGCGTCTGTCTGTGTATACGTATGCGTGTGTGTAGGTACACGCGTGCATGTGTGTACGTACGTACAAGTGTGTGTGTGTGTGTGTGTGTGTGTACGTACGTACGTACGTACGTACGCTTGTGTGTGTACGGTTGATGTATGTGATTATCTGTATGTGTGCATATCTCTTTTACACAATTATTTTTGTTTTGAAATAAAAGTTATCACTGGTTTGAGTTTTTTTTTTTTTGAGTTGCCATGCATAATATGGGATACAGACAGAGATTGACAATGTACTATACTATATGTAGTTAGTTTAACTTAAAACTACTTTATTGGCATAAATGTTTTATAATAACCTAATGCACAAAAATAAACAAGAACTATTACAGAGGAATGATTAAAATAAAAAATATGTAAGGTGCCATTAATGTTTACAGTAATTTTGTAATTTACACAGTGAAGTGCAACAGAATGTAAAAAAAAAACTCTGTAATTCCTTATGTTTACCTTAGATCAGACATAGTTAAAACTATGGATATATGCTCAACTACTTTTTGCTGCTTTCATTATTACTTTAGAATTGTTTTAATACTTTATCATTTTATTAAAGTATTATTTCAAATTTGCGCAAATACGACGCATGCGCTGTCAGCGCGATATGGCACAAGAGTTTTCAACCGCATTTCCTGTTTACCGTGGCGTCGACGTCATTACTGTGCCACTAACCAATGAGAACCAGGTGCGGCCCCGCCTCGATCGACGTCATCACTTTACCCCAAACCAATGAGAAGCGTTATGTGCAGCCCCGCCCCGATCTGCAGGCTGCAGCCAGGTGTACTTGTCCTCAGCAGTGGATCTACAGCCACAGACTTCAGAGGTCAGAAGATCTCCTCAGAGGATGATATATGCACTTACTTAGGACAACTCCTCGGATGTTGTGTTGATGTACAAGAGTTCCCAGTAAACAAAATGTGAGATAACACAGCATTCGTCTCAGCATATCATTCATGATATATAAAAGATGAAGATAACAGATGACCTCCAAGGAGATTAGTAGATTATGAAATTCAAAATATATACATTTTGAGGAACTCTTTGGACACAGAGTGAAATGTTCAATGTTCACTGCTAATGTTTGAGTATTTGATTTATTTGAAAATATCTAAAAGTGGAAAGAGTTGTAATGTTTAATGTTATGTCAATTACAGACACTAGGGGGCAGGCAAACAGGGTTAAGTGATTCTTGAGGAAGTGAGTTTTTTTTGTTTTTTTTTTGAGGAAATGAGTTAAGTTTTGGGCAATGCATTTGTTTATGGATGAGAATACTGGAAGAAGAAAAAAAGCACTATTTCTTGCATAACAAGGTTTGACTGTGCTCATGATGAGAACATTATAACACCCACTAAGCCAACACTTTTGCAACCTAAAACAAAAAATTTGAAATCTGATGGGTTTTTTTACCAACATTGAATCAAGTATGTAGATGATACAGACGCTTTTAATATGCGGTTAATACAACATGCTCAATACAAGAAAATATAACGGTTTAATGAGAGTAATAATCACTGAGAATTATGACGAGGGGTATCAGCATCATCTCCACATATCATTTTATAGAAATAATAAACACTGCTGATGATTCAAGATAGTGTGGTGATTTCTAAGCGCACAACATAATGTTCAACAAAGGAGTGTGTTTTACAGAAATGAAATGAATATGACCAACCTTATGCATATGATTCTCGGAATAAGTAAAAGAATAATATATATACTGTCATATACAATGCAATATAGTGATCAATTAACAGAATGCCATGCCAGAAATTCATAATTTCACTCTGCTTTATTTATTCCCACAGGAAATTAAGCTTTAGTATAAGTTCTGCCAGGAAGACTCAATTGTTACGTCACTTTACCTTCTCATCTATCCAATCATATTCCTATACTTTTGTATAAAAGATTGGTACTTACACACGTCTGAGTTTGCAGATGCTGACACTTCCATTCACCTCCATCCTCCCCACCACCATCAAGATGGGTCTTTCCCTCCATCCTCCCCAACACCACCAGGATGGTCCCTTCCCATACCTCGCAGGGGGTTGGCTGCGCCCCTGCCTTTGTCTTCAGGCAGGATATGCATAGTCCGGACCCTCGGATTGCAAGCTACGGACGGGGCCAAAGAACTTGATTGCTTGCTGGGCTGTTAATAAATGTTTAATTGTCACAGTTTTTATTCTCCCAAGTCTTTCTGGTAGAACTGTATCTTGAACTTTTACCTGCACCTGTTGCTCAAGATAGACAGTAAAAGTTTTAACCTTTGTATCATGACTGACTCCTCCCGCACACACAGATTTCATCTTGCTCTTATACAGGCAATGAGGAAAGAAACTCCCAAGAATGACTTCTAAACCTCCACATAAAGGTAACACATTTAATTATAAACACATTATTGTTTGTTATATGAATAAGACCTTAGTGAGAGAAGAGCCATATTTAGTTTTAGGCAGAATGATGAGGCTGTGATAGACAGTGGGCCTACTGTGTGTTCAATGGATTGTACTGTTGATTAACCTTTATACAGTGCGTGTCATTGTAAAGACGTATGGCGATTATATGACGATTCCTCACAGAATCGCTTTCATCCATGTTAAATTTAAATTAAATTAAAATTCAAAATGGCGTATTTCGGGTCTATGTAAATGTACAGTAACATACAACATAAGTTTAGTTTAATGATGAATTTAATGAATAACTCTATGAACTGCAGTGATACTAGTTTTGTCACAGAAGTACAGTATCAGGAACAAATGAGTGTAAAAGGCAGTGTTCAGAGTTGAGAGCAGGGCCGTTCCCACCACTAACGTTCGCGAGGTTCAGACCTCGGTATTTTTCCGAGGTGGGCTTGGCGCTGTAGTCGGTGTTACACAGTGTTCGGCCATAAACCAATTACAAAACTTTTTTTTTTTTAAAGTAAGGGGAAAATCCAAACAACACGGGTATACCATATCATCCATATTCATTTTGTTAATACAAGTTTGATGTTTAATATAAGCAAATTTTTCATTGTACTATTTTGTTGTTGATGTGTTTTAAGGGGAAAATCCAAAGACCTTTCATTTATTTTTGTTACAATGTGGTATATGTCATCAGTCTTATTCCTTTTGTTATTGAAAGTTCTATGTCGGAACATAATCATGAGTTTGTCATTGTACTATTTTATTATTGTTGTGTTTTTACATTAAGAATAATATTGAATCAACATTAAGCATTAACGTTAAAGATCAAATAAGCGCCAGAAATTTTAAGCACCATTGACGAATATCTTTTCTTGTAAAATATGCGGTGTATAATTGTTAACACTGGTGTTTTCACAAGTTCTAGGCCCACTCAGGCATCCACATGGCTACACAACTGGTGTATAGCCTACGCTTAAATAAAATGTTGATTAATAACTAGAATGCGAGATTACAGCAAAATCCACAGAGTTAAATCAACTCTGCTCAGAGTGTTAAAGATAATTAAGTGATGATTGATCATTAGTGATGAACACCTGCTGTTAACAAGCAGAACCCCCTTTTGCTGTGAAGAGTTGCTGCTGAGGGACAAGACTGCCTTATCTTACACCCGTACCAACGCAGCGCCAGGACGCATGTGACGCATGTATCATTTTCACATCCTGCGCCACGTTGTTTAAATAGCAAATGCATTTGCGCACATCTGTGTGCCCATGGTCTGAAAACAAAAATATTAAATATGTTAAAAGTATGCTTGTTTTTAGCATATTTCTTAAAATTAAGCATATATTTATTACCAATGTACTTATAGTGCACTTTTTAGAAATATGTTAAAAGTATGTTTGTTTTTAAATATATTTTTAGAAAATATACTAAATTACAATTATTTTAAAGTGCGTTAAAAGTTGTATTGTAAAAATAGGTAAAAAACATGATGCTAATATACTTTTAATATATTAAAAGATAGTACAATTTTTGTTAGTATATTTGCAATGTACTATTGAAAAGGGGATTATATTTCAAATACAATAAAGTATACTTTTTTTCCACTAGGGAAAGTTTGGCTGTAATTAGCCTATATTTTCCTCCGTAATGGGTCCTTATGGCATGTTTTCATGTTTTTCTTATAATTATTCTTGAAATAATTCTTATAACTTCCTGTGTTCGCAGGTGTGTGATCGCCATTATCTGCGGGATTCGGGACTCTGGATTCGGGAGACGCGCTGATATTTGCTCTTGAATCATGGCGACCTCAAGCCCCACAACAGAGACAAAAGGTAACTTTCTACCTTAACAATAATGAGACTAACGTTGATCGAGATAATTGTGTAACAACACAGATGCGTGTGTATTTTCTCCAGAGATTTCATACTGTTTTACTTTCAATTTGCTCACGTAAAGTGTTTACCTTCACATCTGAAAACATGTTTTAACTATGAAATCTTGAAGAAGCAAAATGCAATTGAAAATAATTTATATATATATATATATATATATATTTATATATTTATAGGCTTCTGGATATTTGATGGTGTTGGTATTTGATGTTTACTATGCTTATTGGTTAAATCCATCCTTGTAGGCTACAATGAAACCATACAGAGTGAAGAATCATCACAAACTAATGTAGGTTGTAATGTAAAACTAATGTAATACAGTCCGCAATAATAACACTATCAGAAATGACTAGATTAAACTAGTTCTGTGTCTAAGATATAAATGTTTTGGGGACATTAAATATCACTTTTCTTTGCAACAATATATGAATGTATCTTTGTATTCTGAATTCCACTACCACTGTACATGACCACTGTATTGTTCAAGAGATAACAAATAAAGAGAAAAGGAATGGCTGATACTGGCGTCTTTATTCCACGTGGAACACACAGCATGGCTGCGTTCGAAACCGCATTCTTCCCTACTATAGGGGAGAGCGGGGCACAAAGTAATGCTTTTTGACTTTCTCAGTTTGTGTAAATCTACTTATGGCTCAGAGTATTTATTTTTTCCCACATTAATTTCCCATATGTCTACTACAATTATGTGTTTTTGTTTTATTAATACAGTATATACTTTTTTCTTGATATACCCCGAAAGAATGGAAGTGAAATGTGACAACATGCCCCATAGGTGGGGTACATTGTAACATGACATATGACAGCTTAAAATGTTATCTGATCTAATTAAAAATATATTCAAAACAAACTAAAATATTTTCTAAATAAAATACAATTAAAAAGCGTTCGAAACCGCATAGGCCTACTTCCCTATATAGTAGGGAAAAGCAGTAGGCGAGCGAAAAAGTATGTACGAATCATAAAAAAGTAGGCGAGAATTACCAGGGTGACGTACTAATTCTCGCGAGATTCGGACGTACGCATACTAATAGTGCATTATGCCAGAGAATAGGTGCGTTCCATTCGACCGTAAGTGGACTGCGAAGTGGACTTCACAGGGTATTCCGCCATCTTAAGTGAGATTCCAATCCGAAGGGAGCGAACATGTTCAGTTCGAAGGGCACTGTGCACGGCATAGGGAATAAGGGAACATCGATACATCACTTCACAGGAAGTGGAGAGCGATGATCACCCAACTGTCATTGCACGCACCACGTCGTCACCAGTAACGGTCATAACTAATGATGGAGGAGTTTACGTATGTGTGTAATTATTCAAACATTTCACCATTGTTATACAAATGACAGTATTTTTAACGGTTATTCTTGTGAATATTACATATACTATTTTTGATGATTATAATTTACCTCAGTGAATGCACCCAGCTTAGCTAGTTTGTGAAGTAAAGTGATATTTTACATGTGATAGTAAATAAAAATTAAAATATGAATGTAGTCCTATATTTATGTTATATCATTATCTGCGCGACCCGTCGTTGACTTTCTTTGATGACGTTTGCAGGGCAATTCCAAATGAGCGGTTATTGTCAGTGAAGTCCACTTCAACTGATATACCGTGCTCAGGGAGTAGGGAGCAGTGAACACTGCGTAGGGACCCTGTCGAATGGAACGCACCTCTTGTCTAATATGGCGAGAAGTTTCACTCTCACTACACTTCCGGCTTCTGAACTGGTTGCAGTTCCTCTCTGATTCCATATGAGGGCGCTCACAGGACGAGTGCAGAATGAATGGAGGTCTATGGCGCTATACCAATAAAAATCCACTTTTCTCAGGATATAATTTTTTGTCTAGTAATTTGAATGTTGTATTCGAAAGGAAATGCAAATAAATTACACATTGCTGGGTGTTAGATTTTTTAGAGTCACTTATTTGCTTTAAAAAGTCTTTTAAAGTGTCAATGACGTCATAAACGTACGACCAGAGATACTGCTTTACGGCAATCCTTCAGTCACTCTGGTGCTTTCGTGCTCTGCACTTTCTTTTCTCTCGAGACATCGACAACACAGCTGACACAGGTAAACACACGTGCTAGAAGAGTTTTTGTTTTGTTTGTTTCTGGTCCCGCTTCGGATGACACGATGCCATCAAGCGGGATCTCTGGTCGTAATCAGTCCTTCACTGACCAATCAGCGTTCATTAGCAGAATGCTAGTGTGTTATGGACAACAACAACTCGACCTGTAAGAAATCAAAAGGACATAAGTACTCGTTCATTCAACTTTCAACCTATAACCCATGTTGAACTTGCAAAATCTACAATCAGATCTGAGATTTCTCAACGGCAATCGGGTGAAAGAGACAAATTTAGCCGTCTAGCCCCATTGACTCCCATTCATTTTGCACTCATGGCGATCGCCCCCAGTGGAATTCTGGTGGTACTACAACCAAAATTCGGTACAACAGGGCTTAATAGGGAGTGGGCAGGCTCTCCGTAGACGGGCTCTGATTATGCCTACTTTCCTATATAGACCTTATGTAGCTCCGCCCCTTTTTAGCGCTGCGCTCGTTGTCTTTTGTCTTCCAGTCTGTATTTGCACAGTGATCTTGTGTATTAATCAACGAACGGCTCGTTTTAAAATCTTGACGGTAAACTGACATTTGTTAAGACATCTGCTTTAAACACTACAATCCTCATGATAAGTTTAGTTAACTTTACATTGATTAAATCCACTTCAAAAGCTAATTACTCCTGGACAGTGATCTCATTGAAATATACAGAGCGACCACAGAACCGGAAGTTCAAAGACAATATTTTAAAGATGGCGGCGCCCTTGTTTCTCGGGTGCATAAAGTCTATATCCACCTTATTCTGCTCTAAACAATGCGCGCCGCCATGACGATGACTCTGATTGCCTACTTCTGGTTCGTAGCAATAGACCTTCTACCTGTACTAGCAGTGAGAGAATGAGTTCAGGCTTCACATGTGCTGTTGTTGGTTGTTTTAACAATTCAAAGAAGATTTCAAACTTTTTAGAAACTGAGTGCTTCGAGCATAAGATAAGAAGGAGAGAATGCCCATGTCAGGCTCCGTATCAGTTACATTCAATGCCAGAGAGTAAACGTTTAGAGTGGTTAGCTGCGCTAAAACTGAAGCATCCACAGAAAAAGGTGTATGTCTGTTCACACCATTTTTTTGATGACATCATGGATGACCATCCCAACCTGGAATTATACCTTGGATATGACAGACCAGTGGTGAAGAAGAGACGTGCAATTGTTCGTGTCGAAGCGACAGGTAAGCCACTTTTAATGTTGAATTGTGTAGCTGGTTAGCGATAGCACCACTTCACAGCTAACCTAGTTAGTTAGCTTACAGTTACTTCCAGTTGTTTACATTTTTACAAGCTCCACCGGCCTGCTACAAAAATATTTGTGTTATCTGTGGGCAGTCTAACCTACATTTTTATGAACAATTATATTCCCATTATGTCGCTGGATAAAGTAAATGTGTTAAAAACATGGCTATGGTTTATGCCTTTGTCCATTGAATGTTACTTTAGGTTTAATGCTACACTGCAAAACAATGTTTTTTTTTACTTAGTATTTTTGTCTTGTTTCCAGTTCAAATATCAAACATTTCTTAAATCAAGATCCATTTACTAGATGAGTCAAATGACATAAGATATTAAGTCTTGTTTTTCTGGGGAAATAAATACAAATTTTTGCTTAAAACAAGTTTGAATTCTGTTTGAATTAGCATTATTTTTCTTACCCCATTGGCAGATAATTTTTCTAAGCAAAAACTCACTTCATTTTTATTAAATCCCCAGGAAAACAGGACATAATATCTTATGTCATTTTACCTAGTAAATGCATCTTGATTTAAAAATGTGTAGATATTTGGACTGGAAACAAGACAAAAATACTAAGTAAGAAAAGCATTTTTTGCAGCACTGAGGGCTATCGTAGAGCTAGCTGCTGTCATTATGTGGGCCACGTTAGCCTGAGCGAGGAAGAGCTTCAATCACCATTTATCATAAGCTTTTACTGTAATGTTGTCAGTGTGAGAAACATGGACAGAAACTGTAGAGTTTAACATGTAGCCCATGTGCTCTTTTTTTACAGCAACAGCAGAAGTGACAGACCAGGAGGATGAGGGCATACCTGAGGTGCCACAACCGTCATACAGCACTGTTTCCAGCCAGTGGGAAGATCCATCGCTTTGGGACCACAACTATGGTGAACAGCAGGGTGTTAATGAGACGGCCAATGATGCCACAACACAAACTGAAGATTTCAGCTCCTCCATGCTTCAGAGTGATGCCGATTCGTTCCTCTACACTGGAGTCTCACTTGAAACCTTCAACTCTCTTGTGTCCACCTTAAAGGGGTTTGCTGAAAGGGCTTTTGTTTTGTCAGTGCGTGACCAGATACTAATGACACTGATAAAATTGAATTTAAATCGTGTGCTGGGTGACCTTGGTAGGCAGTTTCATGTGTCTCAGAGTGTTGCCAGTAAGGTTATCTCATTCTGGATTGATAAAATGGAGGAGGCATTGCGCCCTCTGATTAGCTGGCTCCCAAAATAAACCATTAAGGCCACTATGCCAACCACATTCAAGAAGTGCTTTCCAAACACCATGTCATTGACTGCAGCGAAAGTTTGTTACATCAGCAATCACAGTGACCATATAAATGCTTTTAAAGGGTTTCTATCTAATCAAACTTGATTCGAATTGAGACAGTAGTAGACCAAGTAAAACAAAGGGAATCTTATATACTTTCTATATAAATTACTAAAATTTCTGTACAAAATATGAGGTGCCAACCTGTATTTGCATTACTGTCTCAAAACTATTGTCCTAATACATATTGCACCTTTATTTGAGTACAAATACAAAAAGTTGTAATTGTATCCATCAAATTACAGACACAATGATAGTTTGTAATGTGTGTTTTGACTTTTGGCTCATTGACTTAATTTAGTCAAAAAGGAAAATAATGCAGATATACTTAACAGCTGTTGATTTATTTATTTGTAGGAAACCAAAGTCCACCTATTGATCGTCCCAACAGTAAGTAAAACAAAAAATATGATTATAAAGATTGTTTATATTAATGGATAGCTTGCATAGTATGTGATAAATGTTGTAAAACTTAAATAATCAAATTAGATGTAGTCTATTTTTTCATTTTCATATTTTTTTTTCTCAGAAAACTGTTGTTGTTGATTGTTTGATTCAATATACAATGAGGTTTGTACAACTACCATTTGATAACATTGTGTTTGTTTCAGTGTGTGATCTGAGGATTGTCCTGGTGGGGAAGAACGCATCAGAAACCAACAGAGTGGGAAACTTCATCGTGAATAGAAATGTGTTGGTAATGAAAACACCACAACCTGATGTAGAGACGTTCATTCAAATAGTGGAAAGGAGAAAAATCACAGTCCACACAACTCAACTGCTCAAATCAAATCTCTCAAGATCGCAAATAACACAGAAAGTATCAGCGTTGTCTCGTCCAGAACCTCATGTGATCATACTGGTGCTGCAGCATAAGGATTTTAATGAGAAAGATAGAGAAAGATTAACTTCTGTGTTTAACTACTTTGGTGAGCAGGCGATGAAGCGCACAATGATTCTGACTACTGATGATGAGAAACATGAAGAAAATGAATTTATTAAACAAATATCTACAGAATGTGGATGTCATCTTCAACTTCAAAATACACAAAACTCTCAATTACTTCAAAAAGTGGATGAAATAATCTCTCGTAGTGAATTTAAAGACACACAACAGAGCTCATCTGCGGATCAAGAACTCAGCAGATCTGTGTGTTCAGTCAGACCGAAAGAGAGAGCAGCAGGTTTTGATGACCAGAAATTTGGAAAATATGATAACCAGAAAGAGTTGACAAATGAAAATAGCTCTCAGAAACATGACAGTAAGTATTCTACTGTAACAAATACTATCACAAATGTTTTTATAGACAAATGTAAAAGAAGTTTTTTATTTTTAATGCCAAAACTGGCAAAGTGTCAGTAAATAATGAATAATTGTCTATCATTAATAGGTAACTAAATATGCAATAAGTAATGCAAGATAAATGAGTAGAAATACATTAACACTTCACTTATTAACTAATGTTAACAAAATAATCAACATTATTGACAGTAATAATTGTTTACAATAGTAATCAATATTATTTTTTGATAATTAATAAATACTAAATGAGATTACCCAGTCAACAATTTAATCTTACAGTGATCTCACCATGTGAGAAGAGATATCTATCAGCTGATCAGAGCAACACCAGGGGCATAGCCAGAATTTTATTTTTTGGGGGTCCCATCTTTAAATGAGGGGGCAACATATATAGCCAGAATTTTATATATATATATATATATATATATATATATATATATATATATATATATATATATATATATATATATATATATATAGCTTAACACCTAGAAACACCTAGAAATAAAACAGCTTAACACCTGCACACATTTAAAACAGCATATTTACTTCACCGTTTCAGCAGAACAGACATAACAGCCTACAACATAGCGGTGTTTATTACATTTTACATGAGTCTACAAGGGCGATTATAAAGTGTCAATGATGCCATCATACTCAGTTCAGAGAATACACCAATTCAAGTTTGAAAAACAGCATGGAAAGATTTCAAAGCAAATATACAGCATAAAATTACAGCATTTTTACTTCACTGTTTCAGCAGCAAAACAAAAACATAGCTCAGCGGCTATTCAAACCATGGGATTACCTTTTATGTTTCAAATATTTTTATTAGAGCACATATTCACATCGTTATATTATCTACATCATACACAAGAGTATAATATATATCCACATAGAAATGTGTGCAGTTAGGACATACTCCTCTTTTTGTTTTTAGAACATACAACAATGGTAAAAGAAGAACAGTATCAACAGATAGACATACAGAGTACAGAAAAAAAACAAAAACAAACCTAAATAATCCCTCTTTCCCACCCTACCCAGCCATATCCTTCCGTCTAAATACTACTTTATTATAGTTAGAGGGAAATATTAATTTCCACTGCCAGGTGTGAGATAGTGAATGAGAGGTGACCACACTTTTTCAAAGTGTGGGAGTTTATCCATAAGAATATATTTTATTCTCTCTAAGTAGTAAGTGTTAGTAAGATCACTAAGCAATATCTTTGTGATGGGTGTTTCATTATTTTTCCAATGCATGAGAAGTAGCTTCTTTGCGGTTATGAGACTATAGGACAGGAGGCATTGTTGGTAGTTGTTTAACCTTTTAATATCATCTGAAATTCCTAAAATAATAATGTGTGGATTAGGCTCCAATTGTATTTTAAGTATCCTAGAAATTAAACTGAAGATATTAAACCAAAAGATCTTAACCTTGGGACACAGGACGAAGCTGTGAAGCAACGTGTCTTCTGCAACAATGCATCTGTCACATAGAGGGGATATCTCAGGGTATATTTTGTGTAACCTCTCCTTAGAATAGTGAAGACGATGTAGAATCTTAAATTGAATTAGGCAGTGCCTAGCATTATTAGAACATTGATGAGTATGTTTCAAACTCTTTTCCCATAGAGGGTCTGGGATCACAGTGCCCATTTCTTCCTCCCATTTTGTTTTTATTGAAGTGGAGATCACTGGACTGATAGACTGCAAAGTGTCATAAATATAAGATATCGATTTTTCTGAGCAAGACATGGGTCGGAGGCATCAATCAAGACAAGAGCCTGAGAAGGTCTCAAAATTTTGCAAATATTTTCTTACATAGTTTCTAATTTGCAAGTATCTAAAGAATTTACTACCCGGTAAATTATATTTACTCTGTAATTGTGCAAAGGATGCAAAAATGTCATTAATGTATAACTCTCCTATTGTATGGATGCCTCTGTTCATCCAGAGATTAAAAGTATTATCAAGAATGGATGGAGGAAACGTAGGGTTTCCAGTGATAGGTAATGCATAATATATGGGTTTCAACTTAAAGTGTGATTTGATTTGTTTCCAAATACGCACTGTACTTTGGATCATCACATTGCTATTGTACAAAGACTTCTCAATAGTGTAAGGTGCCAGAAGGATGGCACCTATAGAGTTAGGCTGGCATGCCTCTTGTTCTAATTCGAGCCAGTTTGGTTGGGGTAGCAGTGTTATCCAGCCAGTACGCCATAATCTTGATATGTGAGGCCCAGTAATATGACAAAAAATTCGGGAGTGCCAAGCCTCCCTCTATTTTAGATTTGCAGAGGTGTTTCTTGCATATTCTGTGGGTTTTGTAGTCCCATAAGAAAGGGAGCACAATCAGGTCAATTTTTTTAAAGAAATATTTGGGAAGAAACACTGGAATGTTCTGAAATAAATATAGTAATTGGGGCAAGAAAACCATTTTGATAGCATGCATACTCATAGCATAGCATACTCTGCCAAGTAATGATATTGGCAAGGTCTTCCAAAACTGTATATTTGATTGTAATTTAGACAGCAGTGGTGGGAAATTCTCCTTAAATAAATTAGAGTGGCATTTTGTAATCTGAATTCCTAAATACGTGCATTTTTCTGAAGATACACTAAAAGGGAGGTTCTGTAACCAGGCAATATTCCGCACCTGCATGGGCATTAGCTCGCTTTTATTCCAATTTATCCTGTAACCAGAAAAGGTCCCAAATGAATTTATTTTATCGAGTATCTGTGAGATTGTGACTTGGGGTTGAGAGATAAATAATAAAACATCATCGGCATTTAATGAGATTTTGTTTATAGGTATTATAACCATGAATTAATGGGTCTGAGCAGATACTCTCGGCAAGGGGTTCGATTGCTAAAACAATAATTAAGGGGGAAAGAGGGCACCCTTGTCTCGTTCCTCTATGTAGTTTGAAACGGGGGGACAATATTTGATTAGTCAGTATCTGTGCACAGGGGTTGTTGTAGAGAAGCTTTACCATTGACATGAATTTTTCTCCAAAATTAAATCTCTTTAAAATTTCAAATAGATACGGCCACTTGACTTGGTCGAATGCCTTCTCAGCATCGAGTGAAAGGATGGCTAGCTCTTCTTGTGGTCTATTAGTAGCTGTTACGTCCCTGCGTGGTTGCGCGTGCCTGCGCATGCCTGTGTGTCTCTCTCTATCTCTCTCTCTCTGTCGCGCTCTTAGGTTTGCTCCACCTCCCGTTTGCTGGAGGGCTATCGTTCGCTACCAGTGGCGTGACGCCATATTCCACCGCAGCTAATCAAGTTCCTCGCCAGCAGTTAAAAGGACGCTGACACAGAGCGAGGAAGCAACTTGTTTTCTGTCGTTTGGTTTTGTTGTTGCTTTGCATTTTCCCTTTTTCGTTCAGTTTTGGTTTTGTTTGGCGTGTTACGGAAAGAGTATAAAGTTAAGAGGACAGTTTATATGTCACATGACCTACATTACAAACACGTAGGTAACTCGATCTGTATAGAACATCAGGTAAGGAAGTGAATGCCACCCCCTGTATGTTTTGTTTGTGAGATAGAGTAAGGAAGTTAGGGCGTGTGACGCCGAAGAGTTGTTGTTTTTTTTTTCTTTTGTTTATTAGTTAGGCAAGAGGTTTAACTATGAGTTAGAACGAGTTTTGTTTTGTTACTTTCATTTCTTTGCCTTCAATCCTCTCGTTCGTCCTCTCGTTACTCTTGGTTTATTTATCTTTTCAGTATCTTTTTGAGCCGCTTGTTGTTGTTGTTTTTTTTCTCATTTGTTTATATATTTATTAATATTATTATTATTATTATTATCATTATCCTTTCTTTTTGTATAGTTATTTCACTTATGTATAATAAATTATCTTTTTCCGCCTTACTTTGTTGCCATGTTATCTTTTGCTACCTTAACCACACCAAATAGTGTCATGACTTCAATGTTACCTCTTCTGACCTTGCAATTCATAAGAGTTTGTAACATTTAATGGGGGCTCGTCCGGGATCGTTCAATCCCAAATAAATTAGTTGTGATACTTTTGTGTGTGTGTTGGTGGCAACTGATATTACGTTATTTATTTATTTATTTGACATACTCATGCAGAATGGTATCGTTGTGCTCGTTTGCTTGTTGTACATTATGGAAGTGTTAAGCTTGCAGACGTTTATTGCCAGTCCGTCTTTAGAGCAGATTAATTTGTACAGGAAGCAAGATTTATTATTGGTAGCTGATCACTATCAGATTGTTGTGAGTAAACAGGCTCTTAAAAATGTTATAAAGACTACGCTGATACAGCGTTTAAGAGAGATCAATGTTCTTCCTATGGCAAATGTTGTGGGTGGAACATTGGCGGGTGGAAAGGTCGTTGTTGGTGATGTTGCAGTGGCAAATCTCAGCTTTATGGATGATGAGGATAGGCGGAGCGGTAGAGCTAGTGCTGGGGCAGAGGTGAGCGCCGATGATAAGGCCGGCTTGCCCCCGTTTGATCCATTCTCTCCAAGTTCTAGCCCAGTTGCAATATGAGGCACAGGAGAAAGCCCAAGCACGTCAGGCTGAGCAGAATCTGCGGATGGAGGTACGCAGGCTCGAAATTGAGGCTGAGACTCAGGTGAAGCTGCGACAGCATGATCTGGAAGCAATGAGGGTTGCTGACGGTTCAGCTGTGCAGTCGAATCCAGGGCAGCTCTCTCAGGTTCCTCCGCGCTCTGATTCATCCCAGGTAACGTTTGACATAAGTAAGCACATTGTGTTAGTACCTCAATTTAGAGAATCAGAAGTAGATTCGTATTTCAATGCGTTTGAACACATCGCTACTTCGCTTCGCTGGCCTAAGGAAATCTGGTCTTTATTGTTACAGTGTAAGTTGATTGGTTAAGCTCAGGAGGTTTGCTCTACTTTATCGTTAGAGGAAGGTTTAAAATATGAGTCTATGAAGTCTGCTATTCTTCGTGCTTATGAATCCAGAAGCATATAGGCAGAAATTTAGAGGACATAAAAAAATGCTACCCAGACTTTCGTGGAGTTTGCAAGGGACAAGGGAGTTTTATTTGACAAATGGTGCACAGCCAGTAAAGTGAGTGACTTTAACGAGTTGCGAGAGCTTGTACTGCTTGAAGAGTTTAAGGGATGCTTGCCTGATCGTGTTGTGGTTTACCTTAATGAACAGAAAGTAACTTCATTGTCCCATGCAGCCGTGCTAGCGGATTAGTTTGTTTTAACCCACAAAAATGTCTTTGCATTTGTACGCCCAGAAAAGTCACAGCCTGTTCCTTTGCAAAACCAAACGTCACGTTCCAGACACAGCCCACCTCGTACTAGAGAGGATCGGGAATGTTTTTATTGTCACAAACAGGGGCATGTGATAGCGGATTGTTTGACGTTAAAACGCAAACAACAGTCACAAACTAAAACCGTAGGATTTCTGAAAGCTGTTAAGCCGTCTGATGTTGTACATAGTGAGGAGAAAATTGATGACAGTTACTGACCTTTTATTTTGAAAGGGTTAGTTTCTTTAACTGGTAATCGTCAGGATCAGATAGAGATAAGGATGCTCCAAGACACAGGTGCAATGCAGTCGTTTATTGTGGCAGATATGTTACCGTTGTCTGACGATACCTTTTGTGGCTCAAGTGTAATAATACAAGGCATTGAAATGAGTTGCATAAATGTACCATTACATAATTTACATTTGCAGAGTGATATTAAATACATGATATTATATACATGATATTAAATAAACGTATAAGATTGAAAAAAGAATTTCTACCTGGTATAAAACCAGTTTGGTCTGGATGTACTAACTTATCTAAAAAGGGGCTCAATCTATTGGCCAAAATTTTAGAAAATAATTTCCCATCTTGGTTTAATAAAGAAATAGGTCGAAAAGAGCCAACCTCTTCTGGGTCCTTACCCTTTTATCACTGTAATAACCGCTTCTGTTAAAGTAGGAGGTAGCATCCATCCGTGTGGGCTTGAGTAGGGCTGGGCGATTTAAATCGCGATATTGTAATGCGCGTCTCATCAGTAAAGCCGGTTCCTTGATTAGTAGTAAATCGCCATCACCTGCTTTCAGATGGAGCGGCATTTAGGGCTGATGAGATAATTAAGTGATTAATTTAGTGATGATTGAGCATTATTGAAGACATCTGCATGTTAACAAGCAGAATCACTGAAGGAGAAATTCACAAATTGTAAGTTACCATTAAGGTGATGGGTGTTTGCTTTAGTTGGGCTCTAGACCATTATATGTTTACTTTAATATTTACTGTTGTTTGTCTGCTGTTATTGATTTATAACAGTTAAATGAACAAAGTAAAATGTTATCTTATAGTGTTGGTTATGTTTTGACATAATCATGCTGTGATCTGAATAAGGAAACTTATTGAAATAGTTTGGTTTAACTTGTTAGCAGCAGTTTAGTGATTCTTCAGCCTATGATTATCAGTACTTTACTTACAATTCAAAATATTTAACAAACATTGTTCTGATCAAAAGACGAGGAGCAGAATATTCAATTAGGAAAAGTAAATTACATAGACAATTCAGATCATAATTTATTCATACCGCAATGCATGATGGGAGCCATTAATGAGTTGTGATTGGTGGCAGCCACTGCAACATGCTTTATTATTGTCACCATTGTTGAGATTCACAGGCTGATTATTGATGTCCATCCATCCATCAATCCATCCATCTTCTACTGCTTATCCGGGGCCGGGTTGCGGGGGCAGCAGTCTAAGCAGGGATGCCCAGACTTCCCTCTCCCTCGACACTTTCTCCAGCTCTTCTGGGGGGACACCTAGGCGTTCCCAGGCAAGCCAGGAGACATAGTCTCTCCAGCGTGTCCTAGGTCTTCCCCGGGGTCTCCTCCCGGTGGGACATGCCCGAACTCATTCCCAGGAAGGCGTCCAGGAGGCATCCGGAAAAGATGCCCGAGCCACCTCAACTGACCCCTCTCGATGTGGAGGAGCAGCGGCTCTACTCTGAGCTCCTCCCGAGTGACCGAGCTTCTCACCCTATCTCTAAGGGATCGCCCAGCCACCCTGCGGAGAAAGCTCATTTCGGCCGCTTGTATCCGGGATCTTGTCCTTTCGGTCATGACCCAAAGCTCATGACCATAGGTGAGAGTAGGAACGTAGATTGACCGGTAAATCGAGAGCTTCGCCTTGCGGCTCAGCTCCTTCTTCACCACGACAGACCGGTACAGGGACCGCATTACTGCAGAAGCTGCACCGATCCGCCTGTCAATCTCCCGTTCCATCCTTCCCTCACTCGTGAACAAGACCCCAAGATACTTGAACTCCTCCACTTGAGGCAGGAGCTCTCCACCAACCTGAAGCGGGCAAATCACCCTTTTCCGGCTGAGAACCATGGCCTCGGATTTGGAGGTGCTGATTCTCATCCCAGCCGCTTCACACTCGGCTGCAAACCATCCCAGTGCATGCTGGAGGTCCTGGTTTAATGAGGCCAACACGACCACATCATCCGCAAAGAGCAGAGATGAAATTGTGTGGTCCCCAAACCTGACACCCTCCGGCCCCAGGCTGCGCCTAGAAATTCTGTCCATAAAAATTATGAACAGAACCGGCGACAAAGGACAGCCCTGCCGGAGTCCAACATGCACCGGGAACAAGTCTGACTTACTGCTGGCAATACGAACCAAGCTCCTGCTCCGGTCGTACAGGGACCGGATAGCCCTCAGCAAAGGGCCCCGGACCCCATACTCCCAGAGCACCCTCCACAAGATGCCGCGAGGGACACAGTCGAATGCCTTCTCCAAATCCACAAAGCACATGTGGATTGGTTGGGCAAACTCCCATGAGCCCTCCAGCACCCTGTAGAGGGTATAGAGCTGGTCCAGTGTTTCACGACTGGGATGAAAACCACACTGTTCCTCCTGAATCCGAGGCTCTACAATCGGCCGGGTTCTCCTCTCCAGTACCCTGGCATAGACTTTCCCAGGGAGGCTGAGAAGTGTGATCCCCCTATAGTTGGAGCACACCCTCCGGTCCCTCTTCTTGAAAAGAGGGACCACCACCCCGGTCTGCCAGTCCAAAGGCACTGTCCCCGACCGCCATGCGATGCTGCAGAGGCGTGTCAGCCAAGACAGCCCCACAACATCCAGAGACTTGAGGTACTCAGGGCGGATCTCATCCACCCCCGGTGCCTTGCCACCGAGGAGTTTCTTGACTACCTCGGTGACTTCAGCTTGGGTGATGGACGAGTCCGCCTCCGAGCCCTCAGCCTCTGCTTCCTCAATGGAAGACGTGACGGCGGGATTGAGGAGATCCTCGAAGTATTCCTTCTACTGTCCGGTGATATCCCCAGTCGAGGTCAACAGCTGCCCTCCTCCACTGTAAACAGAGTTGGTAGGGCACTGCTTCCCCTTCCTGAGGCGCCGGACGGTTTGCCAGAATCTCTTCGAGGCCAGCCGATAGTCCTTCTCCATGGCCTCACCGAACTCCTCCCAGGCCCGAGTTTTTGCCTCCACAACCACCCGGGCTGCAGTCCGCTTGGCCTGTCGGTACCCATCAGCTGCCTCAGGAGTCCCACAAGCCAGCCAGGCCCGATAGGACTCCTTCTTCAGCTTGATGGCATCCCTTACTTCCGGTGTCCACCACCGGGTTCGGGGATTGGCGCCTCAACAGGCACCGGAGACCTTACGCCCACAGCTCCGAGTGGCCGCGTTGACAATGGAGGTGGAGAACATGGTCCACTCGGACTCAATATCTCCAGACTCCCTCGGGATCTGGTCGAAGCTCTGCCAGAGGTGGGAGTTGAAGATCTCTCTGACAGGAGATTCGGCCAAACGTTCCCAACAGACCCTCACAGTACTTCTGCCGAGTCTGTCCAGCTTCCTCCCCCGCCATCGGATCCAACTCACCACCAGGTGGTTATCAGTTGACAGCTCCGCCCCTCTCTTCACCCGAGTGTCCAAGACATACGGCCGGAGGTCGGATGAAACGACCACAAAGTCGATCATCGACCTCCGGCCTAGGGTGTCCTGGTGCCATGTGCACTGATGGACACCCTTATGCTTGAACATGGTGTTCGTTATGGACAAGCTGTAACTAGCACAGAAGTCCAATAACAGAACACCACTCGGGTTCAGATCAGGGGGGCCGTTCCTCCCAATCACGCCCCTCCAGGTGTCACTGTCGCTGCCCACGTGGGCGTTGAAGTCCCCCAGTAGAACGACGGAGTCCCCAGTCGGAGCACTTTCCAGCTCCCCTCCCAGAGACTCCAAGAAGGCCGGGTACTCTGCACTGCCGTTCGGCCCATAGGCACAAACGACAGTGAGAGACCTATCCCCGACCCGAAGGCGCAGGGAAGCGACCCTCTCGATCACCGGGGTGAACTCCAACATATGGCGGCTGAGCTGGGGGGCTATAAGCAAACCCACACCAGCCCGCCGCCTCTCACCATGGGCAACTCCAGAGTGGTGAAGAGTCCATCCTCCAGAGAGGTGACGTTCCATGTCCCTAGAGCTAGATTACGCATCCAGGGACCGGCCCCTTACGGTCCCTCCTGCAGGTGGTGGGTCCACGGGAGGGTGGCCCCACGTTGCTCCTTCGGGCTGAGCCCGGCCGGACCCCATGGGGGGAGGCCCGACCACCAGGCGCTCGCATACGAGCCCCAACCCCGGGCCTGGCTCCAGAGTGGGGCCCCGGCTGCGCCATACCGGGCGACGTCACGGTCCTCTGGTTTTTTTGCATCATAAGGGGTTTTGAACCGCTCTTAGTCTGACCCGTCGCCTTGGACCTGTTTGCCTTGGGAGACCCTACCAGGGGCATATAGCCCCAGACAACATAGCTCCTAGGGTCATTCGGGTACTCAAACCCCTCCACCACGGTGAGGTGGCAGTTCAAGGAGGGGTGATTATTGATGTCTGTGTTTTAAATGAATTTATCTGAATGTCTTTTGATCAGAACAATATTTATTAAATATTTTGAACTATAAGTAAAGTACTGATAATCATAGGCTGAAGAATCAAAAAACTGCTGCTAACAAGTTAAACCAAGCTATCTCAATAAATTTCCTTTTTCAGATCACAGCATGATTATGTCAAAACATAACCAACACTATAAGATAACATTTTACTTTGCTCATTTAACTGTTATAAATCAATAACAGCAGACAAACAACAGTAAATATTAAAGTAAACATATAATGGTCTAGAGCCCAACTAAAGCAAACACCCATCACCTTAATGGTAACTTACAATTTGTGATTTTCTCCTTCAGTGATTCTGCTTGTTAACATCAGGTGTCTTCAATAATGCTCAATCATCACTAAATTAATCACTTAATTATCTCATCAGCCCTAAATGCCGCTCCATCTGAAAGCAGGTGATGGTGATTTACTACTAATCAAGGAACCGGCTTTACTGACGAGATGCGCATAACAATATCGTGTGATATATCGCCCAGCCCTAGTACAAAGAGCCGTAGTTAAAGGGGCATTTTGCAAGTCTGAGTGTTTTTTCTCTACGAGCTCCCCCTAGTGTCTGGTAGTATAATGCTTTCAAACACTCTTAAAACACTCGTAAAAACGAACTGTTGTCCCTCCCCCCTCGCCACGAGCAACCCAGCTGATCAGCTGTCAACCTAGCTAAGCAGAGGAACCGGCTATTTCAAAACCAGTTATGTCTACCGAGGCAAGTAAAGCAATACTTTCTTTCCAACTGATGGCAATTTTTTTATTTTTATTGTGTTGTCATGCATACTAGTATTTTTACCGGGAACGAACGATATGAACGAGGCGAACTACTGCTTTCGTGTTTGTTTGTTTTTGGGAGAATGGGCATGAGCATAAAAAAAAAATATATATATATATATCGGAGGCTAATATTTGTCTAAAGTTATATTAGCAAGGTCTATAAGTTAATCTGGTAGAATGATTGTTTACCTTTGCTTCAGAGCGTTTTTTTCTAGCTCGATCATGATATGTGCAACATTTTGCGCGTCTGATATTGCCTATTATCAGACGCGTTGACATAGTGACATAAAATAAAAGTGTAAGTTACACAAATCAAACCGACAGAGGAACGGCCAAACAACTACAGAAATCAAACATGTTTGCTAATGACAATGCTAACATCAAAGTTATAGTATCTAGCGTACTAGTAAGCCCCTAACAGAGAGCGATCATAATAAAAACCTTTACAGACAATAGCAAACATCCTGAGGTCACAATTACTTGAAATTTAAAAATTAAACACAGCTTATTCCAAAGACACTTACAAGTTCAACAGCAGGATCAGCATCCGTTTTGCAGGCTTCTGTTTCTCTCAGTTCTCCCCATTCTGAAAAAGCCGGTCCAATATTTACTCAAGTCTGACTTCTTGCTCGGTCAGTCTCCCGTTTCCTCTTCCATCGGTCCTCCGACAAAGATTTCCTAGCTTTCTGCTTCTTTTTTACAGGCTCAGCCATAACTCAATCTATCGTTGCCCTTTGCTTATAGCTAGCTAGCCGGTGCTTGAATGGGGGCGTGTACGTGTGCAGTGCCGTCAAGCAATTCGTTACATCGCGAGGCCTGATATCACGCGATACTTCCTGACGCCGACCCGCCGGCCAAAGTTGCAAGTGCGTATTTTCCGCTCTCGGGCACCAGGGGGGTGCGAAACCACCACCATTCAACCCGAAATAAGTAATATAACCATTCCACTGAATCTGAAGCTGTTCAGATAAGGTTAAAAAGTTACCTAGTGTCCCTTTAACTGACAAGCTGAGCCATATCGCATTAATATCGCGGACGTATCGCCAGCGATAATTAATGCGATATGGCTCAGGTATATGGCGATACGGCTCTTTGTAGTAAATTCTGCTCCATCTGAAAGCAGGTGATGGCGATTTACTACTAATCAAGGAACCGGCTTTACTGAGAGATGAGCATAACAATATCGTGATTTAAATCGCCCAGCCCTACCTCTGAACATAAGCTCATTATTTATTCGTGCATAAATGCTTGATGGGAGTCATGAATTAGTTGTGATTGATGGCACCCAGAATGCACTGCAACATGCTTTATTATTGTCACATTGTTGAGATTCACAGGCTGATGCTTGATGTCTGTGTGTCTTGAACAAAATTTGAATGAGAGAAACTTTTAAGAAATTAGTTGGATTACATTGTAAAAGTTACAAATATTATGCTGTACAAGGAAAGTGTTGCTATAATTAACAAAGTAAATGTAATTCAGAAATTGAGATCCATGAGTTTGGTGATTTAGGCCAAATGATTGTGAAGTTAAGATTATGTTTAACACAATCAACACCATCAGATCACCTTGTCTATTTGTTCATCTGGCTGTTTGGTAACACTTTACAATAATAGTACATGAATAATCATGTACTAATACCTGAATTAATAATTACTTTACTATGAACTAATGATGAGTTAAGACATGTATTAATGAGGTACTAACCTTAATTACGACATGAGTATCATGAATTCCTACATGAATATACCATCTTAACTACGCGTTAGTACATGCTTGTTAATTAATGTATTAATTAACATTTCGAGGTAAAGTAAATCAAACATGCTCTAGATCAGAAGAAAGATGTACTAAAAGGGCACAATGTTAAATTGTTCATAAATTTAACACCATCAATTGTCACATACATCAGTGAATGACACAAGATGTCTTGAAATATTTATATTAAACCTACTCATTGAACACACATTCCGTTTTAAGTGATTCCACTGCTGCCTTCAAGTGTAAAATACCTACTACACTAGCATATTCATTAAACAGATGCAATTTTCAAAATTAAAATCAGTGTTAGCACAGATGATGGTTATTTTCTGGATTTGTTTACTGTCTTTATATCATAATGCAGTCGGATGTTAGTCTTGTTTGCTGGCTCTTCTTTGGGGCCACTATTGCCCCTTCAAAATTTGTCCACTTTTTTCCTACACTGTAAAAAAGAATACATTGATTTTATTGATATCTAATTAATAAAAATGAGGCAACAGATTACAAGCAATATTATTAATTAAATTTAACAAATTAGAATTGAGTAATAATTAATCAAATTAATTCCTTAAAAGGTAACCATTTAAAATGAGTAAAATTTACAAAATATCTTTTATTGCCAACATTGAAGACACCTGGTGTTAACAAGCAGAATCACTGAAGGAGAAAACCATAATTAAAGTCACCATTGTGGAGATCAGTGTGTGTTTTAGTTGGGCTCTTGACCTTAAATTATTAACTTTAAGTTTTGTTCGGCTGCTGTACATAAGTTATAACAGCCACATGAACAAAGAGAAAAGGTGATCTGAAGGTGTTGGTTGTGTTTTAACATAATCATTATTTCACAATCATTTGACCTGAATCACTGAACTCATAGAGTCCAATTTATGAGTTAGGTTTACTTTCTTAATTATAGCAGCACTGGCCTTGTACGGCATAATATTTTTAACTTTTACAATGTAATGCAAATAATTTCTGAAAAGTTTCTCTTACATAATAAGGAGACACACAGACATCAATAATCAGCCTGTGAATCTCAACAATGGTGACATTTATAAAGCATGTTGCAGTGCATTCTGGGTTCCACCAATCAAAACTCATTCATGGCTCCCATCATGCATTGCTGCATGAATAAATAATGAGCTTATGTTCAGAGGTGATCTGTTCGTCACCATTGCTGAGATTCATACGCAAAATCTTGATGTGTGTTTGTGCCTAAAAAAAAACAAAAAAAAAAACACCATAAATACATATTTATTTATTTTTTATTATTGATTTGATCATTTGGATTTCATTGAAAAGGCTAAAAATATTATACTGCTGTAATTAATAAAGTTAACTTAATTCATAAATTGGACTCTATATGAGGTTCAGTGATTCAGGTCTAATGATTGTGAAATAATGATTATGTTAAAACACAACCAACACCATCAGATCACCTTTTCTCTTTGTTCATCTGGCTGTTATAACTCATGTACAGCAGCCAAACAAAACTTAAAGTTAATAATTTAAGGGTCAAGAGCCCAACTAAAACACACACTTATCTCCACAATGGTGACTTTAATTATGGTTTTCTCCTTCAGTGATTCTGCTTGTTAACACCAGGTGTCTTCAATGTTGGCAATAAAAGATATTTTGTACATTTTACTCATTTTAAATGGTTAACTTTTAAGGAATTCATTTGATTAATTATTACTCAATTCTAATTTGTTAAATTTAATTAATAATATTGCTTGTAATCTGTTGCCTCATTTTTATTAATTAGATATCAATAAAATCAATGTATTCTTTTTTACAGTGTACCGTTCAGTTCCTTCTCCATCTAAATTCAGGCACAGCACCTCTGCTCTTCCACTTCTTTACAAACCATCGACAAGCACCAAATGATATCTGATTTAGAAGAGCTGAATATGTATAAAACATGTGTAATTGATACATTTTTGAAGATTTACTCTTGGAGGGCCAAGACAAGAAATTACATGATACATTAACAAATCATGAATTCATGTTACTTTCCAAGTAATTAATGATGAGTTAGTAATGATGTGCCCCCCCAAGTAAAGTCATGACATTATGATACATTAACAAGTCATGAATTCATGTTACTTTTACTTCATGGCGGGGCACATTATTACTAACTCATCATTAATTACTTGGAAAGTAACATGAATTCATGACTTGTTAATGTATCATAATGTCATGACTTTACTTGGGGGGGCACATCATTACTAACTCATCATTAATTACTTGGAAAATCCAAGAGTAAATCTTCAAAAATGTATCAATTACACATGTTTTATACATATTCAGCTCTTCTAAATCAGATATCATTTGGTGCTTGTCGGTGGTTTGTAAAGAAGTGGAAGAGCAGAGGTGCTGTGCCTGAATTTAGATGGAGAAGGAACTGAACGGTAGGAAAAAAGTGGACAAATTTTGAAGGGGCAATAGTGGCCCCAAAGAAGAGCCAGCAAACAAGACTAACATCCGACTGCATTATGATATAAAGACAGTAAACAAATCCAGAAAATAACCATCATCTGTGCTAACACTGATTTTAATTTTGAAAATTGCATCTGTTTAATGAATATGCTAGTGTAGTAGGTATTTTACACTTGAAGGCAGCAGTGGAATCACTTAAAACGGAATGTGTGTTCAATGAGTAGGCTTAATATAAATATTTCAAGACATCTTGTGTCATTCACTGATGTATGTGACAATTGATGGTGTTAAATTTATGAACAATTTAACATTGTGCCCTTTTAGTACATCTTTCTTCTGATCTAGAGCATGTTTGATTTACTTATACATTATACATTACATACATTAATTAACAAGCATGTACTAATGCGTAGTTAAGATGGTATATTCATGTAGGAATTCATGATACTCATGTCGTAATTAAGGTTAGTACCTCATTAATACATGTCTTAACTCATCATTAGTTCATAGTAAAGTAATTATTAATTCAGGAATTAGTACATGATTATTCATGTACTATTATTGTAAAGTGTTACCGGCTGTTTTAACTCATGTACAGCAGCCAAACAAAATCTAAAGTTAATAATTTAAGGGTCAAGAGACCAACTAAAGCAAACACTGATTTACATAATGGTGACTAAAATTATGATTTTCTCCTTCAGTGATTCTGCTTGTTAACATCAGATGTCTTCAATAATGCTCAATCATCTCTCAATTAATCACTTAATTATCTCATTAACTTTAACACTCTTCAGTGTTCATTTAACACTTTGCTCAGAGTTTATATAATTCACTCTTTTCAGAGTTAATTTAACACCGGGGATTTTGCTGTGTTTATTCTAACATTTCTATAGAAAGAGACATTTAAGATTTAAATGTTGAATATGATTCCACATACAACACACATATTTTGATCAAACCCCAACTTTCAGTAAAAAACACATATAAGATACATTTTGACTGCATTGCAAATCACCCACAGTCAGTGGATTAGTAGTCCATTAGTGCTTGGACCACGATAATTCCACATAATAATTCCATTTGACATTACGACTGTTCTGACATTAGACCTAAATAGTTGCAGGACATGGACATTTAAAGACCATTTTGCTAATTGTTTTCGAATTTTTAAAAATGCAGTAAATTTTAACCTGAAATGTTTATATTTATTAAACAAAAAGCTCATTAAAGTGTTTTGTCAAATACTATAAGTAGTCCATTTACAGTCACTATAATGTTGCAGATTGTAATGATATTTTATGTTCTTGTGTATTTTTGAAGACTGAGTCTAAACTGGCTCTTCTCCCTAACTTGCATTTCAGTGTCAATACAAGCATCTAGAAAAGCAGTTCTGAATCTGGTGTTGTGTGGAAGTGATGCGGTTCTCAAGGCCTCTGTATCGAAACATTTCAGGGAAGAAAAAACACTTTCCAGATCACCTCAGACTGAGTCCAAGTCTGTGATGGAGGCTAAGACGATAGATGGTCGTCTGATCAGACTGGTGGAGTTTCCAGCTGTCCATCAGCTCTCAGAAGAGAACTTGAAGAGTGCAGCTCTTAACTGTGTGTCTCTCTGTCATCCTGGAGTTCATGTTTTCCTCCTCATTGTTCCTGATGGTCCACTGACTGATGAAGACAAAGCAGACATAGAGAAGATCCAGAAAATATTTGACTCCAGTGAACACTTTATGGTGCTTTTCACTACACGGATCACTGTTAACCAACCAGTGACAAACGTAATAAAATCCAGCCCAGAATCTCAGAGGTTAATCCGTCTCTGTGGAGGTCATTACAGAGTGATGGGGTTAAATGAGCCTGAAAACTCAAGACAGATCCCAGAACTACTGTATTATATAGAGAACATGAAGACTAAACCATATTCATTTCAGATGTGTATGAAAGCTCAAGAGAACAGAGTCAGACGTGAAACAGAGGAGAAATTTAAAGAAGAATTGAAGAGAATGGAGAGCAATATTGGAGAGTTTCAGTTGAGGGGTGAGTGTAAAACATTGATAATAAGATGTTCTTTCCAGTCAAAACTGATCTCACCATGTGGTCACAACATGAGCAATGTGAGTCACAGTGAGCTAAAAGTGTAACTCACAGCGCTCTCACTGTGTGCGTAAACTATGATCACAATATGAGCTCATCCCAGATAGAAATGTTATTGTTCTAATGTTTTGAGAGCATTATGTTTTGTTCTTGTAATGTTTTATTTAGCTAATTTTATTTGTGTTACCAGAATGTTCTCATAAAGTTAAGATAACACTATAACCACTGTCCAGTGTCCACATAAACAACCACAGCTATATAAATCTGAAATAAAAGAGGGGCCCACCAACTACTTACTTAACGCTGCTAACACCTATCTAAGTATATTTCCCAGTGTGTTGTCACAAACAATAAAAACCAGAATTAAATGTTTATATCTTTATATAAGTGGTTTGCTTTCGGTAGATCAGAAATCATAAACAGAACAAAGCATGAATATAAAAAATGAAAAATACTTTGAATTAAACTAGTACAGTAAGTCAAAAGGAATATAGCAATTCTGCAAAGTAAATCTTTAGACAAAAAAAATAATGAAATGACAATACAATAAAGAATCTTATATGATCAGTTCAGGGTTGTAGATTCCTTGGGCAAGTATGGCTCACTACAATGAAAGTCAATTGTCAATTATGTTTATGCTGATGTCCCAGTTCCACAATGGCTAGCAACATTGACCTTCAAAAGTGCAAATAGTCCACAAAATTACGATCCACCGAGTAAAATCCGAGTAAAAACCGAGTAAAAAATTATACTCATGGTCGTTTATTAATCCATAAGGATTAATGGATGAAAACCTTCTCTTTCCGGCAAATATCGATATCCAAAAGGTGGAGCTTTAGTGAATTGTACAGATTCCTCACACCATAATATAAGGTCACCTATAAAAAGTCCATCTACAAAAAGGAACAGAAGTCTAGCTTTAGCTAGAGAGCCTATACATGAATAAACAAATGCACAACATAAAGGAAAAACAAAAACTTACAAGATTGACCTGGAAACTAGGGCTGGGCGATATATCGCACGATATTGTTATGCGCATCTCGTCAGTAAAGCCGGTTCCTTGATTAGTAATAAATCGCCTTCACCTGCTTTCAGATGGAGCGGCATTCACAACAAAGAGCCGTAGTTAACTGACAAGCTGAGCCATATTGCATCAATATCGCGGACGTATCGCCAGCGATATTTAATGCGATATGGCTCAGCTTGTCAGTTAACTACGGCTCTTTGTACACAGCAAAAACTCCAGTGTTAATTTAACACTCCTGGGAGTGTATATGAGTCCACACTCAAGAGTGTTGAAGTTAATGATATAATTAAGTGATTAATTTAGTGATGATTGAACATTATTGAAGACACCTGATGTTAACAAGCAGAATCACTGAAGAAGAAAATCACAAATTGTAAGTCACCGTTATGGAGAATAGTGTTTGCTTTAGTTGGGCTCTTGATCCTAATATGTTAACTTTAGACTTTGTTTGGCTGCTGTAGGCTATCTGACTTATAACCACCAGTTATATTGTTATGCGCATCTCATCAGTAAAGCCGGTTCCCTTGATTAGTAGTAAATCGCCTTCACCTGCTTTCAGATGGAGCGGTGTTAAATTAATACTCCTGGGGCTGGGAGTGTATATGAGTCCACACTCAAGAGTGTAAAGTGTTAAAATATGAGCGTTAAATTAACACTCAAGAGTGTTAAAGTTAATGAGATAATTAAGTGATTAATTAAGTGATTATTGAGCATTATTGAAGACACCTAATGTTAACAAGCAGAATCACTGAAGGAGAAAATCACAAATTGTGAAATTGGGTGTTTGCTTTAGTTGGGCTCTTGAACCTTATATGTTTACTTTAATCTTTACTGATGTTTGTCTGCTGTTATTGATTTATAACAGTAAAATGAACAAAGTTAAATGTGATCTGACAGTGTTGGTTATGTTATGACATAATCATGTTGTGATCTGAGAAAAGAAACTTATTGAAATAGTTTGGTTTAACTTGTTAGCAGCAGTTTTGTGATTCTTCAGCCTATGATTATCAGTACTTTACTTATAATTCAAAATATTTAATAAACATTGTTCTGATCAAAAGATTTTCAAATTAATTCATTTAAAACACAGACATCAATAATCAGCCTGTGAATCTCAACAATAGTGACAATAATAAAGCATGTTGCAGTGGCTGCCACCAATCACAACTCATTAATGGCTCCCATCATGCACTGCGGTATTAATAAATTATGATCTGAATTGTTAATGTAATTTACTTTTCTTAATTGAATATTCTGCTCGTCACCATTGATGAGATACATAGACTGAATCTTGACGTCTGTGTGTGCCTAAAAGAAAGTTTTAAAATAATTTTTAAGAAATCCTTTATATTATATAAAAAATTCTGGGCATTTATGCAGATTCACAGTAATGCTGTAATCAACAACATAAATCAAAGTCAGAAAGAAGGATCTTAATGAGTTTAGTGATCAAGTTCAAATGATGCATGTCATAATATAACCAACACCATCAGATCAACTGGCAGTTATAACTCAGATACCTCAGACAAACAAAATCTAAAGTTAAAAATATATGGGTCAAGAGTCCAACTAAAGCAACCATTGATCGTCATAACGGTGGCTTACAATTTGAGATTTTCTCCTTCAGTGATTCTGCCTGTTAAGATTAGGAGTCTTCAATAATGCTCAATCATCACTCAATTAATCCCTTAATTATCTCATTAACTTCAACACTCTTGAGTGTGGGCTCATATACACTCCCAGGAGTGTTAATTTAACACTGGAGTTTTTGCTGTGTACAAAGAGCCGTAGTTAACTGACAAGCTGAGCCATATCGCATTAATTATCGCTGGCGATACGTCCGCGATATTAAAGGTGCCATTGCATGGATTATTTTATTATGTTAGAATGTTTCCTGGGGTGCCCTTATAATGTTAGTATGTTTTTTAGATCAAAAGTTGTTATAATTTAGAAATAAAAGGCATATTTCCTAACCTGATTTTAGCCTCTGATTTGAACGTTCTGTTTGAAGGGGCGTGTCTGCTGTGAGACTTCAGCTTAAACGCCCTCTGCTGTGATTGGCTGACATGTGTGCATATGAAATATCTTGCATTACATGTAGAGCTATCTGGAAAACTTTTACTATTACAGTTATTATACGTTTTTACTATTACAGCTCAGGATTAATGAATCGTGAGAATTTTTTTTAAGTATTTAGATCTATTCCCATCACATAAAAGGTTGCAGTGATGAGCATTGAGCAGATGACAGTCTGTTGATCGCGTGAAAAAAGATCTTATCATTGCAATGCAGTTTCTGCACTCTCAGTAATGCTTTCACCAATGCAAACATGAGGTAAGTACAATAAGAGCTTCGTTGTGCAGCGTAACAGCGTCATTGATAAGAGTTTTGGCAAGTGTCCAGATAAACTCGCGCTGTGTGATTGACAGCTTGGGCGATTGGAAAGGGATTGTTCTTTGATCGTTTGAAGCCTGCCTTGATTTCCATGGTGAAATGGGCAGAGCAAACTAACAACTTTGAATTAAACTGTTGCAGTATCCGATTATAGATAAACATCAACCACGGCTGTTGACATTTGACTGTTGACTGCGCAGTTCTGCCTGGCATTGAACATGGGCTGGCATATGCAAATTTTTGGAGGCGTACATATTAATGATCCCGACTGTTGCGTCACAGTTGGTGTTATGTGGAGATTCACCTGTTTTTCAGGGGTGTTTTTCAAAAACGAGATTTAAATAAGGAGAAAACAATGGTGTTTGAGACTCACTGTATGTCATGTCCATGTACTGAACTCTTGTTATTTAACTATGCCAAGATAAATTCAATTTCAAATTCTAGGGCACCTTTAATGCGATATGGCTCAGCTTGTCAGTTAACTACGGCTCTTTGTAGTGAATGCCGCTCCATCTGAAAGCAGGTGATGGTGATTTACTACTAATCAAGGAACCGGCTTTACTGATGAGATGCGCATAACAATATTGTGCGATATATCGCCCATCCCTAATTTTAAGCACCACAAAGTATGTCAGCAAAGTGAATAATCTAGATTGATATAAAATATTCTGTTTCTATCTTTCTAATCTAAAATTATCGTTTCAGAACATAGAATCATTTAATTATCCAACATCACATCTTATCTGAACCATCTGTAACTTACGCCATACAACATTCAACATCCAATAATTTTATACTTCTACACTTTAAATTATTTTTATTTTCTACCTCTGTGATTTTCAGGTGCTGAAGGTCAATCAGATGATCTGGAGTGTTTGAGGATTGTGCTGATCGGGAAGACAGGAAATGGAAAGAGTGCAACAGGAAACACTATTCTGGGAAGAGAAGATTTTGTGAGTGAATTAAGCTCAGATTCAGTGACGACTGTTTGTGAGAAGGGAGTTGGGGAAGTTGATGGTCGATCAGTAGCTGTTGTTGATACTCCAGGACTCTTTGACACAACGCTGACAAATGATCAAGTGGTGGAAGAAATAATGAAATGCATTTCACTGTTGTCACCTGGACCTCATGTGTTTGTCATTGTGGTGAGTTTGGGAAGATTCACCAGAGAAGAAGCAGACACTGTAGATCTGATAAAGAAGATCTTTGGCCAAAAATCTGCTCAGTTCAGCATCGTTCTGTTCACTAGAGGAGACGATCTGAAGAATGAGTCCATACAAGATTATTTGAAGAGAAGTAACTCTGCAGAACTGAAGAAACTGATCAGAGATTGTGGAAACAGATTCCTGGTGTTCAATAACAATGAAAAACAAGACAAAACTCAAGTGATTCAACTGTTGAAGATGATAGAAGAAGTGAAAAACACTAATGAGGGTCGATACTTCACTAACAGCATGTTTGAGGAGGCAGAGATGTCCATTAAAAGGAGAATGGAGGAAATAATGAGAGAGAGAGAAAGAGAAATTCAGTCTCCACATGAGACATTGACAGTCAAATATGAGAAGGAAATTCAGGGACTAATGAAGAGACTTGAGAAAGAAAAACAAAGGACAGATAAGGAAAGAATGGAAATGAGGAATCAAATAGAAAAAGACAGAGAAGAGAGAGATCAACAGAGAAGAGAGATTGAAGAGCTTCAAAGAGAGAGAACGTTTTATTTGAAACTTGAGGAGGAAATGAGAATGATACAGATGAAATATAAAGATGAAGCCAGAAAACGAGCAGAAGAAATTAATGATTTCAGAGACAGAAAAAATAAGTGGAAGTTGGATCTAAAGGATAAGCTGGAGGAGCAAGAAGATCTATATGAATTACAGGAAGAACAGGAAAAGGTGATAAAGAGGAATAAAAATAAAATAAAGCACTGTGTCATTATTTAATACATTTAAAGGAGTCATAACCTGCAATTTTCACTTTTCCACGAGAATCAATGTATGTTATGATTGCCTAACGATTATACACTGGCCGGGAAGCCGATATTTAAAAGTGAAGCGTTTGTTAACCTCAGGGTAAATAAACCAGCGCGCGTGCACGCGCACTCAAATACGAGATTTTGATTTCAGCTCCGTCTTGATGTCATGGCGGTGCAGGATATACCATATATGGACACCGCAAACCTATGCCGCGGGAAGCCCGCCCTTCCCCTCTCCCCCTCATATTCAGTTCAGTCGAGAAAGATGGAGAAACCGAGTGCACACCTGAGTTGCTCTGTTGTTGACTGCCACAAACAACATGTAAATGTGTTTTCTCTACCAAAAACGGACCAAACTATCTGGGACCAGTGGATGAAATTCATTTTTAATGACGCTGTCCCAACAACCCTTTCAACTGGCTTATCGTTAGGAGTCTGCGCTAAACATTTCACACAGGAATCATACACAAATTTGGGGCAATATCAGGCGAAGTTGGACTCAAAGCTCTGTTTGGAAAAAGGTGCAATTCCAACCATCAGAGACTTGCCTGAAATTGAAATGGTAAGACTGAGTTAACGTTAACAAACAGCAGCAAACTGCTAATGCGGCTATTGTATGCTATCGGGAGTATTAGCTTCGAGGTAAACATGGGGAATGGCTGCTAACGTTACTTTGCAAACAACACATGACTGAGATCATCATGAATTCGGCTATTGTATATTGATTCCCAACGCTTATATGAGGCGCCGTCTAGTTTGTGTGTGTGTGTGCGTCTTATATGAGTAAGTTATGTACGCGAGTTTGTGTGTGTGTGCCCGCGTCTCATATGAGTATGTGCGTGGAGAGTTCATAATATAGGCTACATTTATGTGTGACTACTTAGTATGTATGCAAGCGTGTTTCATATATGTGTGCGTGAATGAAGTTTGATTTAAGCCCTAAACGGCGCCTCATACTTATACACTGGCCAGGAAGCCGGTCGCGGCCACACAGCAAAAACTGTGTGTATATGAGTCCACACTCAAGAGTGTAAAGTGTTAAAATATGAGTGTTAAATTAACACTCAAGAGTGTTTAAGTTAATGAGCTAATTAAGTGATTAATTTAGTAATGATTGATCATTATTGAAGACACCTGATGATAACAAGCCGAATCACTGAAGGAGAAAATCACAAATTGTAAGACACCGTTATGGTGATCAATGGTTGCTTTAGTTGGGCTCTTGACCCTTATATGTTTACTTTATATTTTGTTTGGCTGTTGTATCTTATAACTGCCAGATGAACAAAGAAAAAAAAGTGATCTGATGGTGTTGGTTATATTATAACATTCATCATTTGAACTTGATCACTGAACTCATTAAGATCCTTATTTCTGACTTAGATTTATGTTGCTGATTACAGCATAACTGTGAATCTGCATAAATATCCAGAATTTTAGATATAATACAAAGGATTTCTTAAAAGTTGTTTTGAAAAAAGAAAATAAACCTTTCTTTTAGGCACACACAGATGTCAAGATTCAGTCTATGCATCTCAACAATGGTGACGAGCAAAATATTAAATTAGGAAAAGTAAATTACATAGACAATTCAGATCATAATTTATTCATACCGCAATGCATGATGGGAGCCATAAATGAGTTGTGATTGGTGGCAGCCACTGCAACATGCTTTATTATTGTCACCATTGTTGAGATTCACAGGCTGATTATTGATGTCTGTGTTTATAAATAAATTCATTTGAAAGTCTTTTAATCAGAACAATGGTTATGAAATATTTTTGGATTATATGAAAAATACTGAAAATCATGTGCTGTAGAATCACAGAGTTGCTGTAATTAACAAGTTAAGCCATCTCAATAAGTTTTGTTTTACGGATCACAACATGATTATGTCAAAACATAACCAACACCATCAGATCACATTGTCTCTTTGTTCATCTGACTGTTATAAATCAATAACAGCAGACAAGCAAAGTTTAAAGTAAACATATAATGGTCTAGAGCCCAACTAAAGCAAACACCCATCACCTTAATGGTAACTTACAATTAGTGATTTCCTCCTTCAGTGATTCTGCTTGTTAAGATCAGGTGTCTTCAATAATGCTCAATCATCACTAAACTAATCACTTAATTATCTCATTAACTTTAACACTCTTGAGTGTTAATTTAACACTCATATTTGAACACTTTACACTTTTGAGTGTGGACTCATATACACTCCCAGGAGTGTTAATTTAACACTGGAGTTTTTGCTGTGCAGGTTGGGTTCATTCATAACTTGGCGCCATGATGTCATTTTGGAATGATATGCTAAAGCGTTACCTGCGGTGTCAACCCCCCTCCTTCCTACCACCAATCAACGCGCCCCTCATTTGCATTATTAAAATGACCGTCCACGACAGCCAAAATATCGCATCAGATCTCGAGAGACAATAATGCCTTCAGAAATAAGGGTCAGAGGAGCTCTGTGTTTATTTTTTTTTCCTCTTTTCTTTTTTAGAAGGGCCTGAAAGACTATAATACAGCAGTTGGTATCCAAGGTAATACTAGGTTATGACTCCTTTAAATGCTTGGATTTAACCCTTTAAACCCCACTGCAAAATCTTCAGTTTTAAATGAACACTTGTGTGTCCACACTAAAGAGTGTTGGAGTAACACTGAAGCAGTGTTGAAGTTAATGATATAATTCAGTGATTAATTAACTGATATTGAGCATTAGTGATGAACATCTGATGTTAACAAGCAGAATCACTGAAGGACAGAGAAACAACAAGATGATAAAAAAGAGAAACACAAGAACTACAACTGACATCAGCCACAGAAGACATTATATCTCTGAAGATCTCCGCAGAGAAGGATTAAACAACTCTAAAACAATAGCATTAACAGCTTCACTTATTACTAACCAGATTGACTTAATTTATTTGTTTATACGTCTACAAAAATTCCTATTGAGATTTAACAGAGGTTTAGATGTTGTTTTGTTTTATTTCATTACCATTATGGAGATCAGAGTTTGCTTTAGTTGGGCTCTTGACCCTTTTTCAATGTGTTTTCAAGACACATTTGTTATGGCAGAAACAAAGCCAATAAAGATGAGATCAGATGTTGTTGGTTGACAAGTGTCGACTTTGAGCGCTGTTAATTCACAGTATATTCCTGTAGATTACTTCCTCAAAAATGACAATATCACCCAGAATGCATTTTTCTACGGTTTATTGATGTTTTAATGGAAAACAGCATGTTACTGTCAAAATTAGGCCGTTTTTTAACAGCAATTTTTTACAATGTACATACTGTCTAGCCAGGCAAAGTGAGCTTTTTTTTTTTTTTGAAAACCTTTGATGATTGATGGTTTCATTAAACTTTCTGCACACTAGTGACAGGCTTTGTCTCCTTCTTCATAAACAACATCTAGAAGAATGTGACTGAGCAGCTCTGGTGGTAAAAAATATAGAAAAACTACTTTAAAATATTAAAAATATTAAATAACTCTTGTTAAGTAAACATGCAATTTATTCTATTAGAACGCCTCATACATATGGGCTGATATGATATTAATCACCATTGTAGTTTTAGAAGTGAAATATATATATGCAATTTATTCTGTATTAATCTGTAACCCTCATATATAAAGTATGTATGTTACTAACTAACTTTATAACCAAGTAGAATAGAGTGTTAAAAAAAGACACTGTAAATTGTTTTGTAAAAGTCTTTTATTTGTGAATCTGGTTTATTAAGAACAGACAATGCAACTTGTTTGGTAAAAGCCTTTATTGTGAAATTGTTTTATTAAGAAAGACAATGGAGATGGTTTTGTAAAGGTTTTTATTATTGAACTGTTGTGTTCAGAGAGACACTGCAAATTGTTTTTGTAATAATCTTTTTATTGTAATAATGCATGCAAGAAACGACAATAATGTACTCATGTTTAAGCATTTAATCAATAGATAGAAGTAACATAAAGTAGTGAAAACCATGTAACTTAGCAAAGTAGAAATGGCCAGCATTACCCGTTTGATGAGGAGCATGAGACGCAGGAGAAAGGCAGAGGGTCCAGAGCAGCAAACAAAGGAGAACAAAGGAAAGAGCTTTATATATGGAGTTACAAGGGGGTTTCCAGAACGGAGGACAGTTCAAGACTTTGGATTGGACAGATTGTCTGTAAAGGACTGAATCTGTGTGGAGGGCGTGTGGACTATAAAAAGTATTGTAAAGAATGTCAAAGTTAGACGCTGTTTCACCAAGGACGGCCTCTCCGGTGTTAGATGCCTTGCCATTGCGCCTCATGAAGATGAAAGCTTGTAAATTAATTGGTTTTGATTTACTTTTATTTTTATTTTATATATTAGTACCTTTTATGTAGTAGTTAACCTGTATTTAATAAAAAATACATTTAATTGAAATTAAGAAGCTTGCCTGCCTTAAGGTCTCTGTTTTACCAAATATTGAGCTGAACTAAACCACGGAGCAGTCTTTCGACTGAATTGTAAGTATGGAAATTTATATACTTCCCAGATAGCAATATTGTTTCGGCCCGGATCTGGCCCACATCTGGCACTTGTGGAATACGGATGTGGCCCACATGCAGCGTGGAATGACGGCCCTTGTGTGGCCCACTACCCAGCCAGCAGAGCCATGTGGGGCCCAAATGGGTTTGACCTGGGCTATCTATCTGGGACCCAGCCAGTTTTGCACCCAGTTTCCATGTAGGCCCCACATGGGTTTGCCCAGATGAAATGAACACTGCTTAGTGTGCACACTACAGGCTGTTTAATGTAACACTTAATCAGTGTTGGAGGTAATGAGATAATTAAGTGATTGAATAATGATTTTGTATTAGTGAAGATCACCTGCTGTTAACAAGCATAATCACTGAAGGAAAGAGAAACACAAGAACTACTTCCAGCCACAGCCTTGGATGAAATCAACTGAAGATAAAATACATCAAATCTCTCAAGATCTGATTAAACAACTCCACAAACAGCATTACCAGCTTCACTTATTAGTAACCAGACTGACTTTATTTCTGTCAGACATCTACAGAAGTTCGTATTAAGAATTAAGAATTAAGAAGAGGCTTAGATGTTGATTACTTATTTGAAAGTAATAGTTTGATTTGATGTTACCATTGTGGCGATCCGTGTGTGCTTTAGTCAGGCTCTTGACTTTTTAACCTCTGTTAATTCTCAATAAAAACTCCTTTAGATGTATGACAGAAATAAAGTCAGTCTGGTTAGTAATAAGTAAAGCTGATAATGCTGTTTGTGGAGTTGTTTAATCCTCCTCTGCTGAGATCTTCACAGATTTAATGTCTTCTTTTCTCTTCAGTTGATTTCATCTAAGGCTGTGTCTGAAGTCAGTTGTAGTTCTTGTATTTCTGCTCGTCTCTTTTTCTGTTCTCTTCTTTCCTTCAGTGATTCTGCTTGTTAACAGGCTTATTAAGGCTGATATGACTCCATATTTAATATACACAGACTTTGTGTCTCAGATAAGGTCCAGTTCTGGTTTATTTCTTTGCTCTTGGCTGACATGTGGCATTGCTATGGCCTGCTTCTGGCCCAGATCTGGCAAAGAGTAGTGGGCCACACAAGGGCCGTCATTCCACGCTGCATGTGGGCCAGATCCGTATTCCACAAGTGCCAGATGTGGGCCAGATCCGGGCCGAAACAATGTTTCTATCTGGTCAGGTGCCCCTTGAGTCATGGGATCCTGTCCAACTTAAATTCTAGCTAATGTTTAAAACTTAGAGTTGAAAATTTATTTGTTCATGGTCTTGGTATTTAAGGGAAAGTGGCAGGACACTCATGTATAACGGAGTAGTATAAGCAAGTTATCTGAAGACCTTTTGATTTCTGTCTTTCACTGACTTGGCAAGTTGTATTGAAGTGGATAAATCTACACTTTTCTTCTTTCAGACGAATACAATTGAAGTTAGAATCGTTTGTGTAAGAAAAATATCCATATTTATAATTTTATAGACTAAAATAACTAGACGGCCATTCGCATCGATTTTAGAGCAAAAAACTCTTGACCTTGACGCTCAAATAATGACAAACATTGTTGCCCAGTCCTGTTTGTTTGAACCGCAAGAGGTGTCAAAGCTTCTGCAATTCATTCATACGTCATACTTCATCAAGTGATGCTCTTTTGGCGTAAAGCCCAATTTATACTTCTGCGTTGAACTCACGTCATAGCTACATCGTAGGCTGTGTGTACCACGTGTACCATTCGGCGTACCCTGACGTGCAGAGGTGGGTAGTCCAGGGGTCAGGAAGTAGAAGTCCTGCCATATGTTTATTCCACCCATGAACTCAGTCAGCTGATTTCTATCTCCTGCTGAAAAACTGATAATTAGCAAATCCAGGTGATTGGAACAAAATTCTGAGGAGGACTTTTACTTTCTGAACCTGGACTTTACACTTCTGAAGAGAACAGAAAAAGAGACGAGCAGAAACACAAGAACTACAACTGACTTCAGATTAGGGACCGTTCGGTATTTATGGAAGGGGCCACCGGAGGAAAATAGGGGAGGGTCATGTCTTTTTATTCTTTGTTGAGGGGAGGGTCATCCAACTTTTTTTAGTCTAAGGGGAGGGTGACCCAACTTTTATGTTCATGAAAACAGCAACATTTCAAAGTGGCTTGTTTGGTGCTATTTTTTTCCATTTAGCTTAGGGGTGGGCGATATGGCAAAAATATCATATCACGATTAACTATTTTATCACGATTCTTTTTATGTTGGTTTTACTATTTTGTGACTGAGCATTACAGCCAAACTAATGTCCATATTTTAAAAACAAAGCCTTAGGTAACAAAATAAAAAAATGGCAGACAGGGGCAAAGATAAAAATATTTGTCATTATTTTCTTTGTTATTAAATTCGAATAAGTTTCTTTCTTCTGTTGAAAATAAAAGATATTTGGAAGAATGTGGGTAACCAAACAGTTGATGTACCCCGGTGACTACCACAGTATATTTTTCTCCTATGGAAGTCAATGGGGACCAGCTACAGTTTGGATAGCCACATTCTTCAAAATATTAATATTAGAAAAATATTAGAAAATATTAGAAGGAAATTAATACAGGTTTGGAACAACATTAGAGTGCGTAAATGATGAGATATTTTTTTATTTTTGGGTGAACTATCCCTTTAAGGACAAGCGGTAGCGTGTTTACTATTGCTACTGTCTATTTAAGAGCTGCGCGCGACGCGTCTAATATACACGCATTTGACAAGCAGTTTTTCTCTCAATTTTCTCAAGTTTGCTTTCACTTTAGACATAACCGACTTTATGTAAACCTTGTGTGTATTTAACAGTATTAAGCACAATAAGACTCGAAAGATAACTTAAAGGACAAGTTCGGTATTTTACACATAAAGCCCTGTTTACAGATCGTTTCTGATGAAATAGAACGGTTAAGATTAAACTTTTGACAGATGCTGCTGTCGCGAGAATTTTAGGTTTATTTCGCTTTCCCCTCCCCCCTCAAGAATGGTAGTCTATGAGCACTGGAACAATCCTTCCTAAAACGCATTAAACTTTCATTTAAAAAGAGATGAAACTCACCGAGTGGTCGGGGTGTTCACTGATATGCTCATACAAAAATCGCTGCAAAAGATGCTTTCCAACAGGTTTTATCATAGTTTTTGTCCAACTCCATTGACTTGCATTGAATGTGCTGTGTGAGGTACGGTATTACTCCGCCGCTTCTTCTTCTGCTTCTTCTGTGTATTCAGTGAAATGCCAGTGGTTTGTTTGCAATTGGCAAATGTGCATTATCGCCACCAACTGGGCTGGAGTGTCTATTATTCAAGCTCTCAACGGAAGAATCTACGGGTGTGAGACGTTTGGAAAAATAGATCCACAGTTTTACAACGAATGGTAAAACACCTGTTGGAAAGCATCTTTTGCAGCGATTTTTGTATGAGCATATCAGTGAACACCCCTGACCACTCGGTGAGTTTCATCTCTTTTTAAATGAAAGTTTAATGCGTTTTAGGAAGGATTGTTCCAGTGCACATAGACTACCATTCTTGAGGGGGGGTGGGAAGCGAAATAAACCTAAAATTCTCGCGACAGCAGCATCTGTCAAAAGTTTAATCTTAAACGTTTTATTTCATCAGAAACGATCTGTAAACAGGGCTTTATGTGTAAAATACCGAACTTGTCCTTTAACTTAGTCCAGTATCCAGGCGCTGGTAGACAGGCTTTTAGTGCATGTGAGCTTCACAGCTTCACTTATTACTAACCAGACTGACTTTATTTCTGTCAGATGTCTACAAAAGTTTTATTGAGAATTAACAGAGGTTTAACTCTAATGTGTTTCATTTTAAGTCACCATAATAGTGATTCGTGTTTCCATTAGTTGGGCTCTTAACTCTTATTATATCTTTTGTCTTTTTTGGCCGCTGTGACAGTGTGTTTATTAAACACATTTGCAGCAGCAAAGAAAGCTAAAGTGAAATGAGATCAGGTGATGATGGTTATTTGTTGATTGATTTATAATCATCATGAAATTTTATTTTAATGGTATTTTAATCTAGCAATTATGTTGTCACATCAATTAATACTTTTAATTAATAATCAATTAATAATATTACACGTTAATATCAGGTGTCTTCAATAATGCTCAATCATCACTCAATTAATCACTTAATTATCTCATTAACTTTAAAGCTGCAGTCGGCAAGTCTGGCAGATTGAATGGACTTAGCCAAAATTTTGAATGTTTACAACTCTCATGCCCCTCCCCCACTACCAACGAGCACCCGCCCATCATCAGTGCGTGTGTACCTGATTTTCTGTGAACGCGTACATCTCTTCAGCATCGATCAACACCAGGGACTCGGAGGTAGGCTGCCCTGGCTAATCTATCCATAGATAGCAATAACCGAGGAATTGGAAGCTTGTTAGTAGATTTTCCCTCCGCCATCACGCTTCGTACAATCTTCAGGCGAACTTCAGGCGTGTTGTGTGCATGTGATATTGTAATGTGCGCGTCTGCGCGAGGGAGGGGGGGATCTGTGGCGTGTGCACGAACTGTGATTGACAGTCAGATCTCACACCCCCCTGCGCTGATTGGACCCGATGAGACGGGAGCGGTGGATTTTTGCAAAACAAATAACACGCTCCACGTGGAGTTAGAAGCTCAGGTTTTTTTCTAAAACCACCTTATTTATGTTGTTCTGTTGGATTATAGTGTCAATTTCACTTAATTTGATCAAAAAAATGTTGCCGACGGCAGCTTTAACTCTGCTTCAGTGTTACTTATAACCAGTGTTGGTCAAGTTACTTGGAAAAAGTAATTAGTTACTGATTACTGATTACTTCTCCAAGAAAGTAATCCAGTTACTTTACTGATTACTTATTTTCAAAAGTAATTAGTTACTTTACTAGTTACTTTACTAGTTACTTTTCAAAAACATGATGCACGAAATGAATACGCTATTTAAAGCAATAGACCTTTCTGCTTAATTCTATTCTTTCTGCATATTCCATCATCTAAAATTGAATCAAATGAAACATTCTTTTTTAAAACTTTAGTTTCAGTATTTTAACTTTATGCACATTGCATCAATGACTCACTCATTAAGATGGTCGCCTGCCGCCTCCTACTGGCGGTTTATAAATATTATTTCTATGCACAAATAATATTTCTTATTTGTATATTCAAAAAATATTTTAAATAATCTCATTACATTATTTAATGCAGTTTATTTGATTGGTAACAGCCCTTTAGTATATTATTATTCTATTGTAATTTATTGATCAAATTTAAGAATTTTAAATGAAAGATGAAGCAAACGATTAGGGAAAAATGCCCTTTATGTTAAAATACTTGCCGATTTATATGTTAAAGCTGACTGAACTGATGAGAATACTGATTCGGAATAAATTATATTTACAACACACACACAAAAAAATCACATTTTTTTCCTGTTCTAACAAATGTTTTTACTCGGACAAGTGAATGACCGACCAAAGGACAAATGAAAAGGCTTAAATGTTGAGCCCTGGTATATATATTTTTTTATTATTATTCATTTATTTACCCATAAACCTGTCTTTAGGAAGCCATAAGTTACAGTGGCAAGAATAACTTTGTGAAACCTTTGGGGGTGGTGGACAGGGTTTACATTAAGACAGGAGTTTGCCTTAATCTAGTTGATCATGCATTTCTTTTCTTTTATTCCACAGCTGATGTGTGCAGTTTTTTATTGCTTGCATTAAACTAATTTTCTCTTGTTTTGTTTTTTAATTGCATTCTTTTTTTCTGCCATTCATGCTTATCAGCTCCATGCAATCTTAAGCTTTTCTTGGTTCAGCTGCACACAGTCTGAAAAGGTTTTATGGCAGTTTGCTAAAATAAAAGACCCATTCTAAGAGTTGTTGACTTTTCTACCTTGGGAAAGAACGTTAAACGAACAACTTAAAAAGGCATGACAAATCATGACATAAGACTGACATCACTTACAACGTACCAATGCATTATCCATCATGAACAAATATAACGTCTGATGTTTGCACGTGCATACCAGTTTACCATTACAACATCGTTCATGAATAAACATGATGTCTGAACACGGACAAACGGAGCGTGTTGACGCGTCAAAATTCACGCGTTTCGTTTAAAGACTTTTGAACGCGATCGCTTGCCATAGTGTTTACCACTGACTTCGCGGCGCTCATGTCATTGTCACTCACGAGTCACGGCTCACGTCGCGAGACAGTCTCGCAGTATAACGCAGTAACGCAGCCTGCTTACGGGTAAGTAACAGTAATCTAATTACTGTTTTTGCAATTGTAATCCCTTACTTTACTCGTTACTTGAAAAAAGTAATCGGATTACAGTAACGCGTTACTTCTAACGCGTTACTGCCCATCAGTGCTTATAACACTCTGAGTGTGGACTCGTATGAACACTGAGAGTTAATTACCCTCCTCCATCCCCAGCTCCACCTCTTGTCAGTCAAGATCTTGGTATTTTGAAAGAAATGATATATCATTAATTCAAGATTTCAGTGTACAACATAATTCAATACATCAATACATACATCTGCAATACATGCATGTTAGTTCTGTTCTGTTTACCCTAAGGGTATCGCTTCTCTCCTCGCTCTTATCCATGCTAGGCTGCATGGATGCGCAGGGAGTTCTTCCCCAAAACAGAAACATACTGCTAAACCTAACTGTATACTAACTTTCAATTGTATTTGACGATGTTCCTGACAGAGTTGCATTTTCAGGCCCCTAAACACTGTAGTCATGTAAATGAATGGTCAAACACATAAGAAGTTTTTAGTTGAAAACGGTGAATGTTTAAATGTCTGTGTGTGTGTTTCAGTGAGTGATCTGAGGATTGTTCTGCTGGGGAAGTTCTTGGAATTGTTCTGCTTGTTCTGCTGTAGTCAGTTGTGTTCTGCTGGGGAAGTGGTGTGGGAAACTTCTTATTAGGACGAGCAGCGTTTGACAGTGAAGCTCCTCCAGATGTTGTAGAGAGAGTTGGAGGAAGACTGAAGGACAGACGTGTGACCATCATCAACAGTCCTCAGCTGCTCCAGACAAACATCTCAGATCATCAGATCACACAGACAGTGAGAGAGTGTGTGTCTCTGTGTGATCCAGGACCTCATGTGATCATACTGATACTGCAGCACTATGACTTCACTGAGGAGGACATGAGAAGAGTCAAACACGTGCTGGAGAAATTCAGTGAAGAGGCGATTAAACGCACCATTGTGCTCACGACTGATGAAGAGACACCCAGAGCTAAAGGGGCATCTGTTAACCCATTTAAGCCCACCGGCAACTATAGTTGCCGCAGTACATAGTTGTCAATTTCCTTTTGTAAATATTTTTCTAGATGTTGTCCATGTTTTATTTCTCAATGGAATGCAAGCAAACATCCAAATAAAGGATTTCAAGAAAAAAAAGGTATTCACTTCCTCCCTGTCACATGAGGCTGTCAACTTCCTACCCCTATTTCCAGGAAGCAGGGTGAAGGCAAACCCTCCCAAAGAAAGGTCATTTTCATGTTACTAATAAGTATTTTTTGTTGACATATATATATCTACATAATCATGAAGGTCTCTAGAATCAGCCAAACAAAACAAATCTTACAAGAGATCTATAGTTTTTTTGTATACTTAGTCAAAAGTCCAAGCGGCAACAATAGTTGCCGGTGGGCAAATGCCTTGTAAGTATATATATCATGGGAAAATGGGGTATACTGTGTTAATAGGTTAATAAATCAAGTTTATTGGTCTTGTTTAGTGCATAAACATAACCTAACCCTTTAAATGACATCTCTATATAGATATATTTTTTTCTTCATTCTATTTATTTGTATTTATTTATTTTCATTTAACTTTTTGATACACAATGCCCTGTTATGGCTGCACTTCGTTCTGCACTATGTTCCACAACTTTAACCCTAGTGCGCTGTTCGTTTGCGGTTTACAGTCAGGCTGTTTGGGGTCTGAGAGACCCCAGGCAACAAAATGTAATTTTGTAACTATATTTTAAACAAATGTAATTTTACTCAGTTTATGAATGTTTTTACTCTACATTTGGACATTTTTACTCCACAAAATGTTCAAAAAAAGAAAAGAAAAATTCTCCAAAAAGAAAAAAAAAATTAATAAAAAATACCCACATTTCTAACTTTCATTCATGGGGATAACATGGATGATTTGACATGGTTTAGTGTAAGATTTTTGGCCAAATCTTGGAAAACGCAGTTTTAAAAGTAAAAACAAAAAACAAAAAAAAAAACACTTTAACCAGTAGTTGGCTGCAGAGCTCTAAAAGTACTAAAAGTTTCAAACTAAAAGACATCTTTTCACAAGTTTTTCCAGTTAGATTCATATCTACATATAATGAAATCACAATTCTAACAATAAAAGTTACTTTTTGTCAAAGTTTGGCAGTTTTTGTACTGAAAAAAAAAAAATCAGTTTTCCAATAATGTTCCATTATGATTAGAATCAAACCTGATCAGGATGTTACAAAGAGAAAAGTTGGAGTTTTTAGAGTTTATCATATTTATCATTTATTTAAAACATCTGTTTTTCATATAATTTTACAAATTTAAAGTGTCCCACTTCATTTCTGTCTGTGTGTTCTGTGTTATTTCTGATTTTGAGGATGAATTTTTGTCCATTGATCAAATTCATTTGATTCTAATCATAATATATAACATTACTGAAAAACAGATTTTTTTTCAGTACAAAAAGTAACTTTTATTATTATAATTGTGATTTCATTATATGTAGAAATGAGTACAACTGGAAAAACTTGTGAAAAGATGTCTTTCAGTTAGTCAAAAAGCAAATAGCAAATAGTGGTGCTCTGCAGTCATCTACTGGTTAAAGTGATAAATTGTTACTTTTAGAACTGCATTTTCCAAAAGATGGGCAAAAATCTTTTAAAAACAGTTAACCATGTCAAATTATCCATGCTATCCCCATGAATGAAAGTCAGAAATGTGGGTCAAAAAGACCCTGAACAGTGCACAATGGTTAAGGCAAATGGATTTGTTGTTTGTTGTGTTTTCATATTCAAGAGATTATAAGCTAGATGCAGTTTTTTTGGGTCTGCATCAAATGTTCTTCGACTTTTATACATAATAAATTTGTTTATGAATAAAGATTGATCTGTTGAAAGCAGTTATTTTGAGATAAATGCCAAATGTTCTCCTCCTATTCATATTTTACATTGAAGGGGTGCATACAACATATTTGCCCACCGGCAACTCCCAGATAGCAAACTGACTCCAGACCGGATCTGCCGCGGAGGTACCACAAGACGCAAAACGGGTCCGGAATGGAGTCCACTTGCACAGCGCAACGAATCCGGAACAGATAAGGATCGCGGATCCAGACCAGATCCGCGGCAGACCCTACCCGTATCCGCTGATAAAGCAGCTTATCCGCCGCGGATCCGATCTGGACCCGTTCATTTCGGTCAGGAAACCTTTCAGATCCAATTATCTGGCCAAAACTATACAGTAGGGCTGGGCGATATATATCGTGAGATTGTTATGCGCATCTCGTCAGTAAAGCCGGTTCCTTGATTAGTAGTAAATCGCCTTCACCTGCTTACAGACGGAGCGGCATTTACACATCAGCAAAACCTCCAGTGTTAATTTAACACGCCTGGGAGTGTATGAGTCCACACTCAAGAGTGTAAAGTGTTAAAATATGAGTGTTAAATTAACACTCAAGAGTGTTAAAGGTAATGAGATAATTAAGTGATTAATTTAGTGACGACTGAGCATTATTGGAGACACTTGATGTTAACAAGCAGAATCACTGAAGGAGAAAATCACAAATTGTATGCCACCATTCTGGCGATCAATGTTTGCTTTAGTTGGGCTCTGACCTTTATACATTAACTTTACATTTTGTTTGTCTGTTGTTATTGGTTTATAACAGTCAAATGAACAAAGAAAAGTGTGATCTGATAGTGTTGGTTATGTTTTGACATAATCATGCTGTGATCTGAAAAATGAAACTTATTGAGATAGTTTGGTTTAACTTGTTAGCAGCAGCTTTGAGAGTCTACAGCATATGATTTTCAGTATATTTCTTTTAACCTATAATATTTAATAAACATTGTTCTGATCAAAATACTTTCAAAAAATTTTTTTTTGAAACACAGACATCAATAATCAGTCTGTTAATCTCAACAATGGTGACAATAATAAAGCATGTTGCATTGGCTGCCACCAATCACAACTCATTAATGGCTCTCATCATGCATTGCGGTATGAATAAATTATGATCTGAATTGTCTATGTAATTTACTTTTCCTAATTGATTATTCTGCACCTTTTAATTCTATCATCCCGGCGGATAAAAATACATTCAAATAAAGGCATTTGTAATCATAACTTCAGTTAAATAATACTCATCGTCATAATCATCTTGGATAGGTTTCTTACATTTACGTTTTGAAAATGAACCCTGTTAGGCCTAAGGCGATGCGCAAACGCAGATGTTTTTACATGTCTTGAAGTGAATAAACTGGTCTTCATCATTTTTTTTTATTTGTAATTAAATAAACTTACATTTCGCCGAATTCGGCCCCTCATTCAAGTCCTTGGTTCACCCGTGCTCATGTATCAGCACAGCACATAGACAGTATAAACACAGCATCAGTTGGCCAAAAGAAAGTTCGGTTCAGAGACGCATGCGCAGTCTCTCCAGCTCATCGGTTCTGTATCGAACGCGTCCGAAAGAAACAGTTCTCGGTTCTGTACTGGTGATCCGAGAACTGCTGCAACAACCAGTTCTTGACTCGAGAACCGTAGCAGACAGATGAGGCACCAGAGCGATCACAGCCTTCAACAGCAGGGTAACTATGGGGCGCCGTTTGTAAAGCGGCTCACGCTGAAAATAACAGCAACATTTTGTCACATTTAGCTTCAAACAATGTTTAAAAAACTGGAATGAATTGTTGACAGTCACTTTTTACCACATTTACAACAATATTTGTCAACTTAGAGATATTTTAAATAGTTAAATCTAAATATTAAATGTTACACCTAAATGTTAAATGTTAATTCTAAATGCTAAATATAAATGTTAAATATAAATATAAATGTTAAATCTAAATGTTAAATCTAAATCTAAATCTAAATGTTAAATCTAAATCTAAATGTTAAATGCTTACAATTTGAGATTTTCTCCTTCAGTGATTCTGCTTGTTAACATCAGGTGTCTTCAATAATGCTCAATCATCACTAAATTAATCACTTAATTAGCTCATTAACTTTAACACTCTTGAGTGTGGACTCATATACACTCCCAGGATTGTTAATTTAACACTGGAGTTTTTGCTGTGTAGTAAATGCCACTCCATCTGAAAGCAGGTGAAGGTGATTTACTACTAAGGAGGGGGGTTGACACCGCAGGTAACGCTTCAGCATATCATTCCAAAATGACATCATGGTCCGTTCTTGGGAGAGAAAAAACATTTCCATGTTGATTCTGGCAGTCAACAACAGAGCAACTCACGTGTGCACCACGTTTCTGCATCTTTCACGGTCGAGTGCGTACTTCGAATTGGAATTCAGTAATGGCGGCGCTCGACTGAATATGAGGGGGAGAGGGGCAGGGCGGGCTTCCTGCAGCATAGGTCTGCGGTGTCCATATATGGTATATCCTTGACGTCAAGTCGGCGCAGAAATTAACATCACGTATTTGAGTGCGCGTGCACGTGGGCTGGTTGACGAACCCAGGGGTAAACAAATGCTTCACTTTTAAATATCGGCTTCTTGGCCACACTGTTAACCCTTGCTGTAAAAAAAGGCCAAATTCTGACAATATCATACCATTTTCCATTAAAACAGTAATATACCGTAGAAAACAAAACTAGCCTACAGGTATATACTGTGAATTAACAGCGCTCAAAATCGACACTCAGAGGCTGTTTTCCCAATCACACCCTATATCCTCAATCACTATTCCCTACATTAGTTCACTAATATAGTCCCCTTGACAGAGTGAATGAAAAGAAGTGAGTGAATTGAGACACTGATGAACACCTGATAAGCAGAATCACTGAAGGACAGAGAAACAAGAACAGAAAAAAGAGAAACACAAGAACTACAACTGACTTCCAATGACACTGAGTGTGAAACCAGTTTACAAACCAGTTTAACATTATTTCTATCATACATGTACAAAAGTTCTTGTTGAGAATTAACAGAGATTTAGTTAATAATAAAATTTGTTGTCACCATGATGGAGATCAGTATTTGCTTTAGTTGGTCTCTTGTCCATTGACTTCTTACCATTCATCTCTCTCTGACTGCTGTAACAGTGAGTTTATAAAACACATTTGTTATGACAAGAAAAAGTCAAGAGGAAGATGATTAGGTGTTTTAGGCTTTTGTGATGATGTCATAATCATCCTGGACATGTCTGATTCTCTGATCTTTCCTGCATATATTATTTGAATTTATGGGTACTTCATATTTAGCATCTGTGATTCTACAACATGAAATCAATATTTCTGTAATCAGGTCTTCTGAAGAATATCAAAATCATATAGTGCTTTAAAACATTTTGAACTCCTGCTTATCCTGGACACACACAGACATCAACAATCAGCACATAAATCTCAACAATGGTGACAATCAAAAGTTTCATGTCGCAGTGCATGCTGGGTTTCAGGATAGTATAAACTCCCAGGATGCACTGCTGCATGAATAATAAAAAATATATATATATTGCCACTACTGTTGAGATTAATGTGCTAAATTGTGATATCTCTGTTTCTTTAAGACAGTGTAGCTCTGTTTGTTTTTGTTTTTTTTTGGTTTAAGCATGATGTGTTAAAAAATTAGTCATTGTAAATTATTGCTGTGGTTTCACAGTGGTTGTAATGTAACACTTTTGATTGAGGATTAAACTCTGTACGAGTGAGAATGAACAGGCTATAATATGATGATTTTGTCATCATAATCGTTATAACTACAATCATTCATAAACTGTGTGTGTGCACAAGTGTGACTTGCACAAAAAACAGCTCAAGCAGCAAAAGAAACACTAATGCTTTAGCATCAGCATCCCAACTAAAGCAAGCACTGATCTCTATAATGGTAACTTCAAACCAAACATTTTCAATTAAACATCTTAATAACAACTTCTGTAGATGTATGACAGAAATAAAGTCATACTGGTTAATAATAAGTGTAATAATGTGTAATGGCTGGAACTTGTGTTTCTCTATTTTCTATTCTAACAGCAGGTGTTCATCACTAATGCTCAACAATCACTTACATATTCCCTTAATTATCTCACTGCAACACTGCGTCAGTGTTACTTTTTACTCTTTGTAGTGTGGATTTCCCTGTGGGGTTGAAAGGGTTAACAGTGTAAGATAAAAAGACACACCCACAAAATTTATCTTAACAGTAATAAACTGTAAGTTATAAAACAGGTATATACTGGCAACACTGTTGCCAGTATTTTACTGTAAAATCTAGTTTTTTTGGTCACCATTGTGCAGAAGAGTAGAGCCTGTGCTTCAGTCCAGGAGAAGATCTACAAACATTAATGATATGCTGCATGTTGCTTTATTTAAAAAGCAGTGACTATGTAGTTGCTGCTCCAGTGGAAATCTCTTTATTTACAAAAGTTTTGTTGTGGTTTCAAATGAAAGAAGTTCACAGTAATACTTTGCTCATGTTAGTAATGTTTTATACATTTTAGTTAATACATTTAAATGACAGTTGGTCAATTTAAGGCAGTCGGTTTCTGTAAGTGAAATTAGTTAACTCGAGTTTTAGTGCACTTTTACAGTAACATACTGTAGATTAACAGTAAATTACTGGCAACAGTGTTGCCAGTATTTTACTGTAAAAAAACCCGGTAAGGTCTAACAGTGCAGTGTATAATCGTTAGGCAATCATAACATACATTTTTTCTCGTGGTATCTGAGTTATAACTCTCAGATAAACAAAGATAAAAGGTGATCAGGTGGTGTTGGTTATGTTTTGACGTAATCATCATTTGACCTGAAACACTAAACTCATTCACACTCAGTCATTTAGCAGGTGCTTTTTTCCAAAGCGACTTACAACAGAAGGACTAAAGTTTAGAGAGTTAGGTTTACCTTGTTGATTGCAGCAGCCTGGTGATTTTATAGCATACGATTTGTAGCATTTTCTATAGAATCCAAAATATTTCTTAAAAGTTCTGTTCAAAAGATTTTAGTGAGACACACTGACATCAATAATCAGCCTGTGAATCTCAACAATAGTGACAATAATAAAGCATGTTGCAGTGCATTCTGGGTGCCACCAATCAAATCTCATTCATGGCTCCCATCATGCATTGCGTTATGAATAAATAAATTAAATATTTCGTTTGTCAGCATTGTTGAGATTCATACACTCATTCTTGATGTCTGTTTGTGCCTAAACTTTTTTTTTTTTTTATCAAAACAACTTTTAAGAAATACTTTAGAATAAATAGAAAATTACTAGAAACTAGAAAATTCTGGATCTTATGTTGTAGAATCTCTTGATGATGTAGGCCTAATCAACAATATAAATCTAAGTCAGACATTACCCAGATAGCAACATTATTTCGGCCCGGATCCGGCCCACATCCGGCACTTGTGGAATACGGATCTGGCCCACATGCAGCGTGGAATGACGGCACTTGTGTGGCCCACTACTGTTTGCCAGATCTGGGCCAGAAGCAGGCCATAGCAATGCCACATGTCAGCCAAGAGCAAAGAAATAAACCAGAACTGGACCTTATCTGAGCCACAAAACCTGTGTATATTAAATATGGAGTCATCTCAGTCTTAATAAGCCTGTTAACAAGCAGAATCACTGAAGGAAAGAAGAGAACAGAAAAAGAGACGAGCAGAAACACAAGAACTACAACTGACTTCAGACACAGCCTATAAGATGAAATCAACTGAAGAGAAAAGAAGACATTAAATCTGTGAAGATCTCAGCAGAGGAGGATTAAACAACTCCACAAACAGCATTACCAGCTTCACTTATTACTAACCAGACTGACTTTATTTCTGTCAGACGTCTACAGAAGTTCTTATTGAGAATTAACAGAGGTTTAACTCTAATGCGTTTCATTTAAAGTCACCATAAGAGTGATTGGTGTTTCCATTAGTTGGGCTCTTAACTCTTAATATATCTTAGCTTTTAGTCTTTTTTGGCTGCTGTGACAGTGTGTTTGTTTAACACATTTGCAGCAGCAAAGAAAGCTAAAGTGAAATGTGATCAGGTGATGATGGTTACCTGTTGATGGTTTTATAATCATCATGAAATAACCTCGTTCACTGATGTCTTTGGAATCTAACAATTGTGTTGATCCATTAATACTTTCACATCACAAGCCCTGTGTTACTGCAGCGTGATGTCCAGCAATATTATAACAATCAGTTTAACAAACATGAGATCAAAATATTAGCTTATGCTGACACACACAGATATCAACAAACAGCGTATGAATCTCAACAATGGTGACAATCACAAATATTTTGATAGATTAATTCAGAACATCACTGAAAAGCTACTAATTCACAACAAAAACAACAGCAAAAAATAAAAGCAAATATTTAGAATCAAACAAAATAATAGGACAATTCAGCAGCATCATTTATTAATGTTGCAATGCATGCTGGGAATTTTGTACTATGCTGGTACCCAGCATGCATTGCAGCAAAGTACATTTTTTGACACCATTGTTGAGATTCATACGTTGATTGTTGATGTCTGTGTGTGTCAGCATAAGCTAATATTTTGATCTAATGTTTGTTAAAAGCTTTAAACTGATTGTTATAATATTGCTGGATCTCATACTGTAGTAACACAGGGTTTGTGATGTGAAAATATTAATGGATCAACACAATTGTTAGATTCCAAAGACATCAGTGAATCAGGTTATTTCATGATGATTATAAAACCATCAACAGGTAACCATCATCACCTGATCTCATTTCACTTTAGCTTTCTTTGCTGCTGCAAATGTGTTTGACAAACACACTGTAACAGCAGCTAAAAAAGACTAAGAGTTAAGATATATTAAGAGTTAAGAGCCTAACTAATGGAAACACCAATCACTCTTATGGTGACTTTAAATGAAACGCATTAGAGTTAAACCTCTGTTAATTCTCAATAAGAACTTCTGTAGACGTCTGACAGAAATAAAGTCAGTCTGGTTAGTAATAAGTGAAGCTGGTAATGCTGTTTGTGGAGTTGTTTAATCCTCCTCTGCTGAGATCTTCACAGATTTAATGTCTTCTTTTCTCTTCAGTTGATTTCATCTAAGGCTGTGGCTGAAGTGAGTTGTAGTTCTTGTGTTTCTGCTCGTCTCTTTTTCTGTTCTCTTCTTTCCTTCAGTGATTCTGCTTGTTAACAGGCTTATTAAGGCTGAGATGACTCCATATTTAATATACACAGACTTTGTGGCTCAGATAAGGTCCAGTTCTGGTTTATTTCTTTGCTCTTGGCTGACATGTGGCATTGCTATGGCCTGCTTCTGGCCCAGATCTGGCAAACAGTAGTGGGCCACACAAGTGCCGTCATTCCACGCTGCATGTGGGCCAGATCCGTATTCCACAAGTGCCGGATGTGGGCCGGATCCGGGCCGAAATAATGTTGCTATCTGGGTAGGCTCTAAATGAGTTTTGTGAACCGAAGCATTGAGAACTTTGTAAGTGTACAGACAGTTTAATAAGAAGATACTTTATAAAGACAGTACATTACGTGTATACAGGCAGGCGTCATCTTGGAAAACAGGCTCGATTAGTCGAGCCACGAATGGCGTGCTAAGTGAGCTGGTCGATAGGAATTACGTTTGTGAAATCTAACGTAGCACGCTATATATAAAGATATAAGAGATATAAATCTCTTTTTATTCGATTATCATGAAAACGCATCCCAGGGAACGATCGACTCGGTAACCATGTGTTAATTACCCCTAGGTTCATTTTTCACTGGAATTGTCCTTTAATTATCTTATTAACTTTTTATCACTGGAGTTTTTGCTGTGTAACATTCTGAACATAGAAGAACATTCTAGGAACCAAAATAAAACTACCCGCTAAAAACATTATTAGAACTTCATGGTAATGTTCTCAGAACGTTTTTAGAAAGCACACACACACACACACACACACACACACACACACACACACACACACACACACACACACACACACACACAAACAAAGCCCTGAATGCACAGCAACGGAGATTTAAAAAAAAAAAATCATATACATGAAATTATGGGAGAATAAGACAATGAAATAATGATAAAAATGAGCATCTATTTGCAAGACAAGATTAAAAGACTAGCCTATGCAATAAAAAATTATTCAATAAAGGCCTACTGTATGTACACTCTAAAAAGAGATGTGTTAAAAATGACACATGTTGTGTCAGTTTTAACACATGTAGTGAGTGTGCTCAGGGACAACACATGTTGTGTCAAATTTAACACAATAAATGTGTAAGTCATTTTAACACACAAATTGTGTCATTTTAAAAAATAAATCGAAAGGGCCAGATGCAACAATATTAACCGTTTAATCAATAGTCGAGTACAAAATGCATGTGCACACAAAGTACAAGACAATGTTTCAAGCTCAATGACTGGACAGACTCACTGTACTGGGCATTATTCAGTTATTCACGCTTCAACCCCTAATTGATAATGCTGCTTTTGACAAAAGTTCATGAAGAAATAAAGGTTAACCGAGTTTGCACTTTGAATTTTATTAAAATGAAGCAACTGACAAAATATTGTATATAAATAACTTGTATTTACACTGGCCTGTTTGTTTGAGAACATAGCAAACACTGCATACCATTCACAGTGATGGTGAGTGTCGGCACTCAAAATGATGAGTTGAAAACAACACAACCTGTAAAAAGAGATGTGTTAAAAATGACACATGCTGTGTAGATTTTAACACATGTAGTGTGTGTGCTCAGGGACAACACATGTTGTGTAGATTTTAACACATGTTGTGTAGATTTTAACACATATTGTGTCAGTTTTAACACATGTAGTGAGTGTGCTCAGGGACAACACATGTTGTGTCAAATTTAACACACAACCTGTGTCGATTCTTAACACATCTCTCTGTGTTTATAAGGACTACACATTGTGTATTACCTTTAACACAACTAATGTGTTATTCTTCTTACACAGAAGTGTGTTGAAACCTTTTACACACTAATGTGTTATAGTTACACAACTTGTGTCAGATATGTGTCACATGTGACTGTAGTCGGTGTGTATTTGCCAGAGTTACTTCCTGTGTTTGGATGAACACTGAAACGTATTGTTAACTTGTGTTTATGGAGTCCAGTGACGTTTAATAAAGAGTTTGTTTGGACATTTGGATGGTTTAGACATCATGAATCTACATAGACAAGCTCTTATTGAGAATTAACTGAGGTTTAGATGTTGATGTTTTACTGAATGTTTTATTTGAAGTCACCAGAATCGTGATTAATGGCTCCTTTATTTGAGCTCTTGACCCTTTACTCTTCTTTTAGTGTTTCTCTGGCTGCTTTAACTGTATTTTAATAAAATACATTTGTTATGGCGAGTGAAAAGATGATCAGATTTTTCTTGATGATGTCATAATCAGCAAGTGCTGATCTGATCAAGTTTGTGAGTAAATGGATGATGCACATTTATTTTATTTATGTACTGTTAGTTATAATTATTCTGTGACACGACATCATGCTATCCAGCAGTGCAGAATAATAAAATAAATGTTTTCTGAAAATTTTAATCTGCAGCAGAAATTAGTCAAACACAGACCTCAAGAATCAGCGTATGAATCTCAACAATGGTGACAAATGAAAAGCTTCATGCCGCAATGCATGCTGGATGAGATTTGCACTATTGTGGCACCCAGCATGCATTGCTGCATGAAGCATTTTGTTTGTCACCATTGTTGAGATTCATGTGCTGATTCTTGATGTCTGTTTGATACCTTAGACTGTAAGATTCGGTACGAACTGTGTATTTATTAATTAATTTTAAGTTAATTTCATTATGCTAATCTATTATGTATTACACTCATCTTTCAAATATTAAACTCTTTCTGAGCTTCAACTGAACAATCTTACATGTTCATGATGATAATATTATCATCAGAGCATATTTTTCTCATGATTATTTCTGCTGTTTCAAATGTGCAAATTAAATACACATTTACAGCAATCAGAGAAAACTAATGTTAAAGAGTCAAGGGTCAAGAGCCCAAATAAAGCTGACACTAATCACGATTCTGGTGACTTTAAATGAAACATTCAATGAATAATCAACACCAAAACCTGTTAATTCTCAATAAGAGCTTCTGTAGAGTCTGACAGAAATAAAGTCAATCTGGTTATTAATAACAAGTGAAAGCAGCATTTGAAAAAGACATTGAAAAAGAGGCATGGTGTGATTGGCTGCAAAAAAACAACCGTTAATCTTTAAGTGTTCATGAATTAAGATTTAATTTATTTATTTGAATATATTGCTTTATTTATTTTAGAGCATTTTATGGGATACCATATAAAATATACCTATAATTTTTTTTTTCATAAAAATTGCCCTCCACCCAGTGCTATTCTATCCAGAGTTACATTTTAACACACATTGTGTCAAAATGCCATCAACACATCTTGTGTGTTGTTTTTTAACACATCTCTTTTTAGAGTGTTTCCAGTGTTACATTTTAACACACATTGTGTGTTAAAAATCTACACAACATGTGTCAAAATGCCATCAACACATCTTGTGTGTTGTTTTTTAACACATCTCTTTTTAGAGTGTATTATTTAACCCCCAAAAAACTCACTTTAACGGGCTCATAATTACAGTTAATGTGTCGGGCCGGGCCAGGCTCGGACACAATGTGCACAGGCTCGGGTAGGGTCGGGCTTGTTTTTCTTGGGCCCGATCCAAGCTCTAAGTCAAAGTACCGGTAGGTTCAAAGTCTCTGTGCATGTGTATGTGTATGTGTCGTGCGCGTGTGTGTGTGTGTGTGTGTGTGTGTGTGTGTGTGTGTGTGTGTGTGTGTGTGTGTGTGTGTGTGTGCGTGTCTCGGCAATACATATCCCATGCTGACTGCTTTAAAATGCAATGTTTGAGAGATGCTTCTGGTGTTACTTCATATATGTTGTAGGCTATAATCAAGTGTTTTATGGATATTCATAACATTGCTTTTATGTAATGTGGTGTAGGCTATAGGCTACCTGGCAGAGGTGGGAGTAAGTCACATGAACAAGTCACAAGTCTCAAGTCTTAACCTTCAAGTCTCAAGCAAGTCCAAGTCAATTTTGTGAAAAGCAAGTCAAGTCAAGTCATTAATTGAGTGATGATTGAGCATTATTGAAGACACCTGATGATAACAAGCAGAATCACTGAAGGAGAAAATCACAGATTGTAAGTTACCATTATGGCGATTTGTGTTTGCTTTAGTTGGGCTCTTGACCATTTTATGTTTACTTTAAGTTTTGTTTGTCTGCTGTTATTGATTTATAACAGTCAAATGAACAAAGAAAAGTGTGATCTGATAGTGTTGGTTATGTTTTGACATAATCATGTTGTGAACCTTAAAAACGAAATTTATTGAGGTATCTTATCTTGATAATTACAGCAGCTCTGCCATTCTACAGCATATGATTATCAGTATTTTTCATATAATTCAAAATATTTATTAAATATTGTTCTGATCAAAACACTTTCAAATGAATTTATTTAGAAACACAGATATCAATAATCTCTAATCTGCCTGTGAATCTCAACAATGGTGACAATAATAAAGCATGTTGCAGTGGCTGCCACCAATCACAACTCATTAATGGCTCCCATCATGCATTGCGGTATGAATAAATTATGATCTGAATTGTCTATGTAATTTACTTTTCCTAATTGAATATTCTGCTCGTCACCATTGTTGAGATGCATAGACTGAATCTTGACGTCTGTGTGTGCCTAAAAGAAAGATTTTTTCATCTTTTTTTTTTTCAAAACAACTTTTAAGAAATCCTTTGTATTATATCTATCTGGATATTTATGCAGAATCACAGTTATGCTGTAAACAACAACGTAAATCTAAGTCAGAAATAAGGATCTTAATGAGTTCAGTGATCAAGTTCAAATGATGATTGTCATAATATAACCAACACCATCAGATCACTTTTTTGCTTTGTTCATCTGGCAGTTATAACTCAGATACAACAGTCAGACAAAATTTAAAATAAACATATATGGGTCAAGAGTCCAACTAAAGCAAACACAAATCGCCATAATGGTAACTTACAATTTGATATTTTCTCCTTCAGTGATTCTGCTTGTTATCATCAGGTGTCTTCAATAATGCTCAATCATCACTCAATTAATGACTTGACTTGACTTGCTTTTCACAAAATTGACTTGGACTTGCTTGAGACTTGAAGGTTAAGACTTGAGACTTGTGACTTGTTCATGTGACTTACTCCCACCTCTGCTACCTGGTCATATTGCTGTTGGTTATGTTTAACGTGATGATTACGTGCTGCGCGAATAGAATATACGATTATTAGGCTAATAATAATTGTGCCCTCCCATGTATTTCATATGCCCCCTTAAGACTGAGGTCTGGCGACGGCACTGCTTCCCTGGACTTGGAAATTTGACCGCAAAAATTAAACGAGTCAATCAATTGGATGCAGAAAAAAGTAAAAAGAAGAAGGATGACGATGAGAAGAGACAAGTGCCAGGTAAGTTAATTTTTAATAACGTAATTTAAGTTAAGGCGTGGTAACATTACGCCAGGCGACTCAGGCCTAATATTAATGAACACGTCCTTAATATAACTGTTAGTTATTATTACTTTATCTTATTTAATTTGCAAGTTGATGTTTAGTCATTAATAGAGAGTAACTAATAAAAAAAGTCGGTAGTTGGAACTTGGTGCAGCTGTCAATTTAGCTGAATCAACATTGCTTACTCTAGTTCTGGGAAAGAAAAAAAACTAAAAATCTTTGTCTCAATAGACACTTATTACAATAAAAAATTGTTTAATTATTGACAAGGCTGAATCCAGCTTATTCGCAGCTTCTTATCGACGCTATCCGTTCCACCTTAAATGACGCAAACTTCCGCGTTTGCTGGCTTCTGCAAAGGATGCTCAACTTAGGGACTGTGCGGTTTTTCTCTTTTTCACGTTTTAAAGGGATTGTGTTATTTTTGTGTCTATTTTAAGAATAAAAGAATAATATAAAATGTTTAAATGCAAATAACACTGATATATTAGCGAAAATGGACTGTAAAAATATAAAGGCAAATATAGGCTACATATATATAGGCTACACACCTATTCTTTAATTATTGTACATGTCATCAGCTCAATTAGGGACCATGTAGTTTTTCACTTATTCACACTTTGTAGAAACTCTGTTTGTATTGTTTATATTTTCAGAAAAGAATAATAAACTATTTTGAAAGGTAAATAAAAATAATAATAACACATAATAATAACACATAGCTTGGATCCGGCCTCATATGAAGACTTCAGATGACCAAGCACCTTTGAATAGATGAAACCTACCCCTCCAAGGACTCCAGGACATCAAACATGGATGATTATACAAAATTATAATTGTATCATTGCTTTAACATGCACAATTGCTTAAATGCATATATGATATTTGTAAATGCTATAATTTGTGGTATCTTGTGGTATTTGTGGCTAACTGTACTTTCTGATGTCATCTCATCTCATCTCATCAATTCGCGGCGCTTTCTCTGCAATCTCAGAGGGTGCGTTAAAGTGGACATTATCCCATTATAGTAGAGGCACTACTCCAACAAAATCCACAAGTTTTTATTGTAGAATTATTTTTGTGTGAAGTTACTGCATGTAACGTGTAAAAATGACACTGTAAAATTATTTTATTATTTTAAAATTATATAATTTTTACTGTAAAATGTAAAAAGTGTTACCTAGAGTTTTTATTAGATTTCTGTATATATTTTATAACTAAACATTTTATATACACATTTGGCTAATGATTGTTCGCTGAAGTAGGGGAGAGCGGGGCACAACATAACACGGGGCTAGTTGTAACCCTGTTAAATAGTTAAATTAGGATTGTGTTCTGGGGTGGTTCTAAGGTCTCTAGCCTTCCTCTTGGTGCGTCGATCAGAACACCGGAATGGATCAGGACAGTCTGATTCGATCAAAGGGGTTTATTGAACACTGAGGATTCATTTGTCTGTGTGAGGCATGTATGTGTGGTTCTACAATAAAACATAAAGAAATAATCAGCATAACATGACTTGACTGTTATATCAAAATAAATCACACTATACATCACATTGCATTACATTATACAGTGTTATAATATACACAACTTTCCGCTGACCAATATAACGTAATTTGGCGCTGTTATTGTTTAAGTAAACATAATCGGCACGTTGAAACCCATAAAGTGCCCATAAACTGACAATGAATATCACACAGCGCACTATACAGAACTCCCCAAAAGAACTAACAAATAATTAACTATAGTATTATAATAACACGAATAAACAGGTACAGAACAGGCTGACCCACCCAACACGTTTATCTCACAGTGATCTCTCCATATGACCACAATGTGAGTTCACAGTGAGCTAAAAGTGTAACCGCACTGTGCACTCACTGTGTGCTCATATTATGGACACTAGGGCTGGGCGATTTAAATCGCGATATTGTTATGCGCATCTCGTCAGTAAAGCCTGTTCCTTGATTAGTAGTAAATCACCATCACCTGTTTTCAGATGAAGCGGCATTTAGGGCTGAGGAGATAATTAAGTGATTAATTTAGTGATGATTGAGCATTATTGAAGACACCTGATGTTAACAAGCAGAATCACTGAAGAAGAAAATCACAAATTGTAAGTTACCATTAAGGTGATGGGTGTTTGCTTTAGTTGGGCTCTAGACCATTATATGTTTACTTTAATATTTACTGTTGTTTGTCTGCTGTTATTGATTTATAACAGTTACATGAACAAAGTAAAATGTTATGTTATAGTGTTGGTTATGTTTTGACATAATCATGCTGTGATCTGAAAAAGGAAACTTATTGAGATAGTTTGGTTTAACTTAGCAGCAGTTTAGTGATTCTTCAGCCTATGATTATCAATATTTTACTTATAATTCAAAATATTTAATAAACATTTTTCTTATCAATAGACATTCAGATAAATTCATTTAAAACACAGACATCAATAATCAGCCTGTGAATCTCAACAATGGTGACAATAATAAAGCATGTTGCAGTGGCTGCCACCAATCACAACTCATTAATGGCTCCCATCATGCATTGCGGTATGAATAAATTATGAACTGAATTGTCTATGTAATTTACTTTTCCTAATTGAATATTCTGCTCCTCACCATTGTTGAGATGCATAGACTGAATCTTGACATCTGTGTGTGCCTAAAAGAATGAATTTTTTTTTTTACAACTTTTAAGAAATCCTTTATATTATATAAAAAAATTCTGGGCATTTATGCAGATTCACTAACCAACAACATAAATCGAAGTCAAAAGAAGGATTTTAATGAGTTCAGTGATCAAGTTCAAATGATGATTGTCATAACATAATCAACATCATCAGATCACTTTATTCTTTGTTCAACTGGTGATTATAATTCAGAAACAACAGCCAAACAAAATCTAAATTTAATAATATATGGGTCTAGAGCCCAACTAAAGCAACCATTGATCGTCATAACGGTAACTTACAATTTGAGATTTTCTCCTTCAGGGATTCTGCTTGTTAACATCAGGTGACTTCAATAGTATTCAATCATCACAAAATTAATCACTTAATTATATCTCATTAACTTCAACACTCTTGAGTGTGGACTCATTTACACTCCCAGGAGTGTTAATTTAACACTGGAGTTTTTGCTGTGTACAAAGAGCCGTAGTTAACTGACAAGCTGAGCCATATCGCATTAATTATCGCTGGCGATACGTCCGCGATATGGCTCAGCTTGTCAGTTAACTACGGCTCTTTGTAGTCAATGCCACTCCATCTGAAAGCAGGTGATGGTGATTTACTACTAATCAAGAAATCGGCTTTACTGACGAGATGCGCATAACAATATCGCGATTTAAAGCGCCCAGCCCTAAGACCAAAGAGCCCAACTACAGCAAACACTGACCTCTACAATGGTGACCAAACCAAACTCTTCAAACAAACTTCAACATGTAAACCTCTTAAACATAATTTCTAAACATCGAAACTTCCCGCTATAACTGTCTAAGAATGTTAGGGGGGATAATGTTCTATCAATGTCATCACTAAACATGTTTGAAATGTTTATAGAGAGTGTTATCCTACCTTTTAGGAGAACATTCTGGTTACAAAAATAAAATTAACTACAGAAAATATTACAAGAACATACCATAATGCTCTCAAAACATTCATAGAACAATAACATTTCTAGCTGGGATGAGCTCATATTGTGGTCATAGTTTGAGCACACAGTGAGAGCGCTGTGCGGTTACACTTTGAGAACACTGTGAACTCAGATTGCAGACGTTGCGACCACATGGTGACATCACTGTGAGTGTTGACTGGGGACGATATCATAAACTGTGTTATTATATTGTAAACACAGCTCGTGAATGCGCTGATTTAGTTCTCACACTGTTTACTCTGACTACCTCTATAACAGCGGACAAATACCAAATTGCCTCAAAATGAAATAGCCTACTATATGATTAATAATGATTGTCTGCTGATCAAAATGGATACTCACAATCAGTCATAGACGCACACTTTACCACACAAAATAAAGGTTATTTCTCCCGGTCCCTTGCGAGTCTCTCTTTAGCTTCATTTTACCTCAGGACGATGTCCGCTAAGCTCCGCCTTTCCAACAAACACACTTGTTTTTAATACTTCCACACATGCTATAGCATGACGAAACTTGGTGTATTCACTTGTTGCCATATCAACACTATATAGAGAAATATTTGCGCCAAAATAAAAAAACATTTGGAAGATATCCATAGATATTTATTAAACCATGCAAACTTAAATTAATTTTTCATCTCTATTTTTTGTTTATTTAAAATTAGACAAATTTGATATTATTTTAATCTCCAATATGTTATTTAACAGTTGAGATAGTTCTTTAATGCTTTGTTAACTAGCAGAAGACACTATAGCTGGGTTTAAATCCCAGTTGTGCAGGCGGGGCATGTTCCCACACTGCATTACAACCTATTAGAAATATTCTATTATATTCTATACTTTTATTAATTCTATTGAGCATGAGAAAAACATGAGAATTCACAAAACATGAGAAAAAGGTGAATAAAGACTGAGAGTCAATGTTCAGAAATTACTAATTATTTATTTATGTTTAACTATGTTGTATAGCTGTGTTTTCCTGTGTTCGTAGTCAAATTCAAAACTCAAAAATGAGTTTATATTTAATTATTAAAAATTGCCATTATTTTATATGAAAAAGTTAATAATTGTATTTTATTTAGAGCATATTTTAGTTTGTCTTGTATATGTTTTTTTTTTATTAGATCATACAACATTTTAAGCTGTCATATGGTCAAGTTACAATGTGCCCCTCACATTTTACAATTCACTTCCATTCGTTCGGGGTATATCAAGAAAAAAGTATACACTGTATTAATAAAACAAAAACACATAATTAATCTAGACATGTGGGAAATTAATGTGGGAAAAATAAATACTCTGAACCATAAGTAGATTTACACAAACTGAGAAAGTCAAAAAGCATTACTTTGAGCCCTGCTCTCCCCTAGTGTTTTTGTAGTTGGAATATATAAAAAATAAATACCAACTCAAACTAGAATCTTTTGTAGAATTTTTAATCTCTTTGATACATCAATATAGAAGAATATGTTTAAATCACTTTAGAAGGAAGCAAATAAATTACTGGTCTAACTTCTCCCTCTTTTTAAAGTGTGGACAAGGAAAAAGAAGTTCAAAGATCGAGACTCCAGCAACACCTGTAGTATATGCAACAACTTTATTGAAGATTTTTTAATACGGTTGGTTCTAAGCCGCCTAGTGGACAAAAACAATTAGTGCTGTTTTAACATTTACAAATCATTCAGACAGTAATAAAGTAGATGTAGAAATTTGGCAACTCTGTAATCTTTACTTTTACTGTTTCAGTGAGTGTATTTTAATAAGCAGTAAAATTGTGGGCAATTATGTTAAAAGAGTACAGATGAAATATGTAAGGGTTAGATTGTATACAGTTGCTGGTTTGCGGTGGCAATACTCCACTATTCACTGCAAGGCAGGGCCCCAAAATGATCCTGCTTAGGGCCCCCATATTTACAGAGCCGGCCCTGGGTACATGAGCGCTGAGCGCCCAGTGATCGCCTGGATCTCACAACTCCAAAAACGTCAGATCAAAATTTTAAATAGGCGCTATCTGTATAAATAAACCACAGATTTGAGCTTTAAACAACTACATTCTCGACTGAAAAACTCTTAAAACTACATTTCGTGACACAATAACTGTCAGAGCTCAGGCACTTCTGTTTGGGTTACATCTTGGGTTGGTGACAGAGCTCTGGCATTCCCGGTCTGTCATGCGTTGGGTATAGTCTGGTACTGGTTTGTTGTGAGCACGTGGCTTGTCATGTTTTCCTTGTGCCATGTGCTCTCCTGTCAATTGTCTAGCCCCTCCCATCTTGTTACCTGATTATTGATTCATTTGCCCCACCTGCCTTTCTCGTTACCCTCTTTTGTTTGCTTCCTATTTAGTATCCCTGTGTTTGCAGTCCTGTGTTGGTTCGTTGTCTAAGTTCCCTATTGTCCGGTCACTATGACATATGTCGTGGTGATCGGCGAATAGGAATCTTGCTAGAGAGGCCAATCTACTTTGAGTAAAACTAAACAAGCCAATGCATATTTGCGTGCAATCATTTGCATCAGCTCTGCACCCTCGCAGCGCGGGTATTTAACGAGCAGCTGGTGCGACTGCACTTCAGCTTTTTGCTTCGGAGCCGAGCGTTTCGATGCTGTTTAATCTACTGAGTGATCAAACAACGGGCAAGCTCTTCAAGATGCTCTTGTGTCTGGTGCGGGAGATACAGCACAGCAGCGGGGTCGACTTTCTTTTTCTCTTTTTTTTTTGTTTTTTGTGTTACTGAGCAAAACAAAAAAGCTGCTTTTACAGCTGATAACGGTGCGCCAGGGGCGCTGAATAGCCGTTCTTATTGCTGGTAAGACTGCCGGGCAGAGAGACAGCGCACGACAGGTTGCATATTTCCTGTCTGTGTCCGCTGCGACTGTCCCCCTGTGTGGTTCAGCACCAAGGAGAGTATTCCCCTGAAAGAGCTTACATGGGTGTGAGTTGCGTCTTTCTAAAGGTGACATTCCACCCGTGTGTTTCTGGTTGTGGTCGTTTCCTGTCCTCACTGACGGCCACGATCACTGTCGCGCATACCTGGAAAACATGTGAGACTGTGTTCATGGGTGGTTCATGTTTTCACAAGGGAACATGACCATATCAGCACGCCGGTCAACTCTTCTTTCTCCGGAAAGCTTGAGTCCCCTCTGTTGTTGGCCAGCCGCTGCTTGTGTGTAAAAGCACAGCTGCAGATCTGGGAGACAGTCGGGGAGACCGCGGAGATCGGCGAGAGCTTCCGCCGGGCAAAACCCGCTGGGTCTCTCGCTCCTCAGCATGTCGTGTGCCGTCGAGCTGCAGCGCAGGTTGTCAGCGCTCGCTCTGCTCTCTAGGTGCATGGTCTCCTTGTCTATTCTCCGTTGTAGCGCCCTCCCTGGTGGCCACCAGGAGAGGTCTACTTCAGTAGAATGGCTTGGGTGATCTGAGAGCTGAGACCCCCTAGACCTCCTCCCTCTCTAACGCATCACAAGTTGTGCAGCTTCTGGATGAGATTGCTGGTCCTTCAAAGTTGGAGGAACCTAGCGTTTCATTCAGGGCTCCAGCTGAGGGCAGATGTCGATTGCTGCATCGGAGAGAGGGCCTGTTTCGTTCTGAAAATGAGGGTGATGCTGAGTTCCCACTGTAATAGTGTGTGTGCTTATGCTGAATCAGGCTGAACCAAGCCGAGCCCCTGTGTTCCACCTCGGTGCCCCACTCTGGGTACGCCTACAGTCCCTTTAATCCTGCTTGTACGGTCTCTGCAAGCCTGGTTAGAGTTCCCCAGTCTATCTCACTGGCTCATTCGGACCATCAGACTCAGCTATACGATTCAGTTCGCCCAGTATCCCGACAAGTTTCAGGCCATCCACTCCACTACAGTGAGAGCAGCTGATGCCCATGTCTTGCGCGCGAAGATTGCAGTCCTACTGGCGAAGGACGCGATAGAGCCGGTCCCTCCAGCCGATATGAGGTCAGGGCACTACAGTCCCTACTTCATTGTACCCAAGAAAGGTGGTCGGTTAGGACCGATCTTGGATCTGCGAGTTTTGAATTGGAGCCGTCCCTGAGATTGGTTGCAGCGATCGACCTGATGGACGCGTACTTTCATGTCTCGATTCTTCCTTGACACAGGCCGTTTCTGCGCTTTGCGTTTGGGGGTCGAGCATATCAGTACAAGGTCCTGCCCTTCGGGCTGTCCCTGTCTCCTGGTGTCTTCACGAAAGTCAAAGAGGGGGCCCTTGTTCCCATGAGAGAACAGGGCGTTTGCATCCTCAACTATCTCGATGACTGGCTCATACTGGCACACTCTAGAGATCAGTTATGCGAACACAGGGACCTCGTGCTCAGGCACCTCAGCCAGCTGGGCCTTCAGGTCAACTGGGAAAAGAGCAAACTCGCCCCCGTGCAGAGGATCTCTTTTCTTGGTATGGAGTTGGATTCGGTCGCTCAGACAGCGCGCCTCACAGAGCTCAGTTGAACACGTTCAAAGGCAGGATGGTGGCCACACTGAAATTATTTCAGAGGCTCCTGCACTGTCAGAAATAGGGGTACAGCAGGAGTCCAAAAGGTACATATATGTCCCCAAGCATTAAAAGGTACAAATATATACCGTTTCTTTTAAAGGTTAAGGTAAAATATCAAAAGACAGCCTTTAAGTAATTCTTTTTTTTTTTTGTAATTTTTTTTTTTTTTAAGGTTTTAATGATACCTTAATCATTTAAAGTATATTTTAACTTATCACTATATTTGAGTAGCCTTGAAATAAAGGAAATAAAAGTTTTGTAAGTCAATTTACTTATAATAAATCATAACACAGCAAAAACTCCTGTGTTAAATGAACTCTCCTGGGAGTTTATTTGGCTCCAGACTCAAGAGTGTTAAAGTGTTAAAATATGAGTGTTAAATTAACAATCAAGATTGTTAAAGTTAATGATCTAATTAAGTGATTAATTGAGTGATGATTGACCATTATTGAAGACACCTGATGTTAACAAGCAGAATCACTGAAGGATAAAATATCGTTTTTAAGACACCGTTATGGTGATCAGTGCAGTGGTGAAGCCAGAGGGGGGTCCGGGGTGGCACTGGACACCCCTGACATGCGATTGGCCACCCCGGGTGCCACCCCAAAATTTTATTTGCTACTGGCTGATGCTGATTTAAAAAAAAAATAATAATTACGTTCGCCGGCAGCGCAGCGCGCGCACAGTTTTCAAATGGACGAGCAGAGGACGAGAGATAGTTTCAAGATACCGAACTTCACCGAATAAGAAAACATCATATTTGAAGTAAGTTTTTAAGGTTTAGCATCAGGGGGGTTTGCTCCGAATACATTCGGCCTAATACACGCATACAGTAGGCTTACCTTGCCGTGTGTACGTTACAGTATACAAATGTTCTAGCTAATGTGAGATCAAAACGCAGGCAAAGAAGAGCAGAAACAAGCGATATCATAATGCGATCACTAGGACTGTGAAGCTTTATGGGTGTAGGGTGTTGATGGACTCGATCTAACATTACTGTGTTTTGATCATCATTAAATCTGATCTAGATGTAGTCTTTGATAAAAATGCGATTTTCTCAGCTTTTTGCTCATGTTGCTTTTTATGAAACTTGCCAACATTCAAGTGTTGATAAAAAAGACGCACAAAGCTAGAATAAAACAGATTTTTTTTTTTTGTTTAAAAGCACAGGGTCTGTTCTTTCTTTTGGTATGTTCAGATATTCATACAACAAAATATTCTGGGGTGCCATGCCATGAAATTGTGAAAATTACCAAAAACACAATTTTTTTTATACTGGAAAGAGTTAAGATAACAATGTTGGTAATTGGATGATGATTAGAATATGAATATGATTGGAATCATATTTTAAATTTGCCATATTTTTGAACAGGGTCAATTAAAAATAAATTTTATATTGATGGGCAATAAAATTGTTTACATTTTTCAAGTACGTGTCTGCTTGATGCCTGCTATATCTAATTTAAAAAAAAAATGGTAAATGTGAGTTTTTTTGTAAATAAATGCAGCAGTTCATAACAGACACATGCTACGGTATCTTATCTCCTTGGTGCTTCAGCTTTGTTTTCTGCAGATATTTTGGATGTTCAACACTTATAGACACAAAACAGAGTGACCCAATTCCTTCCATAAGCTTTTCCACTGTGTGTGTGTGTGTGTGTGTGTGTGTGTGTGTGTACTGTGTGTGTACTGTGTACCCCCTCAAGTAGCAGTGGCCACCCCCTGGCCACCCCCTGGCCACCCCCTGGCCACCCCATGTATAAAACTCTAGTTCCGCCACTGGATCAGTGTTTGCTTTAGTTGGGCTCTTGACCCTTAAACTGTTAACATTAGATTTTGTTTGGCTGTTTTATCTGAGTTATAACGGCTAGATGAACAAAGAGAAAAGCTGATCAGGTGGTGTTGGTTATGTTTTGACATAATCATAGTTTGACCTGAATCACTGAACTCATTTAAAGTCTAATCTATGACTTAAATGTATATTGTTGATCACAGCATCACTGTGATTCTACAGCATAAGATCCAGCATTTTTTAAATAATCTAAAGGATTTCTTAAAAGTTGTTCTGATAAAACAAATCTTTCTTTTAGGCACACACAGACATCAAGAATCAGTGTATGAATCTCAACAATGGTGACAAACAGAATATTCAATTAGGGAAAGAAAATTAGTAAGACAATTCAGATCATAATTTATTCATACCGCAATGCATGATGGGAGCCATGAATGAGTTTTGATTGGTGGCACCCAGAATGCACTGCAACATGCTTTATTATTGTCACCATTGTTGAGATTCACAGGCTGATTATTGATGTCAGTGTTTCTTCATAAAGTATTTTCAAAGTCTTTTGATCAGAACAACTTTTAAGAATTTTTAGATTATATTGAATAAATATATAAATGCTATATTGAAAAAAATATTTTGCTGTAGAATCACAGTGATGCTGTAATCAACAATATACATTTAAGTCAGAGATTAGACTTTAAATGAGTTCAGTGATGCAGGCAATTTATGATTATGTCAAAACATAACCAACACCACCTGATCAACTTTTGTCTTTGTTCATCTGAGAGTTATAACTCAGATACAACAGCCAAACAAAATCTAAAGTGAATGATTTATGGGTCAAGAGCCCAACTAAAGCAAACACTGATCACAATAACGGTGTCTTAAAAAATATATTTTCTCCTTCAGTGATTCTGCTTGTTAACATCAGGTGTCTTCAATAATGCTCAATCATCACTCAATGAATCACTTAATTATCTCATTAACTTTAACACTCTTGAGTGTTAATTTAACACTCATGTTTTAACACTTTAACACTCTTGAGTCTGAAGTCATATAAACTCCCAGGAGAGTTCAACTAACACTGGAGTTTTTGCTGTTGGACCTCAAGGTACATATATGTAACTTTTTGAGGATCAAAAAGCATTAAAAGTTACATATATGTACTGTTTCTTTTAAAGGTTAAGTTACAATATTGTACCCTTGAGGGTACAGCCAAAGTGACAAGCCATTGTACCCCTAAGGGTACAATTATGTACTTTATTTTCTGAGAGTGTGGGGCATATGGCAGCGCGAGCAGTGGTAACCCCACTTGGGCTGCTCCATATGAGACCGATTCAGCACTGGCTTCTCGGCCGAGTCCCGAGATGGGCGTGGCATCACGGCACTCACCCGGTGGCAATCACACCGGAGTGCCGCCAGACCTTCAGTCCGTGGTCAGACCCTCATTCCTCCGGGCAGGAGTCCCCTTGGAACAGGTGTCCAGGCATGCTGTGGTATTCACAGATGCCTCTGCCACCAGCTGGGGTGCCACGTACATGCAGTGTCAGGGGTGTGGACGGGTCCCCAATTGCATTGGCACATCAACTGCCTCGAGTTGCTTGCAGTATGTCTCACTCTGAGCCGCTTAAAAAGGCCGCTTCAGGGCAGAGACGTGCTGGTCCGTACGGACAACACTGCGACTGTTGTGTACAACAGACAAGGTGGTCTACGCTCCTCAATGAGTTTCTCTATGGGCTTTTCTTCTAGCAGATCTCCATGAGTGAAGAGAATGATGGAGTATTTTAACACTTCTTCACCAAACATCATCTCAATTATCTGAGGAATCTGCTGCTCACAATCAGAGAATTTCATATTCACAGGAAACACAATGAGAAAAGCGTACAGTCCAGGACTGGATAAATAAACACTTCTCACTATCTCTGTCATTAACTCTTCAGGTTTCATGTGTATATCAAATAATGGGAGTATCAACTACAGACACAGATCTGCCTGAAACAATGGCATGTGCATCTGAGGATTCACTGGTTATTGAACACAGGATTCACTGGTTAAATTAACACTCTCAGTGTTTATATGAGTCCACACTCAAGAGTGTTATAAGTAACACTGAAGCAGTGTTAAAGTTAATGAAATAATTAAGTGGTTAATTGAGTGATTTTCTTTGTCTCCCTAATTAAACACACCTGATTCAACTCATCAGCTGATTATCACATGGGTTAATGAGCTGATGAGTTTGATCAGGTGTGTTTGTGTCTGTTACTTACTGGTCTCTTCGGATCTGTCTCAGCCGCCTGCACATATATATGGATATTAGAAACAGTTCAGGGTAGGATAAAATTCATAAATTCAAAATTCAACGATCTCAAAATTCATGTAGTGTAACGAATTATTATTTTTTTCCGAAGTGTTGACAACTTAGTGTTAACTAATAATTCTTAAATAACACTCTTGAGTATGGAGTCAAATAAACTCCCAGGAGAGTTAATTTAACACTGGAGTTTTTGCTGTGAATCAGTGACTCTCAGCTGATTCACGTCTACCTATAGGAATACAACGCCTATCACTGTATTCATACACAGTAAATTCCCCAGTGTTAAATCAACACTGCTCAGAGCACATATGGTCCCACTCTACATGGTGTTAAAGTAACACTGAAGCAGTGTTAAAGTTAATGAGACAATTAAGTGATCAATTGAGTGATGATTGAGCATTAGTGATTAGGTCCTTCAGTATTATCAGTAGTGTCACGGAGTGACAACTAGGAACTTTAATTAACTGAACGAGTTCCCGTGGGGAGACAGTTCCGGCGGGACACCAGGCCGGTTCCGGTGGCCTGTCATGGCTGCCCGTGTTGATGAGCGACAGCTGCAGTGAATTATGAAGTGGCTATTTCAACGTTCGGCGTGCAGCGTTCCGGGCAGTGCGGGAAAGCGGAAGGGCAGAACGGAGGCAGCGGGCAGCTGGCGAGCTCGGCTTTGGCCGAAGCGGAGGAGAGTGGCGTTATGAAAAGATGCTCTGTTGTCCGGCGGTCTGGTGTTCAGTGTGCATGGCGGCTTGAGAGGAGAGGAGCGGCAGTTTGAAGAGGAGAGGTGCAGACAAGCAAAGCGGACTTGTTTAAAACTGAGGTATGATAAGACGAGAGGGCAGATCGTACAGGACGGGAAAGACTGCGTGTAAAGAAGAAAGAGCTGGAGATCAGCGGTGTGGTTGAACGGTGTTATCTCATCGAACAGATAAGTGTTATCTGCCAGTCCTAATAGGAAGTTAATGCCTGTAGTGCCTGCTACCCGCTATGATTCGGTGAGGCCGCCCCGGCGTTCAGTGAGGTTTGTCTGGAAGTCTTTCAATGTCAGTTGTGTTTCCATAGTCAACCACTTATACAGCATTGGATGTACAGTTTGTCAGTTGAGCGGAGAGAGTCGGCTGGGACCACGAGAAGAGACCTTATTCACTGTGAGTTGATGTGAGTTGCAGTGTCTAATGTGGAGTGAACACGTGTGATCATTTGAAGTGACTGAATTGTGCACTGGTGTGGAGACTGTAATTATGTCTGCTCGCTCCCCAGTTGGCATACTCGTGGGCCTCGAAGATCAAACTGAAAATTAATTAACTGCTGTGTGTTGAGCATATGCCGTACAGGATTGCAGCTTCATCCTGTTTGAGTTGAAGAGAATTTATGAGAGATCCTGATATCCGCCGCAGCACGCTGCCATTGCCGCCCTGTGGTAAGAAGACTCAGTGTAACTGTTGGATTCTGTACGCACTATTGTTGTTCTATGAACAGAGAAAGAGATCCTGATATCCGCCGCTGCATTCTGCCGTTGCCGCCCTGTGGTGAGAAGACTCAGTGTAACTGTTGGATTCTGTACGCGCTATTGTTGTTCTATGAACAGAGAAAGAGATCCTGATATCCGCCGCTGTATTCTGCCATTACCGTCCTGTGGTAGGCAAACCCAGTTGTTGGCTGTTGAATCTTGTACTCGCCACGGTTGTCTTGTGAGCGTGGAGAAATTGTCCTCTGCCAGCGGAGGCGGCTGTCACTGTTCTGTGGGGAAGTTACTGTCCGTCACTGCATTACAACTGTCGTCGGCTTGTGGAAGGAGAGTGGCCTTCAGCTAGCGGGTGTGTCTCGTGGAGGGAAGGAGAGAGCCCCCGGCTGCCATCTGCGACGGACTACCACATTGCGTCGGATGATCCCCTGCCCTATCCTCCCCTTCTATCCAAAACAGAGGTGACACTCAAACGATTGATGCTGTCCTGTGCGAAGAGTAACCCCTTCCTTTGTTGTCCATTTCTTGTCAGTGTCTGCCTTATTACTTAGGCCTGGCCGAAGAGGAGCTGCTGGGTGGATCCTTGCCAGTGCCCATTCCACTACTTACCTCCGGCCGAAGAGGAGTTGCTGTGCGAACCTCTACCGGTGCCTGTTCCATTACTTACTGCTGGCCGAAGAGGAACTGTTGTTTGAACCCTTACCAGTGTTTGCTCCATTGTCTGCTTCTGCTTGTCCGAAGAGGGATCGTTGTGCGAATGTCCCACGCAACCTGGGAGAAGAGAGAGTTTTTAAAATACAAAATGTAAAATACAAGTTTTTGATAATTATCTTGTCTGGTCTTTGGTGTCTCTGGGTAACTCCTCGAGGTGGTACGTTGTGAAGGGGAGGAAAGGCCACCCCGGCCTGTGACAGTAGCTATGGCGTATCTGAGAAGCTAATTACCCTCCTCCATCCCCAGCTCCTCTTCTCATCAGTCAGAATTTGGCATTCTGATTCCCCTTGAATCAAACTAAATTCTCGAATTATGTTGAATTATGACTCACAGCCGAATTGGAAATAGCTCTCTCACAAACGTTCCATTTACACGTGCACTGCTCTAAACACAATTTTCCAATGCTTTACAAAATTCAATGAGGAAAAATCTATTCCTCAAAATACAAATGGTAAGCATTAAAAAACGCAAAAGAACCCCAGCATTAAATGTAGCATTATCGCTCATTTTCAATGCAGAGCGGGGCTACAGATGGGAAGTCCGGTTATTTTCCACAAACCGTTTCTTTCAGACAGTTTGTTTCAATGTACCGGTTAAAAAAATGGTTCACAAGTTATTTTACGTCCTCGCGTAATGACGTCATTTCTATTATCCCGGCGGATGAAAATACATTAAAATTAAGTTATTTCTAATCATAACTTCAGTTAAATAATAGTAGCCTAATCATCATCATTATCATCATTTGAATATTTACGTTTTGCAAATGAACCACTGATGTGCAAACGTGGATGTTATGGCTTAAAAGGATAGTTCACCCAAAAATGAAAATTCTGGCATCATTTACTCACCCTCAAGTTGTTTCAAACCTGTATGAATTTATTTTTTCTGCTGAACACAAAAGAGGATATTTTGAAAAATGTCTGTTACCAAACCCCATTGACTTCCATGGTATTTTTTTTTTTCCTGCTATGTAAGTCAATGGGGTCCATCAACTGTTTGGTTACAGACATTTTTCAAAATATCTTCTTTTGTGTTCAGCAGAAAAAAGAAATTCATACAGGTTTGGAACAACTTGAGGATGAGTAAATGATGCCAGAATTTTCATTTTTGGGTGAACCATCCCTTTAAAGATATAAAGTGAATAAACTAGTCTTCATCAACTTTTTACAGAAACCAGGATCCAGTTCATAAAGTTTAAAATATAGGCTAACGTGCACAATAGTAAATATTAAATACATTTAGGCCAACATGTTTTGACTGAACAGTTGTTGCATGTTCATCATGTTAAATTGTTATAAAGTTGCATTTGCCTTTTCCAGTACATTGTAATTGTTTTTAAATAAACTTACATTTCACCAAATTCGTCCCTCATTCAAGTCCTCGGTTCACCTTCCCGTGCTCATAGTAGCCTTTACATCAGCACAGCATCACTTGTGCGAAAGAAAGTTTGGTTCAGAGACGGTGCTATCTGATGCTGTGCTGATGCACAGTCTCTCCAGCTCAAAGGTTCTCCGTATCGAATGTGTCCGTAAGAAACAGTTTTCGGTTCTGTACTGGTGATTCAAGAACCGCTGCAACAACAGTTCTAGACTGGAGAACCGCTGAAGCAGTAGGCCTATGTATAAATGTGCTGATCTGAGAACTGCTGCAATCTGAATAGTCGACCAAACTAAAAAGTCGAAGCATGTTTCCGGTATGTTTAATATCTTTCTACTGTTGATTAACTTTTGGTTTTGCTCTTGGCAGGATTAACACATGGTGATGATGATATTGGTGTGCGGATTGTTATGATGGGAAAGATGGGTGTTGGAAAAAGTGCAATGGGAAACACCATACTGAGAAGACCAGCTTTTAATTCAAAACTGACTTCACGCTCAGTGACCCGAGAGTGTCAGAAAGAAAAAGCTGAGTTCAACAGAAGACGGATAACTGTGATCGACACTCCAGGCCTGTTTGATACTGGAGTTGATAATGTTGAGACCTGTAAGGAGATTGTGAAGTGCATCTCAATGGCGGCCCCTGGTCCACATGTGTTTCTGCTGGTGATTCAACTGGGACGATTCACTCAAGAGGAGAAAGACACAGTAAAGATGATCCAGGAGAGTTTTGGAGACGAATCCAGAATGTACACCATGGTGCTTTTCACCAGAGGAGATGATCTTGGAGAAGCAAGGGTTGAAGCATTTATCGAAGAAGATGATAGTTTAAAGTACCTCATCCAGAAGTGTGGTAAGAGATACCATGTGTTCAATAACAAGAAGACTGAAGATGAGACACAGGTTTCTGAGCTTCTTGAGATGATTGACCGAATGGTGGCAGGAAATGGAGGGAGTTTCTACACCAATGAGATGTTCAAGCAGGTGGAGAAGAATATCAAAGAGGAACAAGAGATAATACTGAAAGAGAAAGAAGAAGAGATCAAGAGAAAAGAAGAAGAGCTGAAAACCAAATATGAAGCTGAAATAGAAGAAATAAAGAAAGAAAAAGAGAGAGAAAGACAAGAGATGCAAAATGAACAGAGAAAACGTGAAAAAAAAAAAAAAGAAAGAAGAGGAGATCAAGAAAGAAATGGTTGACAATCTACGAGAAGAAATGCAGAGAAAACTGGAGGAGCAGAAGAAACTGTTTGAGGACGAAAATAAAAGAAAAGAAAAGGCTTTAGAAGCACTGCAAAATAACTTTAAGTCCCTGGAAGAAAAACATACGAAAGAAAAACAAGAACTCCAGGAGGAAATTAAACGTGAAACTAGAGAACAAGCAGAGCGTAAATATGAGAGAAAAGTGTCTAAAGCTTTAGAAGATCTACCATGCAGTGAAAAACTAGCTCGTGACTGGGGAAAAAATGTTCCTGTTCTTGGAGCAGCTGTTGGAAGACTTGTTGGTGGTGTTACAGACTTGTGTAATTTTATTTTTAAATAATATTCTCAATGCCAAGCTAAGAATCAAAAGTGTGAAATCAGATAAATTGTGAAAAAAATATATATATATTACTATAAAAAATATTATAATGCTCAATTTACAAAACCATTATTTTTGCATTGTAATGTTTTGATGTTTTGTCTTATTGAACATGATTCATTTTCAAATGAAAGATGATTTCCACATTCAGATCCTGATTATCATATACTGTCAATCATGGTGAAATCAGATAAGAAAAATAACTCAATATTAATAAAATTTACTTACTGATTAATCATGTCTCTCTCAGAGTTTGATTTGTGTCCGTGCGTGTGTGAGTACGTGTGTATAAGGATATTACTTACAAACATTTACCATGAATGTACTGTAGTAATTTCCATGGTTTGGGCAGAAATGTGGAATATTTATATTGAATATGTTATAGTCATTTATATTGCATTATATTTATTAGATCGGTAGAGGACCCAGCCAGCAGAGCCATGTGGGGCCCAAATGGGTTTGACCTGGGCTATCTAACTGGGACCCAGCCAGTTTTGCCCCCAGTTTCCATGTAGGCCCCACATGGATTTGCCCAGATGAAATGAACACTGCTTAGTGTGCACACTACAGGCTGTTTAATGTAACACTTAATCAGTGTTGGAGGTAATGAGATAATTAAGTGATTGAATAATGATAGTGCATTAATGATGAACACCTGCTGTTAACAAGCAGATTCTCTGAAGAAAAGAAAAACACAAGAACTACTTCCAGCCACTGCCTTGAATGAAATCAACTGAAGATAAAATACATTACATCTCTCAAGATCTGATTAAACAGCTTTTTTTAGTTAATGATCTGTTAGACTGTGGCTTTATTAATGCTGTTCATTGATTCAAGTAACTTTTTTTGACATTTGGCTTTAAAGTGTTTTAATTCTACGATATATGGTGTAAAAACGTCTGAGTGCTCCCCTCTTTAGGTTGAACAGTGGTTACAGCAGTTGAATTTTCCTATTGGAAGTTATGGTGGCCGGTGACATCAGAGGGTACCAGCTAACCACGCCCTTGCCTACAGAGAGATGCGTCTCAGGTGCACGCCCCCTCTCCACTGGGCTCCCACTTTTCCACCCCCTAAACCAGAGGTTTAGTTACCCTTTAACCATTTATGTACTCATTTAACTGATTCATTTATCGTTCATTTCACTGATACATTTATCGTTCAGTCATTTTATATTATTTTTCCATTACTGTTTAATCTTATGTTAGGTTCTGTTGTCTTCACAAGCAAGTAAGAGATCAGAGAGTGTCTCCGTTTCAAGGTTTTTAACGTAAAACGCTTGTGTGTAACCGCACTGGATTGTACATTAACAAATAGCTCAAATGATCTATAGGGAATGTTAATAATTAATCATGAATATGATTAATATTTTGCATATTACAGTTACATTCATTTATTCGAAGTTGAAAATAGATCGATTTGTATATATAAATAATCAATCACAATGAATTGTAATTCATCATTCATATATCAATAATCCTATTTCAGATCGATTATGAGATAACCCTTAATGGAAATTAATGTAATCATCAAACGGTTGTTTGTCCAGCAAACGGCCGTAAGATTAACTTAACAATTTCTCAACAAAAATTATCTCTGTCTTATAATTCAAAGAAAGCTATTTTCTGGCCATGAAAACAACTCTCCCGTTCTTATAAAATTAGGTTACTTAAAAGTAACGAATCAGCTTTGTAGCTTAAGATCAACAAATCATTGACTTTGTAAATTATGAGCATTTAAGACAGATGCAATCAAGGATAAATGGAATTTAATAATTGGACTAATGAATACATAACTACGATTCACACAGAGTAAATATGTATGTATATACAAAACACGTAAACAAACACAAGACTAAACGAATACGAAAATGAGAGATCGACAATGAGAGAGATGAGAGAAAGTGAAACTAACATGTGCGATCAAAGAAAGATCACAGTTAGGCAAAATCACAGGCAATGTAACCTTTCGAGAGACAACAAGGAATCAAATCACATTAAAAGTTCAATAAACTTATCTTGCAAAATGGTTCTCTTTGTTGCTGAAGAACGCAGAGTCGTGCGTGCATCGTTAAGAGCAGCGTGCGTGTGTTTCTTTAAGAAAACAGGGCTTGCTTCGGTGAGCGCGGCCGCGGGATGTTCAAGTCTCTTTAAAGTTGAAGTTGCTTGCTGCATGTGCTTCGTTGAGTCCGAAGACAAAAATAAAGAAGAGACTTAAAGAAAATAAAAGAGAAAATGGAGAAAAGCTCCCGAAGGAGCCATGGACCCAGAAAACCTCTCACCGAAAAAAGTGCTCTCGGAAGAACTCGAGCTCTGTCTTCTTATGGAAAGAGATACTTTGCGTACGCAGACCAATCATCTTTGATCATCTTGGGCGGGAAGATTTTTCTTTGTCTTGTCAGACAACGCCCACTCGAATGAGTCATGAGGGATATCAAATTTGAGACGATTTGCTCAAGACATATGAAATGTGTAAAACAATGTACATTACTGCATTCTGCTATCGAAATTCGACTCTGTTAGATTGCGAGGATTACAGAGATATGAAACTTGTCATGTGAAGATTACAGGAATGCAAGGTTACATGAGATATGCAGAATTACACACATTTAACGTTTCCTCACACGACTATCAAGCCCTGATATCAGCTACTTTGACACGGGGAAATCAAATCCATGTTTATACATATAGAAAATGTAGGATTTAAGTAGGAGTAAAGATCAACACTTTAATTCTGCTCCACTGCCAGAATCTCAGTGAGATTCCTAGCTTGCTGACATTCCATTAAGGTTATAAAACAGCAAAGTGGGGGGGAGAAGGCAATTGCCAGAGAGTTCTTAAACTAAACCCTTTTGATTCAAGATTACACATTAGAAAACTACACCTCTATCATAAATCAAAAACTAATCACCCATGCATAATGTAATTGTACATATATTAAAGTATATTCTATCCTAATTTAAACACAAAAGGGATATTTGTGTGTGTGTGGGGGTGTGATGTCACGTAGCAGGAGAAAGTTTCGTTATCTCTTTGTGGGTCCCTTTGATGGAGAAGAATGTTGATTTTAGGTTCTGGAGTGTGTCTAGAGGCTCGTAAAAGGTGTTAGAGAGTCATCTAACCCAGCCATGCTGGCACCAGGCTGGTCAGTTAGCTCGCAGAGAGTTTGATTTACATACATGAGTTCAGAGGCTAAAAGCTTTTTGGGTTTCATAAGGAATGTTCATTGTTGTAGATTCACCGAGCCATGAGTCACGTGATGCAAAACCAAAGGATGAATGAATGAACCGCTCGTATGTGATATAATAACTCAAGGATTTGTGCCGGTCAGATTCAGTTACTCCCATACACAAAAGAATTATATTTGAAATATATTTTCAGGATATATTTTGCAATATATGCAAATATTTGAAATTGGCCCAATAAATATATTTCATACTTATATTTCGTATATTTTTGTTATATTTCAGAATATATTTCAATGTATTTGGAATATATGCCACATATATTTTTGACACTTTTGGGGACCCATACAGAAAAAAATACATTGAAATATATTCTGAAATATAACAAAAATATATGAAATATAAGTATGAAATATATTTATTGGGCCAATTTCAAATATTTGCTTATATTCCAAAATATATCCTGAAAATATATTTATTTTGTGTATGGGCTGAAACAGACAAAACTAAGATTACTCAATAAACCTTCAGTTTGTCTCCTGCTTTCTGCTACTGGACAAAATGCATGAAAAAAACACTGATTTTGGGGGAACAAGACTTGATGTGAACTCATTTTGGGTACACAGCAAAATCCCCAGTGTTAAATTAACACTGCTCAGTGTTTATATAATACACACTCTCAGAGTGTTATAAGTAACACTGAAGCAGTGATGAGATAATGAGATAATTGTGCATCAATTAAAAAAAGTTACACATAGCTACATAGAGGACAAACATGTCTGTGTCAAAAAACTGTCATAACAATTGAAGCTTGGGAGCACAGACTCTGAACAGAAGTTTGGTATCATTTTAAAGAATACCCTTGGCAGATTATTGCTGAAGTAAAACAAAATAAGTAAATCCCCCCCCCCCCCCCCCAAAAAAAAAAGTTATAAAGGTTTAAGTTTATGAAAATTATTTATGAACATTATTTTACATAAAATATATATTTTATGAAACAAGTCTAACTCTAAAACGGCTAAAAAAATCAAAGCCATACATTTAAATAGGTTGTGTTCCAAATTTGAGGTTGATATCTCCAAAATTAGCTTTCGGTAAGATTTTGTTTGGGCGCAGTACCACACTTTCCCCATTGGATGCCAGCAAAACTCCACTGGTCAGTGATTGGATTACTTATAATTGTGATGCTAAAAAATCATTTATTACATAAAGAGCTCCACATGCAGTGTGGGATAGTGAAAGTCTGTGGTGTCACATTGTTTAAATAAATGTCATAAAAAATATACTTTTGATTTGATTGAAATGGGTAAACTAACAATAATGATATTCTAACTGTCCAATGTTAATGCCACATTTATTTATATAGCGCTTTACAATACAGATCTTCTCAAAGCAACTTCAAAATAAAAACAAAACAAAAAAATAAGGTTAATGTTTACCAGGGAACAAAAATAAATTGTGAATAAAAATCATCAGTTATAAGTCTGACATTCAAATGTAATTAGGAGCTTATCACAAAGAGCAGGAAATTATAAAACAAGAAGCATTCCTATTATTCCAGTGAAAAAAAAAAAAAAAAAGAAAAAAAAAAAAAAAACCTTTTAGCCTAAAAAAGCAAAAGGATTTTCCTAAAGTTTTGATATAGAGTCTGAATGCTTTCACATGAAGCCCAACAGGTTTGCTACAGTCCAATTAACAAAGCACATTTACTGTCATATGTATTGTTATTTACAATATGTACAATGACCTTCTTGACTAGGGTGGTATTAAATGTCCATGACATGTCCTCGTGTAGCAAGTTGGGAAGAGAAAAGTATTGATTGTGTCTTGGGTTTGTATGATTAACTTCCCAAAACTATTTTTTTCTTTGTGGTTGGGAACTATCTGTTGGGGTGTTGTTGTGTGGGACATTTATCAGTGTTGCGCGCTATGCGTTTGGAGTGCGTGAGTTACGTCATCCTCAGTTTGCGGATGGACGCTGGCGAGGAAAGACGCACTTATTTTCTCTCGCTTTTCCTACTTAATATTGTGTGTGATGTGGGAAGAGGTTGGCGCAACGAAAAATATTGATCAAATTGTCCCATATGTTTCCAGGGCGGGTTAATAAATTCAGCTGTTTTGAAGCCATCCTGTTGTCTGCTGTGTGAAGTTCGTTATGTGCAGAATGGGATCTGCTACATAAAACTGGTGCCGTGACCTTCTTGGATACAACTGATCAGCCACAGCCGATCGCCGGGTGTTGTTCGTTTACGTGGAACTGTTGCTGCGCCTTCCCTGGATTCAGAAAGCCGGCCTGAGTCGTCTGCCAGGTGTCAAGCTGTGGATCGGGTCCTGCCTTCCAGTGTCAGCTAAAGAACTTTCCTTGTTTCATACAGTTCTCTTACATTCTTAACATTGACTTTCGAACATTGAATTATTAAGACATTCAGTCAATTTATTTTGTTATACGATAGTGACCAATTTGGACAGTAAGATGTACAATATGTCTACACCAGTCTTGGGGAGGGGTAGAGGTTTCATCAGCTCAGATGGTGTTGTGAGACGTAAAGAAAATGATCAGATTCGCGATATTAATTTAGGCTCTTCACAAATGGAAGGAAAAGTCAACGCTGGTGCTTCATCTTTTACACCTGCCCCAATATGTGATGATTCTCGTTTGCAGATAACAGAGCTACTTGAAGAGCTTGGTAGCCAAATTGGCGATAGTATTTTGGACCGGCTCTTAGCTGATCGTAGTCCTTCTGCTCTGGGGCATCAGACTGCCCCCGAACCAGCTAAAAGCGATCTAGCTAGCACTACACTTGACTTATCCAGGTTGAATCTGATTGTACGTTCTGACAATAGGAGCCCTCCTATTTTCCGTGGTGATGGTACGGATAAACATACCGTTCATGAGTGGATAGAGTTAATGGAGGTTTACTTACAGAAGTGTGATCGCCCGAAAGCAGAGCATTCCATTGAGATTTTGAACCACCTTTTGGGTAGAGCTAAAAATATTGTAAAAGTGGGGCTAAAAAGTAATCACTCACCTGACATGGTTGTTACCCCTGAAACCATTTACAAAATGCTCTTACGCTATTTCAGTGAGACCCCAGAATCTTGTCTTCCACTGGCAGACTTCTACTCTACAATGCCATATGCCAAAGAAAGCCCTGTCGACTATTGGATCCGTCTCAATAATGCGGCCGAAATCGCTGATAATCACCTGCAGAAAGAGGGTAGTCGAATGAAGAACATTTCACAGGAAATTGCAATGATGTTCATTAGAAACTGCCCTAATGTTGAACTTTCTAGTATGTTCAGGTACAAGCCTATCACGAAGTGGTCATCAGCAGAGGTGCAAGAAGCAATTGACGAGCATCAAAGGGAGCTGAGAACCAAGAAACCACATCCTTACTCTCTCCCTGGCAATTCGTTTCAAGTAGCAACTGCCGCCGTCAGCCACACAGAGACCTCTACAGTGGACAACACTGCAGTTAACTCAGCAGCGTGCATCCCCAGTACCCATAACACAAAGCCTGAGATCGCCACAGTGCCTCCACACACGGCCTTGACTGACACTGGTACATTAGAGCGAGTGCTCAGCATGCTGGAAAGAGTGCTTGAACGCACTAATGCACAGGCTGCTTCTGATAGACCACAAATGCCTTCTTGGTCTCGTCCATCCAAATGTCGTGTTTGTGGTGAGAGAACCCATTCCACACGGTCTCACTGCATGTCTGAGAAAAGATGTCTAAACTGCTTAGAAGTCGGTCACCAGCGCAGGGATTGCCCTAAGAAAAGTGCTGAATATGGGAGCCGCTCCCAGATTCAGGGAAACTGACACACCTGCACTTGGGAGGGGATAGTGTGGGTGAAGAAGTTCAGACCCTCCAAGATGATGCATCAAACATATATGAGTCGACTTGTAAGACAGTTACTAGTGATAATGTGGTCCTGTTTCAGAATGTGACGCAGCTGGCACGGGCAGACAGCCTTTTCTACACCGACGTTCTAGTCAATGACAGCATTCCCTTGAGAGCATTGTTAGACAGTGGCTCTATGGCTTGCACCATCAGTGAAGTTGCAGAATCTCGCTTATTGGACGCAGGTATGTCTCTGGATCAGTGTGAGATGCAGGCCAATATTATGCTGATTGGATGTGGTGGTGTTCAGGTTACGCCAAAATGTATATATCAGCTGAAGATGAGAGTGTACGAGTATGAAGTCAGTGTACCCACGCTGGTTGTTACAGGACAGCGGGATGATTTGATACTGGGCACCAACGTCCTCAAATTCATCTTGAGCCAGTTTAAGCAGAGACCCACATACTGGCGTGTCGTAAATAGGCCTGAATCAACGAAAGATGCTGAGGTTGAGCAGTTCCTTAATGTACTTTCTGGTATTAACAGATGGAGAGGTGATGAGATGCCTGACATCATTGGCACGGCCAAACTGGTTCAAGCTGTCACGTTGCTGCCAAGGCAGGAACACCTGGTGTGGGCCAAGCTCCCTCCTACAACACCTATTTCGGAGGGTAGTGCAGTGTTGATTGAGCCGACTAAGTCACCAACCCATAAGAAGGATGTCATCATGGGACGTGTGGTGGGTTCTATGACTGCTGACAGGTGGGTGCCAGTTAGGATGCTTAACCCAACCAACAAGCCAATCACTTTGAGGAGGAATTCTAAAGTAGTCAACGTCTCTCCATGTGTGGCGTTAGAAGATTTGGATATGGATGGGGAGCAACCCTTTGATACTGTTAAAGCCCAGAGTCAAACTGTGCACGACGGATCACACAACCCAGACTTCCAGCATGTCTTAGAGAAAATGGGATTGAGTGACTTAGACATCGATTCTTGCGAAGCGTCACTTCAATGGAAATTTCAGCTATTGCGCTTGGTCCAGAAGTATGAACATGTATTCTCAAAACACAAGCTAGACTGCGGGAGAGCTAAAGACTTTGTACATCGTATCCACCTGTCTGACCACCGGCCTTTCCGTTTGCCCTATCGGCGTGTGCCGCCAGGGCACTATCAGAAGTTACGGCAAGTACTGTCAGAGATGGAAGAGCGTGATCTCATTCGTAAATCCAGCAGCGAGTGGGCCTCCCCCTTGGTTCTCGTGTGGAAGAAGAGTGGAGACCTACGTATCTGCGTTGATTACCGTTGGCTAAATTCACGCACTATTAAGGATGCACACCCTCTTCCTCATCAAGCCGACTGCCTCGCTGCTCTGGGAGGGAATGCATTGTTCAGCGCAATGGACCTTACGTCCGGCTTCTACAACATCTCCATGTGTGAGGAAGACAAGAAACTTACAGCCTTTACCACACCTCTAGGGCTCTATGAGTTCAATCGTCTTCCACAGGGACTATGCAACAGCCCAGCGAGTTTCATGCGGCTTATGATGAGTATATTCGGCGACCAAAACTTCCTTACCCTGCTTTGTTACTTGGATGATCTTCTGGTTGTTGCTCCCACTGAAGAAAAGGCCTTGGAAAGGTTGGAGATGGTTTTCGAGAGATTGAGTGCTCACGGGTTGAAGTTGGCGCCAAAGAAATGCTACTTCCTTAGAAGGAACGTCAGGTTCCTCGGCCATGTTGTGAATGAGAATGGAGTCGCGACTGATCCTGACAAAGTTGCTGCCATTACGGCTGTCACTGAAAAGGATCTCATGATGGATGATGGGGTCTCACCTTCCCAAAGAAAGATCAAGTCCTTTTTGGGTATGGTCATGTATTACCAACGGTTCATCCCCAACTGTTCCAGCATCGCCAAACCGCTCTTCACACTAACCGCTGCAACCAAAGGGAAAAAGGGATTTTCAAGGGGTCGTGCTGTTTTTAGGAAACTCAGCCCTTCAGATTGGACTAGAGAATGTGCCTTATCCTTTGAACAGCTTAAGTCGGCTCTTGTGGACTCTGTAGTGTTAGCGCACCCCGATTTCGCCCGGCCATTTATCCTCTCTACAGATGCCTCCTTGGATGGTATAGGGGCAGTATTGTCACAAGTCCTTGAAGGAGAGTCCAAGGCACGACCTATTGCCTTTGCAAGTAAGGCTCTTACACGAGCTCAGTCCAACTACCCTGCGCACCGTCTTGAATTTCTGGCATTAAAATGGTCCGTCTGCGATAAATTTAGCCATTGGCTAAAGGGAAATACTTTCACAGTCTGGACGGACAACAATCCGTTGACCTACATTTTAACAAAGCCGAAATTAGACGCGTGCGAACAGAGGTGGGTAGCTAAGTTGGCCCCGTACACCTTTGACATCCAGTACATACCGGGCACAAAGAATGTGGTTGCCGATGCTCTGAGCCGTCAGCCGTTTGTTCCCAGTCTTGTGAGCCATAGATTAGTGACAGAACCGTACAACCTTTTGCTTGAACAGTCTGAACAAATAAGGAAAGGCACAGTGCAGGATTCCTTTAGGCTCAGCGCCAATAGCCAAAGCGTTGGACATTCGTCAGAACAAAGTTCCTTGTCTTCTGATCAGGTCTCTGCTATCTTAGAAGCTCATGCAAAGTGGGATGTGGGAGCAGAGGGGAGAGTCCTTTCTTGGCTTGCTCAAGAAAACAAACAAATTATGCCTGCTGGTGAGAACCCCTTACCAGTCTTCTTACTAGAGGAGCTTCGGGAGAAGCAAGAAGGTGACCATGTGCTCTCAAGAGTTCTCTTCTATGTATGCAGAGGTAAGAGACCGTCTCGGAGAGAAAGAGCTAAGGAACCTTTCAAGGCCTTGAAACTGTTGAAGCAATGGGACAGACTGAAGCTGTTGGATGGCATCCTGTACCGTATCTGCAAGGATCCAGTGACTAAGTTTACACGTTACCAGTTCATAGTTCCTGATTCACTGGTCAGTGAAGTCTTGCGCCGCATCCACGATGAGGCAGGCCATCAAGGTCAAGGAAGGACGTTATCTTTGGCTAGACAGAGGTTTTCTTGGGTTGGAATGGAGAGTGACACCCGTGATTATGTGAGACGCTGTCAACGTTGTGTGGTCAGCAAAACCCCTGAACCTGAGGGAAGGGCCCCTTTAGAGAGCATCCGAACTATCCATCCACTAGAATTAGTCTGTATAGACTTCTGGTCTGCTGAGGATTCTTCTGGCAAGAGTGTTGATGTACTTGTGGTAACGGACCACTTCACGAAAATGGCTAATGCGTTTCCGTGCAGGAACCAGTCAGCATCCCAAGTCGCTCGGCAATTATGGGACAAGTTCTTCTGTGTTTATGGATTTCCACTAAGAATCCACTCGGACCAAGGAGCAAACTTTGAAAGCCGGTTGATCAAGGAACTGTTGCAGATTGCTGGCGTACAGAAGTCACGAACCACGGCATATCACCCGATGGTTAACGGCCAAGTCGAGAGATTCAATCGCACCTTGGGCAATATGATCAGAGCATTGCCTCCGAGAGCCAAACATGACTGGCCACAAATGCTGCAAACCCTGACGTTTGCTTATAACTGTACTGCCCATGAGTCAACTGGCTTTGCCCCATTTTTCCTCATGTATGGTCGAATTCCTAGGCTGCCCGTTGATTTGATGTTCCAGACTGTAGTTCGGGATAACAACGTCACAGACTATGACCAGTATGTAAAAAAAATGAAGGATGATCTGAGGGAAGCTATGTTACTTGCTCAGGCCAACAACACTGCGAGTCAACAACGGCAATCTGAGCATTACAACAAAGACGTCAAAGGCCGAGATATAGAGGAAGGAGACTATGTGTTGCTTGCCAATAAAGGAGAGCGTGGACGGCGCAAGCTGGCCGACAAATGGGACTCAACTGTGCATGTTGTGGTATCTGTGGATACAAGGTGTCATACTTACCGTGTAAGGAACACCAGGACCAATCAGGAGAAGGTGGTTCACAGGAACTTGCTTTTACGTGCAAATTTCTTACCTGTTGATGTGAGGAAGGATTGTGTTGAACCGGCTTCCGAAGACTCCGGGTCGGACTTTGAGACAGATGACTCTATGATCGACAAAACTATAAATGAATTAGAGGATGTTGGAAACGAGATTGATGGAGCAGTTCATTCTCCAGCTTGTCCGTCGACCCCATCAAATGCAGAGGAAACCAGAGGTCTAAGTTTCGGACCAGTATCGGAGCATGTCCTTGATGGAACGGACGTTGACAGTGAGAGTCAGGGAGAAGTTCAGAGTTCAGAATCTGACCCTTCCGATGGAGCAGTTCATTCTCCAGCTTGTCAATTGAGCCCTTTAATGGAAGAGGAGACCAGAGATTCAGATTTCAGATCAGGATCGGAGCATGTCCTTGATGGAATAGATGATGAAATTGCGAGTTGGGAAAAAGTTCAGAGTCCCGCATCTGACCCTCATGATATGAATGTTGAGGAAGTTGAACGTGACATGGAAGAGTCAACACCAACTGATGGAGTTCCTGGAGAAGTAGTTCACCCTTCATCTGATATGACTCACACAGTCAGAACTAGGGCTGGCAGATTGATTAAACCAGTTGATAGACTGATTCAAATTATGACCCAGAAAACCCCCTTCCGTAGCCCTTCGCTTAGCCTTTTATGGTCAAAAACTTCTTAAGTGGCATTTGAGTTCTCCAGTCAGAATAATTCATTTGGGGTAAAATATTAGTGGTGATCATTTGAGTATCTTTGGAGTAGTGTTTATGGCACTTCTTTTTGCGGGTGGGCACTTGAGAGTCTGGCCAACTTTCTTTTGTCACTCTCCCAGTGAGTTGGGTAACAGGGTTGTTGCGTGCAGATACTGTGGTTTTCGGAGTGTGATCACATCCCCAATGTCGATTAGTCACTAGTATTAGATTAGTTTTGTGAAGTTCAGGGGGGTGAATGTAGCAAGTTGGGAAGAGAAAAGTATTGATTGTGTCTTGGGTTTGTATGATTAACTTCCCAAAACTATTTTTTTCTTTGTGGTTGGGAACTATCTGTTGGGGTGTTGTTGTGTGGGACATTTATCAGTGTTGCGCGCTATGCGTTTGGAGTGCGTGAGTTACGTCATCCTCAGTTTGCGGATGGACGCTGGCGAGGAAAGACGCACTTATTTTCTCTCGCTCTTCCTACTTAATATTGTGTGTGATGTGGGAAGAGGTTGGCGCAACGAAAAATATTGATCAAATTGTCCCATATGTTTCCAGGGCGGGTTAATAAATTCAGCTGTTTTGAAGCCATCCTGTTGTCTGCTGTGTGAAGTTCGTTATGTGCAGAATGGGATCTGCTACACTCGCTCATATCAACCTCGAGGAATTTATAAAAGCTTACCATCTCCACCTCTGACCAGTCTATATAAAGTATTTGTGATGTTGTCCTTGACCCACACCTTCTTGTCAGGGTTTTACAGCCTGTCTACATTAGATTCGAGATTTGTTATGTCAGCAACAGTAAAAATAGGCTTCATTCTAGTTCTGACATAATCAAGGCACTTTAAAGTGTTACTTTCAACAAGACAAGACAAATTGATCCAGATTGTTCGCTTTGATACATCTGGTGTCAACACGGAGCATATTTTCTGCAGGTATTACAGGTTTCAGCTCCACAAGTCATGAATCTTTGGTGTAATCTCATTTTAAAAAAAGTCCCCCTTTCTAAAATATTGCCTCCAGGTACTGCCCCATTGAGAAATCGTCCCCTTGGAATTATAAGGTTCTCTCTGCGTTCTGAGCAGTTTTGAGATATTGAGCTTTAAAGTTTTTGCATTCCATTCGACTGTGTAGAAAGAACTTTTTATTTTCTAAATAAAAAGTTCCAAAATGTACACAACTTAAAAAACAACATCACATAAAGTCAAGAAGTGGTCACAGAATAAAAATATGTGAATAACTAAATTTGGACAAAAATGTCAGATAGAACCTTATAATTCCAAGGGGATGAAATGTTGCTTTGCATTATTTAATACGCATCTACTACAGCACACATGTGAAACTCAGCTATTGGAGGACCAACATCCTGCAGGGAACTCTCTTGTAATCCTGAATATATGGAGCGAATTATGTGCCATAATTTAACAAACAAATCCAGCATTTTGCAAACAAACTCAATCTACTTCGCAAAGGAAAACTCGACTCGCAAACAAACTCGATCCGCTTTGGAAAGGAAATCTCGACTCGCAAACAAACAGAAAGCAATGTGCAAGCACAAAGGTCAGTTTGAGTGAAAATGCAGTGGAGTAACAAATATGCATTGTGTTTTACAAATATAAATAAATGAGCCAAGATAATACTTCACAAATATATACAAACCATCCTTCAAATTGCATGTAACCTTTGAACAAATACCAAATCTAGTGCATACAAATGCATATCTGTCTGTCATGATTGTGTGACACTTCGCTTTGAGATCTCTCGGCTCGATTTTCTCACAAATGCGTCCAGGCAGATTTTCTCACAAATGCGTCCAGGCAGATTTTCTCACAAATGCGTCCAGGCAGATTTTCTCACAAATGCGTCCAGGCAGATTTTCTCACAAATACAGTTGAGCAACTTCCTCTTCTAAAACAGTAGATGGCGCTAAACTAGAGGCTAATTTAGCGCTAGTCTCCCAGGAGAAGCACTGATTTGAAACTTGCCTTTGCCTACAGCTGAGGAAAATGACCGGTGAACGGGTGTGTTTCTGTCTTATTGGATCTATAATGAACCTTTTTGAGGTTTTCTCTTGCAAAATGTTTATTGCATATGAAGAGTTCAGATGCAAAAGCCTCTAAATGCCATCTGAAATTTTCTTATAGAATGATCATTTTTATCAAGCTTGTATATTTAAGTTCAGTAATTTCACTTAAATGATAATTGGGTAATCTTCATTTCCATTTAAGTGAAATTATTGAATTCAAATATACGAGCTTGATAAAAATGATCATTCTATAAGAAAATTTCAGATGGCATTTAAAGGCTTTTGCATCTGAACTCTTCATATCTAGACAGAAATCCACATTAGCACTTAGTAGCACTGCACTCTCTCTAGGATCGGGGAATCTATAAGCTGAAAGCTCTGCCATCATGTTGCTTTTTGTAATTTTTTTCTGCATCGGACACTGAACGAATCTATTTCTTTCGTTCTCCATAAATTAATGAGAACATTTAATTTAATTGAAAGGAGGATCCCACTTATTTATTTATTTCGTTGGAATTCAGTCAGCTTAACTGTTAATGTAATAAAATAAGTAATGAAAAAGCACAAAAAACAATATACAATTGTTTCTTAACTTGCCTGTGACGTAGCCTATGCAGTGCCCAAATTATTATTTTGGACACACAAATGAAACCCGTCGCTCAATTAAATGAAATGTTCTCATTCATTTATGGAGAACGAAAGAAATAGATTCGTTCAAGTGTAGACATAATCACTAATTTAGTAATTTCGCATGAGTCCGATGCAGAAAAAATTACAAAAAGCAACATATGATGGCAGAGCTTTCAGCTTATAGATTCCCCGACCCTAGAGAGAGTGAAGTGCTATAAGTTCTAATGTGGATTTCTGTCTAGATATGCAATAAACATTTTGCAAGAGAAAACCTCAAAAAGGTTCATTATAGATCCAATAAGACAGAAACACACCCGTTCACCGGTCATTTTCCTCAGCTGTAGGCAAAGGCAAGTTTCAAATCAGTGCTTCTCCTGGGAGACTAGCGCTAAATTAGCCTCTAGTTTAGCGCCATCTACTGTTTTAGAAGAGGAAGTTGCTCAACTGCATTTGTGAGAAAATCTGCCTGGACGCATTTGTGAGAAAATCTGCCTGGACGCATTTGTGAGAAAATCTGCCTGGACGCATTTGTGAGAAAATCGAGCCGAGAGATCTCAAAGCGAAGTGTCACACAATCATGACAGACAGATATGCATTTGTATGCACTAGATTTGGTATTTGTTCAAAGGTTACATGCAATTTGAAGGATGGTTTGTATATATTTGTGAAGTATTATCTTGGCTCATTTATTTATATTTGTAAAACACAATGCATATTTGTTACTCCACTGCATTTTCACTCAAACTGACCTTTGTGCTTGCACATTGCTTTCTGTTTGTTTGCGAGTCGAGATTTCCTTTGCAAAGCGGATCGAGTTTGTTTGCGAGTCGAGTTTTCCTTTGCGAAGTAGATTGAGTTTGTTTGCAAAATGCTGGATTTGTTTGTTAAATTATGGCACATAATTTTCTCCATATGAATACCTTGATCTGCTGTTTCAGGTGTACTTGATTGGAGTTTGAGGACAGTGGCCCTCCAGGATCTGAGTTTGAGACCCCTGATCTACAGTCTCTTTCTCTCCTTCAGCTGCTTTTCTTTCTGCTGCTGTTTTTAGTTTTACAGCTGGACGTCTTGAACATCTCAAGGCCTTTAAACTTCCGGTTAAATCTTTCCAGCAATTTATCTTCGTCCATGGTTGTATTAATGAGCTAAAATACTTCACTCGGGTGTAGAAACTAACTAAAATAATCGAAAGTGGGTCACAATAAACGTTAAAATCAGTCTTGTGTGTCGAGGCTTCGAAACAATCTGACACCCGTCTTCACGTTGACCCCTAGTGGTCAGAACAGTGTAAATGCAACAAAACAAAACAAACATGCATAACAACACCTTTTACAAATCTATTGCAACATTTTTGACTGAAAGTAAAATCTTTCAAATGCAATTATCTAATCATTATCAAGTGTCTACGTTCTTTTGTCAGGTTTTTGTTTGTTCTATGGATTGTTCAGCTAAACAATCTACAAATATATAAACTGATCAGAGATCAGGTAAAACCCACAGACACTTGTTCATTTGTTCTCAGTGACTCTTCATGATTCATGGGTTGACAGAGATCATTGCCCCCAGCGGTAAACCATTGAAATTTTATTTTTTTATTACATTGAGTAAACAAACAAACAAACAAAGAAACAAATATATAAAGAAACAGTGACAAACTTAAAAGTTAAATAAAAATGTGAAAATTCTTTTAGCTAAATTTAGTATTCATAAATGCCAATTTGAAGGAAAAATTGTTTTTGAATATTATGTGAATTTGAATATTTATAATATTCAACTATTCTTAGATCAGAAATTCAACAATACCAAAAAACAATATTAAAAAAATAAGAAATCTGCAAAGTGTGTTTAAATGTTTAGCAGATTAAGTAATATTCCTTATGATAAGATTTGTCATAAGAGAAAAAACAAATAACACATTTTTAAAGCACAGTTGAAAGCTGGGCATGATATGAGCCTTAATAAAGGAACAGTAATCTGACCAAAAACAAACTGAATGAGGACAACTCCAAAAAGGATAAAATGTTTCATCATGTAGACCACAAAAATGTACAAAATGAATCAATATCACAATTAAATCTGTTCACAAGATACTAATTAAAAAGGAAATATTTATAAATGAGTTTAAGCGACATTTCTTTGATTTTGTTTGATTAAATATTTATGAGGAAGATTCCAGATTTTATTCCACATCAGACTATCAACGCAACCATTTCAAAATGATATGATAGCAGGTCTGGAGACAATATCCCTTTGAAACAAAGCCTGTACACGACGATTATTATTTTTAATATAGGAAAGAAAGAAACAGATACGGCCTACTTCAGTATCAGCAGGATCCAACGAATATGGAGAGAGCGGAGGACAGGTGTTTTTAAGAAGCATTTTTAGACCAGAGGGAACAGCATCCAGAACCACAGCAAAATATTTAGGAGTAACTGGAATATATATTTTAAAATAAATTGAGAATAGATCAACATAAGTTCTTCATGGTTATACAGTTGTCTAACAAAAATGATATCATTACAAAATCAATTCATAAGAAATAAAAGACTTAGATTCATACATAATGTGCTTATTATTCCAGATAACACACCGGATTGGAGAGAAGTTGTGTTTATAAATGTAATTCCAATAAAGAAGCATCTGGCCTCGCCTCCTTTATTTCGTGTTCCCAGAGGAGGGGTTTATGGAAATGTTAGGGTTGGTGATGTCACTAATCCGGGAGGAATGTCGTGTAGTCCCTACCAGCCGTTTGTTGTAGTCCTTAAAAATTGATTCTTTAAAAGAAAATATCTCCCTTTGTATTGAACTTTGAGCGTTGTAACTTTGCAGTTTATGCTCAAACAGCAACATTACACACTAACTAAAGTTAACAAAGTGAAATCATAATCAACCACCCCATTAATTCAAGAAACTAATATAGAGGCTAAAAAAAAAAATTAAGAAGGGAAATTGGTCGACAATTTATCTGAAATTAGTGTCTTTTTTTTTTGGTTTGGGAATTAAGATAATTAGGCCTTTAGGTGGGAGTTTACCATTTTCAATAAGAAAATATTTCAAAGAAAAGGAGCAAGTTCTTCTGAAAAGGTTTTATATTCGGAATTCTGAGGTTTAAGCATTCACACCAAGGGGATTTATTAAACTTGAGCTCTTTAATAGCTTGAAGGAGTTTATACATATAAAACTATCGCAATGTTGTTTTTGATCTACAATTATAGATTTCAAATTAGTAAGACTATAAAAACAGAGGAATCATTTTCATTAAACCCTGATTTGTAAAGAGTGCTAAAAAAAAGTCGAACAGTAATCTGCAATGTCCGCTGAGTCGTGTGTTAACGTCCATTAATATTCAAATGGAAAATTGTATTTGTTTTTGTATGGAATTTTTCTAATAGAAAGAAATATGCAGAATTCTGTTCACCCTTTTCCAACCATATCTGTCTAGGTCTAATGACCCCCTCTGCCCTCCTTATATAAATATCATCTAATTGGCTTTAAAGTGTGAGTAACTCAAGATATTCATTATCTGAAAAAAATGATTTATCAGTAAAAGCCATAATTTTAGAAATGATCGTCTAATCTTTTAGTCTTTTAGCTTTAAATAATAAACTTCATAATTTTCTAAGAAATTTAGAAGCTTCACATTTAAATAACTCCCAATTAATGCAATAAAGTTTCCAATAAGAGTTATGATAGTTGGAGGAAAGAGAGGAATGTAAAGAAATATTGATAGACACTGCCTTACGATATGTTAATGGCGAGGGAAGGATATTAACAGAAATATCTTCTTTATGTAAACTGCACAAAGTTTCACCAGTAGTCAATACGAGACATAACGGTACATGCCTTATTATTCCATGTGAAAGAACTAATTCCAGGGAATTTCTCTCAGCAAATGTCTATTACTCCAAATTTCTGCCTAAAGGCCTTCAGTGTGGAGTTAAGAGTTTACACTGCGAGGTGGCCACCGGTCAGGAAGAGTTGTTTAAAGTGATATTAAAATCTCCTCCTTTTATAATAAGTGAATTTGGGAATTTAGATAAACAATGTGTAAAAAAAATCTCTAAATTGTTGATTAAAGCATAATTTTCAGGTTTAGAATCGTACCCATAAAAATGTATAATTGATGATGTTTATCCATTGTAAACGTATAAATCTATATCCATTACTGTGCTAAAATTTCCAGAGAGTTGTCATGATATAAATATATATTGGCTGTGATCATGAATCCACACTCATCCACAGCTTCATCATGAAAATGCCTTTGTTATGAATAAGCGACCTAATTATTATTTGAGCTGTCATGTGAAAATCACATTACGACACAATTTGATTTATTTGATTCCTTCCAAAGATTTTCAACTTCTTCTTGTAGCTTTTTTAGTTCATCTCCTTTCGCAGCTTGTAGGCGTTGATGAAGATTTCCAACTTTGTGTTCCTTAGTTAGGAATTCATAGAATTGTGTTATTAGCCCTTTCTGGAGCCCCAGGATTTGACAGATTTTTTCCAGAATTTCATGTTGTTTCTGATGTTCTTCCAGCTTATTTTGGAGCTCTTCTTTGCTCCCTTTTAAATTATTTGTTTCTTCTGCTTGTTTTCTGGCTTCATCTTCATGGTTCTTCTTCATGACTTTTATATCCTCTTCATGTTTATTTTTCATTTCATCTCTCTCTTTCTCTTCTCTTTCTTTTCTCTCAGTTTCTCTTCTATTGAACGCTTCTTTATGTTCTCGTTTCAGATCTTCAATCCTTTTCTCCCATCTCTTTCTCTCTTCTTCTTGTCTCTGAATCTCTTCTCGTTTTTTTTTCTCCCACTCCCCTTTTCTCTCTCGTTCCAGTTGCTCATAATGTCTTTCCATTTCAGTTTTCTTGTTATTATATTCTCTCTCTTTTTCTTCTCTCTCTCTTCTCTGTTTCTCTCTCTCCTCCTCTATCTTCTTTCTTTCATCTTCTCGCTCTTTTTTAAAATTGGTTTTCATTTTCTCCTGTTCTTTGTGTTTTTCTCTCAGTTGTTCCTCGTGTCTCTCTTTTCTCTTTTTTTCTTCTTCCTCTCGTTTTCTCATCTGTTGTTTCTTTTCATCCTCCCATTCTTTCTGCTTTCGTTTAATTTCCTCTTTAGTCTCTTTTCTTTCATTTTCAGCTGCCTTTATTTTTCTCTCCCATTCGTGTCTTTCTTTCTCTTCTTGTTCAATCCTTTTTTTCTCCTCAGAATCCCTCTTTTTTGTTTCCTCCTCTTGTTTTTTTTTTAACTGTGCTATAATACGTTCTTGTTCGTGTTTCATCTTTTCTTGATCTTGTCTGTATTTCTCTTCTCTCTTTCTATCTTCTTCTTCTCTGTCCTTTCTCTGTTTTTCATACAGTGATCTCTGATATTCAATCTCTCTCTTCATCTCTTCCATATTTTGATGATATTCAGCTCTTCGCTCTTTTTCCTCTTCTGATCGTTTTTGGTTTTCAATCTCTCTTTTCCTCTGTTCTGTTTTCTCTTTCTCTTCAAACTCTCTTTTGAGTTTTTCCTCTTTCTCTCTGAATTGATTCTCCATTTTCATTTTCTCCTCATCTGCTCTTTGTTTCTCTTCCTTGACCCTCTTCGTCATGATTTTCATGTCCATCTCATATTTAGTTTGTAATTCTTCTCTCTGAGTCTGCATTTCTCTCTCTCTCTCTTTCATTATTTCCTCCATCCTCTTTTTAATGGACATCTCTGCCTCCTCAAACATGCTGTTAGTGAAGTATCGACCCTCATTAGTTTTCTTCACTTCTTCTATCATGCTCAACAGTTGAGTAACTTGAGTTTTGTCTTGGTTTTCTCTGTTATTGAAAGCCAGGAATCTGTTTCCACAATCTCTGATTATCTTCTTCAGTTCAGCAGAGTTACTTCTCTTCACATAATCCTCTATAGATTCATTCCCAAGTTCGTCTCCTCTAGTGAACAGAACGATGCTGAACTGAGCAGATTTATGACCAAAGATCTTCTTTATCAGATCTACAGTGTCTGATTCCTCCTTGGTGAATCTTAACAAACTCAACACAATGACAAACACATGAGGTCCAGGTGACGACATTGAAACACATTTCACTATTTCTTCCACCACGTGTTCATTTGACAGTGTCGTGTCAAAGAGTCCTGGAGTATCAACAACAGTTACTGATCGACCATCAACTTCACCAACTCCCTTCTCACAAACAGTCGTCACTGAATCAGTGTTTAATTTGCTCTGAAACTCTTCTCTTCCCAGAATAGTGTTTCCTGTTGCACTCTTTCCATTTCCTGTCCTCCCGATCAGCACAATCCTCAGACACTCCAGATCATCTGGTTGAATCTCAACACCTAGAAAATCCAGTAAGAATGCATTTGTTAATGTCACGCACTAGGTGTGGTCGTTTTCAACCCGTATCTACACAAAATCATACACCAAATGTCACTGATTGTCTTTGTGGATTTTCACTGGAATAGACTGAAGTCAAAGAGGGGTTTTTGCTTTTAAAAAACGCTAGCGCATTTTGCTTGATTTTTTTCACATAGCAGCAAAATAGATTTAAAATACTCCGTCATTTATGGTCATACAGACTTAAGAAATATGAAAAAATAAACTGTTAAATGTCTACTTTTTGTCCACTTACAAGCGAAAAAAAAACATTGTGTTTTTGTAAAATAAAGAAAATAAACAGGGTGTGCTTTCTGCCTATCCGTCTTGGTGAACTTTTTTTTTTTTGGAGCACGTCTCTAAACTTAAACAAAACTCAGCGAATACTATTCACCCAGGCATGAGCAATATATCTTTATAATCATTCAAGTGTGTACTTTTAAATTATCTAATTCAAAACTAAATCAAATATTCTATCTACAGGCTTTCCTGTAGCTCAAACAGTAGAGCGTTGGCGCTAGCAACGCCAAGGTCATGGGTTCGATTCCCAGGGAAAGCAAGAACTGATAAAATGTAAAATGTGTACCTTGAATGCAATGTAAGTCGCTTTGGATAAAAGCGTCTGCCAAATGCATAAATGTAAATGTAAATGTAAATATTCAATCAAAAGAAAGAGATGTCAGTCACTCTCATTTCAGCTTACTAAGTTTAATGTGATCCCGCCCACGGAGAGCGCGCGCTATTCAAATGCAAATGACTGAGGCAATCCATGCAAACTGTGAACGCCCCCATATCAGCTCGAGGAAACACATCAAGTTTCATCAGATCATTGTACTTGTTTACACCGTCTCGCGGCGCTGTGAGGAATAATACTATCGTAATAATTATAATGGAAAATGTACCTCAGATGTGCTGGTATTTCGAGGAGCAACGGATCAAGCTGAGCTGAGGAATACTATAGTAATTTTTTACATTCTAAGGTGAATCGCGTTTCTGTGTGTGAATGAATGAACCCCAGAGATGTGCGCTGTGATGCACCACAACTCCCAAAAAGACGGTTTAAATTTGAATCTTGTTTCTGTGTGTGAATGAATGATCCGCTTTTAGCAAACTACAGTGAGGAAAATAAGTATTTGAACACCCTGCTATTTTGCAAGTTCTCCCACTTAGAAATCATGGAGGGGTCTGAAATTGTCATCGTAGGTGCATATCCACTGTGAGAGACATAATCTAAAAAAAAAAATCCAGAAATCACAATGTATGATTTTTTAACTATTTATTTGTATGATACAGCTGCAAATAAGTATTAAAAACTTTCATTTTTAGTTTTTTCAGTAACCATGCATAAACATTATTTTCTCAAAAATACAAACATGAAATGTTGCTCACATATTATGGTAGCCCTGTTTGTACTAAATAGAGTGTAATTACACCTTTGCCATTAATATGTTTATAAGCAACTGGAAAAAGCACAAATGTCAGGGCATGTCAGAACATCTCAAGGAACACCTGTTCTCTATAACACCTTAGACCCCAGAGGTTTAACAGAGGCTTAGATGTTGATGATTTGTTGAAATGAATAGTTTGGTTTGATGTCACCCTTATGGTAATCAGCGTTTGCTTTAGTTGGTCAGTTTGACTCTTGAAGTATTAATGTTAGATTTTTTCTGATTGCTGTAACTGTTTGTTATGGCAAGAACAGTAAGAGAAGATGTGATCAGATGATGTTAGCTACGACGACGATCATGATATAATCATCATGTAGTGCTCTGATCAGCTGATCTCTTCTAGACCGTCATGTATGATGTTAATTTTATATACTTGATCATAGTAATGTTTCTATAACATGACATTCAATGGTGTCTTAATAAGAAAACAAACAATGAATTAGTGATGGGCAAATTAAGCTTTGGTGAAGCACTGAACCACTGAGAAGAATTGTTTTGAAAATGCACAGCAAAATCTCCAGTGTTGAAATCCTGGTGTTAAGGACTCTTAGAGTAAAGAGTTAAATTTCTGGTGTTGAATTTCAAGGGATTAACACTGCTAGTGTAAACCGCACCCTCTGGCTGGTGTAAATATGTAGAGTTACTAAATTTACACCGAGAGAGTGTTATTAGTTACATCCGGGACATTTACGCGCTGGGCGCGACGAAACAACCTGAAACTTTTTTCACAGACGCCATTTTCTTTGACTCGCGATGCAAGGCATACGAGGAGGGAAAACGCAGATATGAAGTGTTTTATCGCATTTATATATGCATTTTATACAATTTTATTACATTATATTGTTTTATTACAATATTTATGTGCTGTGAACGGCTAAATCGTTCTCAGAAAGGCATTTTCGTTGACGCGCGATGCGGAGCAGACCAGGATGAGGTTGCTTTTAAATAGAGAAACGACGAAAGTAAGTGTTTTATCTAATTTACAATATGTATTTTATAACATATTGATTTATAGAGAAATTTAAATGCTCTGCGTGTTTAAACGAGCCGAAACCTTTCTCAAAGGCGACATCTTTGACTCAATACGGAGCTGACGACGAGAAGGTTTGCTTGTAACGTCAACAGGGAAAACACCCAAAGTAAGTGTTTTTAACCTAATTTACAACATGTATTTCATGGCATTATAATGTTTTATAACGATATTTATGTGATGTGCGCCTAAACCTTTCTCACAGACTAACGTTATGCCCTGCATCTTCTTTGACTCGTGACGCAGTTCAGACGCGGAGTTTGCTTTTAACGGTGAAAACACAGAGTAAGTGTTTTAACTCATTTACAATACGTATTTTATAATGTTATTTTGTTTTATGACAATATTTGTGATGTGCAAATATCATAATGTATTTATCCTCAAACTATCTTTTACTTTCATTTTATCTGAAAAACAAACTTTCTTAGAATGTGTAAGTAATTCTTTAAGATTATGTTTATGAAAATGTATTTATCAGATTCAATTTTGGTTGATATTTGAATATGTTTTCATGTTTAAATTAGGGCTGTCAAAAGATTAATCACGATTAATCCATCCAAAATAAAAGTTTGTGTTTACATAATATATGTGTGTGTACTGTGTATAATAATTTTGTATATATCAATACACACACATGCTTGTATTTATATTTAAGAAAAATATGTAATTTATATATAAAAAAATTATATTTATATATAATATAAATTAGATATAAATATATACAGTATATGTATGCAAATATTTCTTAAATATATACATGCATGTGTGTGTATTTATGTATACAAAATTATTATACACAGTACACACACATATATTATGTAAACACAACATTTTATTTTGGATGGATTAATCGCGATTAATCTTTTGACAGCCCTAGTTTAAATGTATTGATTGTGTTATTTGTGTTTGTTAGGAGCATTTCCATGCTGCACCAAGTGGCTAAGGCTAACCAGGCTTGGTCTTTAAAGGCTGTAACGTTACAGACTAGAACCTGGTGAGGGTCAGATTTTACAGATAACATATGAGATAATCATGTGCATACACATTAAAAAAAAATTATAGCTTTGTTGCTAATTGGTATAACTAGATTTTTTGTGTTTCATAACAGTCATTTTGAATTTGTCCAGTCAAATTACTTTACAAAAGTTACTTTTCCTTTTCCTTAAATAAAATTAGTTTTCAAACCAATTGTTTTCATGATTTGACAGGTAGATGTTTTCCTGGTTTTTAATTTTAGACTCAATTGATTGGGAAATCTCTGCCCATCACCTGCCTCCGACATCACAAAGCCACAAGAAGGGAACGAAGATTCTTCCGTCAGCTGACTATTTAGAGAGATTTCTTAAGGTGCGTGTCTAAATTTATTCCTAAAGGGTTAGTTCACCTACAAATGGAAATTATGTCATTACTTACCCTCATCTCGTTCCAAACATGCAAGACTTTATTTCATCTTCACAACACAAATGAGGATATTTTTAATGAAATCTGAGAGTTTCCCGTCCCTCCATTGACAGTCCACGCAAATACCACGTTCAAGCCCCAGAAAGGTGTAAAGGTACATCATTAAAGTACTCCATGCGACTCCAGTGGTTTAACATACATTTTATTAAACTACGCAAGTGCTGTGTTTGCAGCAACAAAACATTTACCACTTAATTTATAAAATATTAATTTCCAACATGCGTTGTTAAGTGAGCGTGCATCGAAGATTAATAATTTGTAAATGAAGTTGAGTTTTTGTTGTTGTTGTTTTTTCGTGCAAACAAAGCACTTTTGTTGCTTCATAAAATTTTTTGAAGTTAAACCACCTGAGTCACATGGATTACTTATGATTTCCTTTATACCTTTCTGTGGCTTTGGAAGTGATAGTTGAATAGGCTGTCGATGAAGGGACAAAAAAATCTCTTAGATTTTATAAAAAATATCTTAAAGGGATAGTTCTGCCAAAAATGATATTTAACCCATGATTTACTCGCCCTCAATCCGTTCGAGATGCATATGTCAATCTTTTATCAGACAAACACATTTTCAGTTATTTTAGAAAATGTCTTCGATCTTTCAGTGGTTATAATGTGAAGCAATGGGGTCCAACTCCTTTAAGTCCAAAAATGTGCATGCATCCTTCACAAAAGTAATCCAACCGGCTCCAGGGGGATAAATGAAGGCCTTCTGAGGGTAATCCGTGCGGTTTTGTCGTAAAAATATACATATTAACTGGCTGCGCTGTCACGTTCGTTTTATGTCACAACGCTTCCTACGCTACGTCCTACGTCATACGCCAGCATCCATCTCCGTGAACGCGCGTCGACCGTTGCCGGAAGCCAGTTATTTTTGTTTATAAAGTTTTAAATATGTATATTTTTACGACAAAACTGCACGGATTACCCTCAGAAGGCCTTCGTTTATCCCCCTGGAGCCGGATGGATTACTTCTGTGAAGGATGCATGCACATTTTTGGACTTGAAGCAGTGGACCCTATTGCTTCACATTATAACCACTGAAAGATCTAAGACATTTTCTAAAATAACTGAAAATGTGTTCGTCTGAAAAAAGATCGACATATGCATCTCGAACGGCTTGAGGGTGAGTAAATCATGGCTTAAATATCATTTTTGGCTGAACTATCCCTTTAAGTGTTCCGAAGATGAGCAAAACTCTTACTGGTTTGGAACAACATAAGGGTAAATAATGACAGAATTTACATTTTTGGATGAATTAAGTCTTTAATTTACTTGGAAATCAGTAAATTCAAGTCTTAATCTAACCAAAATAGTTTATTGTTTGAGTCACCTTGCTGTATTTATAAAACACAAATAGTATTAATTGTAAATGGTCTGGTTTTGTGTTGTCTACTCTAGGGAACCAGCACTCCAGGATTTTGAGAAAGTTGGATCTGCACAGCCTTTCCTGCTCTGTGAAACAACTAGGCTATGCACTGAACTTTACTGTTAGCAACTGGACACAACTGATCCACTCATATCCTGCAACTGTTTTTCATCTGTTGAATGTTGTTGCTGTACTGTTGCAAAGTCGAAGGTATTGACTCAACTTCACTGACACAGGACTTACATTCACTGACATGTACAGGACTTGAAGTATTACAGAGATACAGACCATTTGATGAGTAGCTTTCACATAATTCTGATGACAGAAATGCCTATATTTTGCCTTCATTTATTTTAAAAGTTAACATATGATGTAAAGGGACTTGTTCGTTAATAAAAACTAGTTTGTTAAAACAACTGTTTGCATTTTGCCTTTATTTTTAACTTTACAATGAACCGAATTCTAACTTTCTGGATTGTTTTGATGTGCATTCAATGTTATCAATAGGTTAAATGCTTTGCTTTTATTTCTGAAAAGATTCCTTTTGTCAAAAAGCACATCTCATAAATACAAACTCAATTTGAGTCAAATTTAACACTCCTGAAATGTATATATGACTCCCTCCATTTTGGAGTTAAAATAACACTTTTGAAAGTGTGAAATATGCACATTACTCACGGAGTACATTTTAAACACTGTAAGAGTTCAAATGTACTCCATGAGTAATGTATATATTTCACACTTTCAAAAGTGTTATTTTAACTCCAAAATGGAGGGAGTCATATATACATTTCAGGAGTGTTAAATTTGACTCAAATTGAGTTAAATGTACACTGGCTTTTTTGCTGACATGGATTTTTTGCTGTGTACCTTAATAAAGTGTGTTTGTGACATTTTCTGCCATTTGTCTTTAGTAGGATTGGAAGCAGCTCTAGAGGTAGCCTATTGGTATTGACACTCAATAATGTTATTGCTGAACAGTATTTTAACACTTAATGTTGTTGTATTCACACTACACTGGTGTTGGTGTAAAAATAAAAATATTACTCAATAACACTGTAATTTAACACTAACACTAGTGTGGTGTAAAAACAACAATGTTAAGTGTTGAATAGTGCTAACTTTTAACAATATACAGTGTTGAATTAACAGAAAATTAGTGTTAAAAAATTAACACTTTCAAAAGTGTAAATGTAACACTGTGTAGTGTGGACACATATAGACACTTTGCTGGTGTTAAATTTGACACTGTAGGTGTTGATTTAACACTGGGGATTTTGCTGTGTGGGTTCATTACTCAAAGCTTCAGTAACAGCGACCTCGCCTGGAGAAGTGCCAAGGCTGCATCTAAATTATCCCGGCTAGATAGTGGACACAGCAGCTCGATGCTATGCGGTGAAGTGCCTATTCATGGATGAAGTATTTCCATGGTACTTCAGTTCAGCAGAACACACCAAGCACCTTCAGAGATATTTAAATAGAGATGTCTCTCTTTATTAAAACTTATTAAACAGACAGTTTAGTAAGTGTACAGACAGTCGTTCGTGGCTCGTGTTTTCAAGATGCCTGCTGCCTGTAAATGCATAATGTACTGTCTTTATAAAGTATCTTCTTATTAAACTGTCTGTACACTTACAAAGTCCTCAATGCTTCGTTTTGCATGTAGGGAACCTCATTATGCTACCGTGTTAGTGTGAGGCTATTTTGAGCCTTGTTAGTGGTATTAACTAGCGATTTACTTTTACACTGTGCCCCATATACTAGTGTTATGAGCTAATCTGTTTCTAGAACTCTTCACATTCGATTTTCATGAAAACGCATCCCAGGGAACGATCGACTCGGTAACCATGTGTTAATTACCCCTATAGGTTCATTTTTCACTGGAATTGTCCTTTAAGCAAACACAAATAAAAAATTTCTCCTTCAGTGATTCTGCTTGTTATCATCAGGTGTCTTCAATAATGGCCAATCATCACTCAATTAATCACTTAATTATCTCATTAACTTTAACACAGCTTCAGTGTTACTTATAACACTCTTAGTGTGGACTCATATAAACACTGAGCAGTGTTAATTTAACACTGGGGATTTTGCTGTGATGACTGAATTTTGTTAGAAAGAAATGTTCTACATCCTTATGAAGATGCATAAGATAATTTACACACACACACACACACACACACACACACACACACACACACACACACACACACACACACACACACACACACACGAAACTCACCTTCTGTCTCTTTCTTCTGCTTTAATTCTTTAATTTCATTCTCCATTCTCTTCAGACTTTCTTCATATTTCTTCTCAGTTTCATGTCTGACTCTATTCTCTCGAGCTTTCACATACATCTGAAGTGAATATGGTGCAATCTTCATTTTATCCATATAATCCAGTAGTTCTATGATCTGTCTCGAGTTTTCTGGTTCATTTAACCCAATCACTCTGTACTGATCCCCATAGAGGCTGATTAAATTCTGAGATTCTGGATTGGATTGTATGGATTCATTCACATGTTCTTCAACAGAGAGACTTGACCCAAAAATTTGAATGAAGTGATCTCTGGAGTCAAATATCTTCTGGATCGTCTCTATTTCTGCTTTCTCTTGATTAGTAAGTGGAGAATTAGGAACGATGAGGAGGAAAAAATGAACTCCAGGATCACAGAGAGACACACAGTGGAGAGTCTCACGCATCACTTCCTCCTCTGAGAGCTGATTGAGAGCTGGAAGCTCCACCAGACTGATCACACGTCCATGAAGCTTCAAGTCTTTCTTCACACAAAGTTCACTGCTTGCTCTCTGATGTGATTGTTGTATCTTTTTCCCTTGTAAAAGTTTTGACACAGAAACTTTAAGTGATTCATCACTTCCACACAACACCAGGTTCAGCTTCTCTTTTCCAGAAAAATTCACTGACGCTGAAAAAAATATTAAAAGCCATTTCAAGTTTTGGTTCTGTACATTTCCTTAAACACACATATTTGTACATGTATATCAAGTAAAGGTACTGTATCCCTATATGTAAAGTAAGGTATACAGTACAGATGCAGGCAGGGTCTCATTTCACATTCAAGGACTTGCTGGATGTACATCATCCCACATATTTCAAAAGAAAATAATTGGATGCAAAATATAAAGAGTTGCTGGAATCACCATACTTTAATACATAAAGTAATACATCCTTTTCATTTAACTTTTGACCCGCAACAGTAGAATAACAACAAACTATTTAATTTTTTTTTTTTTTTTTTTTTGATTTTAGTTTAGATTAGTTTATTTGTATTGCACATTTTAAAACATTGTGAGTTGGCCAAAGTGCATTCCATTAAAAACAATATTCCAACAGCATAAATAGCCAAATATACAAAAAGGATTAAACAGCTTGACCAAGATTTTTACACCTTTTACATGACACTATTTATTTTCATTGCCATAGGTTAAAACAACAACAACAACAACAACAACAACAACAACAACAACAAAAATAGTTTCAATATATAAAGTTCTCGTCTTTGGGTTGCTGTTCCCCTACTGACCAGCAGGGGGTGCTCTCCTAGAGTCTTCTATGCCATGCTCCCTCCAGGCCTACAGATGGCACTTATATTACGAGCACTGTTCTCTCCACTCCTGCAGATGACCCCAACGTCCCTAAAGGTGAGCATACACTGTGTGATGTCTGTGTGATGTCAGCAAGGTACCTACTCTCACTGAACGAGTAGATCGCATGCGATGTAAAGCCAAAGCTCAGGATTTATGTGCTCAAACTATACGGTCCGAACGTCAAGCTGCGACTTGACTGCTCACACTATACGTGTGAAATATGCGCGAATCAGCACGATAAACCCTTGTGCCAGGTTGCGCCTATGGACGATATAATGTGTCCAGAGATAGGCTATTGTCAAAACAAGCATCAGCTATCAATATCAAGATGATTTAGCATTTCCAATTTATGTATTAAATTATTATTTGTATTATTGTTATTATTACTATTATTACTAGGGAAGGCCTAGTCTATTTTTATTATTAAAGTGATAGGCTATTATAATTAAATTGCCACGCAGTAATTTCATAGCCAATCACCGCATAACCAACGTGCTGTGAGGTTAATAAAATATTACATAGAAGCTTACTCCTCCTCATTAAAAATTGTCTAAAACATTTAGGTTGATTACAATGAATTATATGCATATAATTAATTATTAACAGTCTATAATATGTCCGAACACTGCAATAATTCATCAATGAATTAGGCGAGTGCGCATGCGTCACGCCTGAGCGCATTGTTTGTGTTTGGAGCTCCATCGAATTGATTCATAATCCTTGATTTTCTTCTTTACACTCATTTACAAACATTCGACACTATAGGTCATAAAATACTCCGAAATCGACTACAAAATTACACTGGTGTTCAGGGACAGGCATTAAACTGGTTTAGATCGTACTTATCAGACCGTTACCATTTTGTCTGTTTAAATGGGGAAAAATCAAAGATAATGTCAGTAAACTATGGAGTGCCGCAGGGATTTGTGTTAGGCCCTCTGCTATTCTCAATATATATGCTGCCACTTGGAAATAGTATAAGAAAACATGGAATTAGTTTCCACTGCTATGCTGATGACACTCAAATATTTATTTCATCAAGACCAGATGGAAACGCCAAATTATCTAAATTGACAGAGTGTGTTAAAGATATAAAATACTGGATGTGTAATATTCTGCTATTAAATTCAAGGCAAGGCAAGGCAAGGTAAGTTTATTTATATAGCACATTTCATACACAATGGCAATTCAAAGTGCTTTACATAGAAGAAATTAAAATAATAAAAAGAAATAAGAATAATTAAAACAGTTTAGAAAAATAAAAAATAAAATACAGTACAGATAGTCGGACGAGCATTGGCACAGTGCTCATTCAGTAAATGCATAGCTAAACAGAAGTGTTTTGAGTCTGGATTTGAAAGTGACTACTGTAGGAGCACATCTGATCTCCTCTGGAAGCTGGTTCCAGCTGTGGCTGGCATAATAGCTAAAAGCAGACTCGCCATGCTTTGAGTGAACCCTTGGTATTTCTAGCTGATATGATCCTAGTGATCTGAGTGATCTGTTGGGTTTATATTCAGTGAGCATATCTGCAATGTATTGAGGTCCAAGGCCATTGAATGATTTATATACTAGTAATAATACTTTAAAATCAATCCTAAATTTAACTGGGAGCCAGTGTAAAGACCTGAGGACTGGTGTGATGTGTTCATATTTTCTGGTTCTGCTCAGAATCCTGGCGGCAGCGTTCTGTATGAGCTGCAACTGTCTTATGGTCTTTTTGGGAAGGCCAGTGAGGAGTCCATTACAATAATCCACCCTGCTGGTGATGAAAGCATGCACAAGTTTCTCTAAGTCTTGTCTGGAAACAAAGCATCTAATTCTTGCAATATTTTTCAGATGATAGTATGCTGATTTAGTTATTGCTTTGACATGACTACTGAAACTAAGGTCTGACTCTAGTGTCACACCAAGATTCCTGACTTGATTTTTAGTTGTTTGACCCCTAGAGTGAAGGTATGCGTTCACCTTCAGAACTTCATCTTTGTTTCCAAACGCAATGACTTCAGTTTTGTCTTTGTTTAACTGAAGAAAGTTTTGACACATCCAACCGTTGACTTCATCATTGCATTGGCACAGGGAGTCAATGGGGCTGTAATCGTTAGGCGATAGGGATAAGTAGAGCTGTGTGTCGTCTGCATAGCTGTGGTAAGCAATTTGGTTCTTTCTCATTATTTGGCTCATTGGGAGCATATACAGGTTGAACAGGAGTGGCGCAAGAATTGAGCCTTGAGGGACTCCGCATGTCATGGATGTCCACTCAGACTTATGATCTCCTATACTCACATAATAACCTCTCCCATCTAAGTATGACCTGAACCATTTTAGGACTATCCCAGAAAGCCCCACCCAGTTTTCCAGCCTGTCAAGAAGTATGTTATGATCGACAGTGTCAAATGCAGCACTGAGGTCGAGTAGGACCAGCACTGATAATTTGCCTGAATCAGTATTTAAGCGAATATCGTTTATTATCTTTATGAGCGCTGTCTCTGTGCTGTGGTGCGGTCGGAAACCAGATTGAAAATTGTCAAAGTATCCATTCGAGCATAGGAATTTGTTCAGCTGATTGAAGACAACTTTTTCAATGATCTTGCCTATGAAAGGAAGATTTGAGATCGGTCTATAGTTGCTTAATATGGTCTTATCCAGATTGCTCTTTTTCAGGAGGGGCTTGACAACTGCAGTTTTCAGGGAGTTTGGAAAACTCCCAGAGAGAAGTGAGGCATTTACCACTTCTAGAAGATCTGCTTCTAAACTGTTTAACACACTTTTGAAAAATGATGTGGGAAGTGCACTGTTAGACCTTACCGGGTTTTTTTACAGTAAAATACTGGCAACACTGTTGCCAGTAAAATACTGTTAATTGTACAGTTCTTTACTGTAATTTAGTTTGTTTCTGTAAAAATGCACTAAATTATAGTTAACTAATTACACTTGCAGAAACCGACTGCCTTAAATTGACCAACTGTCATTTAAATGTATTAACTAAAATTTATAATGCATTAATAATGTGAGCAAAGTATTACTGTGAACTTCTTTCATTTGAGACCACTAAAAAACTATTGTACATAAAAAGATTTTCACTGGATCAGCAACTACACAGTCACCGTCTGTTAAATAAAGCAACATGCAGCGTATCATCAATGTTTGTAGATCTTCTCCTGGACTGAAGCACAGGCTCTACTCTTCAGCACAATGGTGACCCAAAAAATTAATTTTACAGTAAACTACTGGCAACAGTGTTGCCAGTATAAACCTGTTTTATAACTTACAGTTTATTACTGTTAAAATACATTTTGTGGGTGTGTCTTTTTTATCTTACACAGTTAACCCTTTCAACCCCTCAGGGAAATCCACACTACGAGTAAAAAGTAGCGATGCAGTGAGATAATTAAGGGAGTATGTAAGTGATTGTAAGCAGAATCACTGAAGAAAAGAGAAACACAAGAACAGAAAATAGAGGAACACAATAACTACGACTGACTTCCAGCCATTACACATTATTACACTTTTTATTAACCAGTATGACTTTATTTCTGTCATACAGAAGTTGTTATTGAGATGTTTAATTGAAAATGTTTGGTTTGAAGTTACCGTTATAGAGATCAGTGCTTGCTTTAGTTGGGATGCTGATGCTAAAACGTTACTTTTTCTTTTGCTGCTTGAGCTGTGTTTTTGCAAGTCACACTTGCGCACACACAGTTTATGAATGACTGCAGTTATAATGATTATGATGACAAAATCATCATATTGCCTGTTCATTCACTAAGGAATTCATTCTCACTTATTCAGAGTTTAATCCTCAATCAAAAGTGTTGCATTAGCACCACTGTGAAAACGCAGCAATAAGATACAATGACTCTTTTTTTTTAACACATGATGCATAGCCAGAGAAACAGAGCTACACTGTATTTTAGAAACACTGAGATATCACAATTTAGCACATGAATCTCAACAATGGTGGCAATATTTCTTTATTATTATTATTATTATTCATGCAGCAGTGCATGCTGGGAGTTTTATATTATCCTGGAACCCAGCATGCATTGCGACATGAAACTTTTCACCATTGTTGAGATTCATACGCTGATTGTTGATATCTGTGTGGGTCTCAGTCAAGCAGGAGTAAAATAAAATTGAATGCACTATATGATTACAATATTCTTCAGAAGACCTGATTACAGAAATATTGATTTCATTTTGTAGATTCACAGATATATGCTAAATATGAGATAACTATAATTTCAATGACTATATACAGGAAAAATCTGAAAATCAGGCATGTCCAGGATGATTGTGACATCATCATCACAAAAAAAAAAAAAAAACACCTGATCATCTTCCTCTTGACTTTTTCGTGCCATAACAAATGTTTTTTATAAACTCACCGTTACAGCAGTCAGAGGGAGATGAATGGTAAGAAGTCCAGGGACAAGAGACCAACTAAAGCAAATACTAATCTCAATCATGGTGACAACAAATTGTATTAATAACTAAATCTCTGTTAATTCTCAACAAGAACTTTTGTACATGTATGAAAGAAATAATCGTAAACTGGTTTGTAAACTGGTTTCACACTCAGTGTGGCTGGAAGTCAGTTGTAGTTTTTGTGTTTCTCTTTTTTCTGTTCTTTTTTCTCTGTCCTTCAGTGATTCTGCTTATCAGGTGTTCATCAGTGTCTCAATTCACTCACTTCTTTTCATTCAAGTGGACTATATTAGTGAACTAATGTAGAGAATAGTGAATGAGGGTATAGGGTGTGATTGGGAAAACAGCCTCTGAGTGTCGACTTTGAGCACTGTTAATTCACAGTATATTCCTGTAGGCTACTTTTATTTTCTACGGTATATTACTGTTTTAATGGAAAATGGTATAATATTGTCAGAATTTTACAGCAAGGGTTAACAGTGTGTGTCAAGAGCGCAGGTTGATGTTTTAAGGTGCTGTACTGTTTCTTCCAAAATTTTGCCATCAATTTCTTTGAAATCAGACATAGTAACTACTTTCTCAGGCGGTTTGATCTGTCTAACCCCAGGGCAACTCAAGGATGTGCTGATCACCTTTCTGATATTACTGATTTTCTCAGAGAAGAAAGAAGCAAACTCACTGCACTTGTTGTCTGAGAGCATTTCACTGGGAATCTGGCTTGGGGGGTTTGTCAGTCTCTCTACAGTAGCAAAAAGAGTGCGTGTGTTGTTTAAATTACTGTTTATAATATTTGAGAAGAAAGTCTGTCTAGCTTTGCCTAGTTCCCTATTAAAAGCATGAAGGCTGTCTTTGTAGATGTTATAATGGACTACAAGTTTTGTCTTCCGCCACATGCGCTCTGCTTTTCTGCATTGTCTTTTCATATTTTGCACTGCTGTTGAGTTTCTCCAAGGTGCTTTTTGTCTGCCACTCTTCTTCCTGACTTTAACAGGAGCAATATCATCAATTACACTTTTAACTTTTGAGTTAAAAGAATCAAGGAGAAGATCAACAGAGTCTGCAGATATGCTTGGTGTTAAAGATATGGCCTTCATAAATAGTACACTAGTGTTCTCATTTAAGCATCTCTTCTTGACAGACACAGATCTAGCTTCAGTGGCAGGAGAGATCAATATATCAAAGAAAATACAGAAATGATCAGACAGTGCTACATCCTTAATAACAATCGATGAAATGTTTAGACCCTTACTGATGAGTAAATCTAGAGTGTGTCCACGATTGTGTGTGGGTCCATGCACATGCTGAGTCAGGTCAAAAGTTTTTAAAACACTTTTGATTTCTTTAGCCATGTTTTTTTCTGCACTATCGATGTGGATGTTAAAATCTCCAGCAATGGCAAAACAGTCAAACTCTGATGTAATTGTTGATAATAGTTCTGTAAAATCCTCAGCAAAGGCTGGAGAGTATTTTGGAGGCCTGTAAATAATGATAAGTAAAATGCGTGGAGCACCTTTTAACACAATACCCAGATATTCGAAAGACCAGTAATTCCCAAGTGATATTTGCTTACATTGATAGATATCTTTAAAAAGAGCAGCTAGACCCCCACCTCTCTTAACAGCTCTGCAGACACTCATAAAAGTAAAGTTAGGAGGGGCTGCTTCATTTAGGACTGTTGCACTGCAGCTGTCTTCAAGCCAGGTTTCAGTTAGAAGCATAAAATCCAGGTTGTTTGTGGTTATTAAGTCGTTGACTAGAAGTGATCTATTTTTAAGTGAGCGAATGTTTAAAAGTGCTAACTTAACAGACTTACTTTTCTCCACAGCAATATTAGTTTGACGTGTAATAGGCATCAGATTAGTTAGGTTTGCTGTACGGCTATTGAAGGCCTTAGACTTTCTATCTTGTAATAAAACCGCAATAGAGGAAGATACAGGCACACTGGGTTCCCGTTTGTTTTGTAAACATTTGAGAAAGTTACTGTTATCAAAACGGGGACCCGACACATATCACTGAGAGCTGGTATCAGTTGTTTTTGGTTCACCTCGAGCAGATGGAGGAGGGTGTGGGCCCTGGCGTTGTGGCAGAGGCCGAAGAGCTCTCACAGGAGGGGGAGGGCGAGCTGGGCCCGCAGGCTTTGGTGCGGGTGGTTGCGGTGCCTGTCTTTTTTTGGTTGGTATCTGGGGGCTTGCAGCAAAGGAGTGGGATAGTCTGGTTCCAGCATACACCAGTTCTTCCATTTTCTGTGAGAAACACAAAAGTGGCGAAGCTGGAGAGAGGGTTAACGTGTCTGGTGAGAGGGGCTGTTGCTCTGGTGTTATAGGAGGTTGTGATATGCTGTCCTGGCTTCCCTGGCTGTTTTCCAGGAAGTCGTCCTTGGGTGGTGAATCTTCAAGCAGTTCTGATATGTTTGTCTGTGGTGAGTTCTGTGGGCAGGGCTCAGCTGAGATTGTGTCCGTGAGCAGAGGTTGTTGTGGCGGAGTGGTGTTATCATTGTCCTTGTGTGATATGTCAACCGCATGTCCATTTTGCTGCTGAAGTGAAGTCCCGTGGTCATTCATACTGTGTCCAGGTGAGTGTGTGCCGTTCAGATTGAGTTGATTGGCACAAACTTGATGATTGATGGAGAAGTAGATGTTGTCCTTTAACACTCTTGAACCAAGTTTGTTTGGGTGATGGCCATCCCGATGAAAAAGTTGTCTCTGACTCCAGAAAAGATTGAAATTGTCAATGAAGTTCACTCCTTTTATATTGCAGGTTTTTTGCAGCCATGTATTAAGCCCAAGTAACCGTGAAAACCTGTTTGTTCCTCTTGCTGGGAGAGGTCCACTGATGAATGTTTGGACTTTCAGTCTTTTAAGTGTTTCAAAAATTTCATTGAAATCCTTCTTAAGGAGTTCTGACTGCTCTTTATGAATATCATTCTTCCCCACATGTATGATGAGTCGATTTGCAGTCTTATGTTTCATCAGAATGTTCTGAAGTTCCCTGTTTACATCAGAAGTTGTTGCTTGTGGAAGGCAGCATGTAGTTGTATCCCTGCTGCTAATGTTTCTGATTATGGAGTCTCCCACTATCAGAGTCCTGGGCTCGGCTGCGCTCTGAGCTGAGTGCCGCTGTCTGCTCGACCTTGAGCGCCAGTTAGCATCAGTGTTAGCTACTGGCCCATTCAGTCTGTGTTTGATCACATTCATCACATTTGGGGATTCCTCATTTACATTCATTAGCACTTCAAATCTGTTCTCAAGATGTATAGGCGGTGGTAGGAGGCCAGTGTTTGCAATCCTTGTCAGAGCTGTATCTGGGGTAGAGGATGCTACTGTGGCAATATGTGTTGCTCGTGACAATCTGATGTCTCGAGTGCCTTTTGGTCTCGCACCCTGTTTGTGCCATCGATTAGTAAGTCGATCGGCTTGTTTCTCTACCTGTCGAGGAGCAGTAGTTTCATGGGACTCACCGGTATGCTGAGGGTGTCCATGACGAAGCTCTGTTGTGTGCTCCGTCTGGTTTGGTGGTCCCGTTAGTAACTTTGTTTCAAGAACTGCAATCCTTTGTAAAAGTCTGTGGCAGTTAGTGCAGCAAGTAGATTCCAGAAGAGGCATTTTCTCTTATCCTTGTAGGCAGTTTTGTTTTCCTTTCCCGGGAATGTAAGCTGGTCGGGTAAAAGAATTCTCCGTTTTTGTAGTAATCCAAACTTTGTCGTATGAGCACTGTGCTGATTTGCTGAAGTTAAAATTAGTTGATAAAAAGAAATAAAATAAAGGAAATAAAATATAAAAAAAATAGGAGATAAAATGTAAAAATGTAAAAGCGATAGAGCAAAGCGCGGAGCAGTAAGCAAGAGCGTCCGAACAGTAGCTGAGCAGGAAGTAGATAAAACAGATTTTATTTTATAAATTTTATAATTATTTTATAACAGATTTTATACTTATTGGTCCAAAAAACTGCCCACAAAACCTCTTACAATACAACTTTAATTTAGAAGGATGTCCTGTTACTTTATCCTCTACAGTAAAAGACCTGGGTGTTATACTAGACCACAACTTGGCCTAACATATTTCATATGTTAAAATAACAGCCTTTTTCCACCTTAGAAACATTGCTAAGCTACGTAACATGCTATCTGTTTCTGATGCAGAAAAGTTATTCATGCATTCATGACCTCGAGACTAGATTACTGTAATGCTTTATTAGCTGGTTGTCCTGCGTCCTCAATAAACAAGCTACAGTTAGTCCAAAATGCAGCTGCTAGAGTTCTTACTAGGTTGTCGAATGCCCATGCGTCGCGTTTGAACGCGTTGTTGTCTTTGGAGCTCCATTGATTTGATTTATAATTCTTGATTTTACTTTTTAAACTTACAACAAACATTTTCTACTTTTCCTCACTGAGAAGTACTACTGCTCAAACCTCATAGTTACAACGCGGACTGTTGAGCAGACGTGTCTCAAGCCTATTAGTGATCCAACGCTGGATACTCTTATAGGTTACTCCCGGGGATCACGGCTGAACTCTGATTTACACGCATCTTCTCAACACTCACTTACAAAATTTTTTCGCCTATCGTGCGTCTACTCTATACCCGTACCACTAAAAAGACGGATTATATCTAAGACGTTAGTCAGAAATTAGTATTAATATTGATAGCATCACTGGTAGTGTCGTTGCTAACTTACTGTCCATCTGTTAAAATGGCGAATATATCAGATGTAAGTAGTCTACCTTTTGGTGCAGGCGAGGACACATTTGAGCTGCACGCGGTACAGTCTGAGCTGGAAGCTGTTGAGAAACAGATCCACGACCTTTTAGTGAGACAAGCCGAGCTAATAGACCGGCGGTTAGCTCTTGAAACATCACGCGCCGATGCACACAAATCAGTGATTAACGTTACTAACCCGCTGACTACGACCTCGTCTACTCCGTGCGTTTCTCAACATCTGTCCCGAGCGCCAAAGTCGCGATCAGCCATGGTCTCGTTCACTCCGGCTCCAACACGCCACCACGAAGCCTGGATATTTCCGCAGCGGAAGATGCGAGTCATGTCTAGACCAAGACTCTCTCCGACCCTCCCGGTTTTCGAGTTATCCACACAAAACCGCTTCTCCCCTCTTCGCGAAACAGAACGCGATGCTGTGATCATCGGTGATTCCATCGTTCGACACGTACAAGCTACATTAGGTAAAAGTAAGGTGCATAGTCACTGCTTTCCTGGTGCTCGTGTTTCTGAAATCGCTGCTCACGTTCCCGAGATTCTGAACGATAACGAGCACGTCGGAACTGTGGTCCTGCATGCGGGAGTGAACGACATCAGGCTGCGCCAGACGGAAGTTCTGAAGAAAGACTTCAGGAATCTGATCGATACGGTACGCAGCACATCGCCTGATATAACGATCATTGTGTCAGGACCGCTTCCCACGTACCGTCTAGGACATGACAAGTTTAGCAGATTATTCGCACTAAATGAATGGTTAACGTCATGGTGCAATGAGCAGAAACTGCTCTTTGTAAATAATTGGAATCTGTTTTGGGAGCGTCCTAGGCTTTTCCGTGCTGATGGCTTACACCCAAGCAAATTCGGAGCGGATCTTCTGTCGGATAACATCTCCAAAATGTTAAATACCTTTTGACTAGTAACCAAAAGTCCAAATCATAGTCTCTGCTGCACCAAATTAACTGATATAAATACTAGTGTAGAACATTGCATAGAAATTGTGTCTATTCCTCGTTTAGTGCGATCAAATAATAAATCTACTGCAGGATCTAGGAAAAATTTAGTTGTTATTAAAACAGAAAATGTTGCTATTAGTAAACAAAAATTCAAAGAAATTGATGCCAAAATTTTGGAAGAAACCGTTCAGCACCTTAAAACATCAACCTGTGCTCTTGACACACTTCCCACATCATTTTTCAAAAGTGTGTTAAACAGTTTAGAGGCAGATCTTCTAAAAGTGGTAAATGCTTCACTTCTCTCTGGGAGTTTTCCAAACTCCCTGAAAACTGCAGTTGTCAAGCCCCTCCTGAAAAAGAACAATCTGGATAAGACCATATTAAGCAACTATAGGCCGATCTCAAATCTTCCTTTCATAGGCAAGATCATTGAAAAAGTTGTCTTCAACCAGCTGAACAAATTCTTATGCTCGAGTGGACATCCATGACATGCGGAGTCCCTCAAGGCTCAATTCTTGCACCACTCCTGTTCAACCTGTATATGCTCCCAATGAGCCAAATAATGAGAAAGAACCAAATCTCTTACCACAGCTATGCTGACGACACACAGCTCTACTTAGCCCTATCGCCTAATGATTACAGCCCCATTGACTCCCTGTGCCAATGCATTGATGAAGTCAACAGTTGGATGCGTCAAAACTTTCTTCAGTTAAACAAAGACAAAACTGAAGTCATTGCATTTGGAAACAAAGATGAAAATCTCAAGGTGAACGCATACCTTCACTCTAGGGGTCAAACAACTAAACATCAAGTCAGGAATCTTGGTGTGACACTAGAGTCAGACAGTAGTCATATCAAAGCAATAACTAAATCAGCATACTATCATCTGAAAAATATTGCAAGAATTAGATGCTTTGTTTCCAGACAAGACTTAGAGAAACTTGTGCATGCTTTCATCACCAGCAGGGTGGATTATTGTAATGGACTCCTCACTGGCCTTCCCAAAAAGACCATAAGACATTTGCAGCTCATACAGAACGCTGCCGCCAGGATTCTGAGCAGAACCAGAAAATATGAACATATCACACCAGTCCTCAGGTCTTTACACTGGCTCCCAGTTAAATTTAGGATTGATTTTAAAGTATTATTACTGGTATATAAATCATTCAATGGCCTAGGACCTCAATACATTGCAGATATGCTCACTGAATATAAACCCGACAGATCACTCAGATCATTAGGATCATATCAGCTAGAAATACCAAGGGTTCACTCTAAGCATGGTGAGTCTGCTTTTAGCTACTATGCCAGCCACAGCTGGAACCAGCTTCCAGAGGAGATCAGATGTGCTCCTACAGTAGTCACATTCAAATCCAGACTCAAAACACATCTGTTTAACTATGCATTTACTGAATGAGCACTGTGCCAATGTTCGTCCGACTGTTTGTACTGTACTGTATTTTTATTTTTCTAAACTGTTTTAATTATTCTTTTTTCTTTTTATTATTTTAATTTCTTCTATGTAAAGCACTTTGAATTGCCACTGTGTATGAAATGTGCTATAAATAAACTTGCCTTGCCTTGCCTTGCCTAAACAAAAACAATTTCTAAAGCTGGGTCTTCTAAACATTAGATCACTCACACCTAAGGCAGTTATTGTAAATGAAATAGTCACAGATAATAGCATCGATGTACTTTGCCTTACTGAAACCTGGCTTAAACCAAATGATTATTTCGGTTTAAATGAGTCTACTCCATCAGGATACTCCTATAAGCACGAGCCCCGTCTGATTGGTCGTGGCGGCGTTATTGCAACAATCTATAGAGATTTTCTTAGTGTTACTCAGAAAACGGGTTATAAGTTTATTTCATTTGAAGTACTTGTACTAAATGTTACGCTCTTAGATGATAGAAAAACATCCCTATTATCTCTAGCCTTGGCTACCGTATATAGACCGCCTGGGCCTTACGCTGATTTCCTAAAAGAGTTTGCAGATTTTCTCTCAGATCTATTGGTCAATGTCTATAAAGTATTAATTGTTGGAGATTTTAACATACACGTAGATAATCAAAATGATTTTTATTTAACACCGTGGCTAGACTAACAAATAAACAAGCGTCACCTGAACAAAATATCCGTTACAGTTTAGTAGTAATGATTTCATGAATTTTTTCACTGAGAAAATAGAAAACATCAGATCCACAATTGTAAACGTTCAATCCTCAATCGCGCCTTATAATTCAGCCTCGATTATCACCCGCAAGAACAATTACAGTGCTTTACAACTATAGAACAAATAGAGTTAACCCTCTGGGCTCCGAAAACGGGCGAAAACTTGAACGTTTCGAATTGTTTATTTTTTTTTGCTTCATCGGATGGGGGTGAAACTTTGTGACTTTTGTTTTATTACCTATATGAACACACAAAAAAATCAAGGAGATGATTCTGATATGTTAAAGGGTCATAAAAAAAAAAGTCACACTTAGCTTCCTCCCGCCCGAAAACGGGCGACATAGGAAATGAATGGGAAATACGAAAAAATAGGAAAACTCAGAGAAACTTTTGGTGGTACAAGCTACAGATCAGCCACTGTGCTGATAAAAAGTGTACAGCAATGAAGGGGTGACACTCAAACATCAAGAGTGCAAAAAAGACACCCTCCCCCCCACACACACACACCCGCACACACAAACACACACACACACACACACACACACACACACACACACACACACACACACACACAGAGAGAAATGAACTGGTAAGACTGAAACAGCAAATTTTGCCCCAAACTATATAAAAATTATATAATCATAATAACTCCAAAACTATAGCAAGGAGAGTCAAAAGGTAGGTATCGTTTGAAAGAACTCTTTTTAAATTTTTTGAAAATATAAATTACATTACATTTGGACATTGTCCTGCCAAGAAACGGCGGATAAAAGACAATATATATATATATATATATATATATATATATATATATATATATATATATATATATATATATATATATATAATTTTTATTATGATTTTGCATATCTTTCTTATTTGTCATGGAATAACTCAGGAAGGAAATAAGGTAGGAGGAAAATTCTTTTTTAGTGAAGTCCCCCTACATGTTAGCTGCATCTGGATACAATTTTTATAATTTTTGGATAAAGGAATCAAAAATTACAGCATTTTGAAAAGAGATAGCCTTTTTGTACAGTCTTTGACACCCCCTCATGGGCAATTTTTTCTCCATGAAGAATATCTTGTCATAAAAGCAATAGATTATGTTCATTTTGGGCTCATTTTAATTGTAATAATATGCTGTAAAAAAAGTGCCATTTTCAATGATCTGTGAATATTTCATGAGCTGTATGATGTTTTTGACACATTGCAGTACATTATTTTATAGATTATGAAAAAAAAGAAATTCTATTTATCAGCAAATAACTCAGCAATACTTAAGAGTTTTTCAAAGTGGATACATTCACTGTAAAGTTCAGACTCTAAGCTTTCAAATGACATCAACTTTGTGTTAATCAAGGCAAGATTTTTGTAAAATATGGTAAAGAATATTTTCGCAGCTAGGTGGCGCCTGCTGGCGGTACACTTGGTTTTAGAGGGATTACTCAGCACTCGTTAGGAATTAATAAATGTAATTAGATGCATTAAAAAGCTGAGATCCTTTAAAATGAGATATCCTGAGATAAGCTTTAAAATGATATATAATTTGTGTTGTTCCATTCAGTGGTTGATTAGTAATAAATTGTTTTCTTTCCGAATGGGAATAAATCAAATAAATAAATAAAAAAGCTATAGGCCGCCTATAGGCGGTTATAGGACATGACATAAATTAATACATTTTGAAGCCACTAGGTGGCGCTCTTCTCACTTGAATTTTTTTTTTTTTTTTAGGCCTGCACTCTAATTTGATGTGAAATGTTGCATTTATTGAAAAATAAAATAAAATAAAATAAAAATATATATATTAATTCTAATGGAAAAAAATAGCTCATAAAAATTATATAATTAATGCAAAGTATCATAAAAAATTCTAAAAATTCTAAATAATAATCATAAAACATTATAGAACAAAAATAATTTGATTGGTTATCCTGGGAAAAAGTAAAGTAACATTTTAAGGCTTCGCCCGTTTTCGGGCGGGAGGAAGCTAAGTGTGACTATTATACGAAGAAGCCCAGATCACTTCCTCTAAACAACAACATGTTTATTAGATCCCATACCAACTAAACTACTGAAAGAAGTGTTACCTGTAGTGGAAGAGCCTCTCCTTAATATTATTAACTCGTCTTTATCTTTAGGTTATGTTCCAAGAACATTTAAACTGGCAGTTATAAAACCTCTCATTAAGAAACCATAATTAGATTCACATAATCTAGCAAATTATAGACCCATTTCAAATCTTCCTTTTATGTCCAAAATACTAGAAAAAGTGGTGTCCGCTCAACTGGGCTCTTTCTTACAAGAAAATGACATCTATGAAAAGTTTCAGTCTGGATTTAGGCCGCATCATAGCACTGAAACTGCGCTCGTTAAAATCACAAATGATTTACTTCTAGCTTCTGACCAAGGCTGTATCTCAATATTAGTTTTACTTGATCTTAGTGCTGCGTTCGATACTATAGATCACACAATACTCTTAGATCGACTACAAAATTATACTGGTGTTCAAGGACAAGCATTAAGCTGGTTCAGATCATACCTATCTGACCGATACCATTTTGTCTATTTAAATGGAGAAAAATCGATCATAACTCCAGTAAACTATGGAGTGCCGCAAGGATCTGTGTTAGGCCCTCTATTATTCTCAATATATATGCTGCCACTTGGAAATATTATAAGGAAACATGGAATTAGTTTCCATTGTTATGCTGATGACACTCAAATATATATTTCATCACGGCCGGATGAAAACGCTAAATTATCCAAATTGACAGAGTGTGTTAAAGATATAAAAGATTGGATGACGCGCAATTTTCTTTTATTAAATCCAGACAAGACAGAGGTACTAACTTATCGGTTCAAAAAACCGCCCACAAAACCTCTCACAATACAACTTTAACATAGTAGGGTGTCCTGTTACTTTATCCTCTACAGTAAAAGACCTGGGTGTTATATTAGATTGTAACTTGTCTTTTGAAAATCATATTTCATATGTTACAAAAACAGCCTTTTTCCACCTTAGAAATATTGCTAAGCTACGTAATATGCTATCTGTTTCTGATGCAGAAAAGTTAGTTCATGCATTCATGACCTCGAGACTAGATTACTGTAATGCTTTATTAACTGGTTGTCCTGCAACCTCAATAAACAAGATACAGTTAGTCCAAAATGCCGCCGCTAGAGTTCTTACTAGATCAAGAAAATATGATCATATAACACCGATTTTAACATCACTTCATTGGTTACCTATGAAGTTCCGTATTAATTACAAGGTATTGCTGCTGACTTATAAAGCCCTAAATGGCTTAGCTCCAGTATATTTAACGGATCTTCTATCGCCCTATAATCCATTGCGCTCTTTAAGATCACTAAATTCGAGGCTTTTGGTCATACCTAGGATATCCAGATCAACCAAAGGAGGGAGAGCATTTTCACATTTAGCTCCAAAACTCTGGAATAGTCTTCCGGATACTGTTCGTTGCTCAGACTCGCTCTCCCAGTTTAAAACTAGATTAAAGACGCATCTCTTCAGCCAGGCATTTATATAATATTTTTAGTCTTACAGTTAAATCCAGTCTCTACTTCATAAACGCCAGAGGAGAACTGGCCCCCGACTGAGCCTGGGTTCTCCCAAGGTTTTTTTTCTCCATTAGGTCACCTGATGGAGTTTTTCGGTTCCTTGCCACTGTTGCCTTTGGCTTGCTCAGTTGGGGATACTTAATTTAATTAATCAATTCAACAATACTATTGATCTGCATTACCAAACGTGGATGTTTTACACCAGAAACAAACACTGATGTACTATTTTATTTAATACTGTGAAGCTGCTTTGATACAATCTGTATTGTGAAAAGCGCTATATAAATAAAGTTGACTTGACTTGACTTGACTAGGTAAAGAAAATATGATCATATAACACCAATTCTATCATCTCTACACTGGTTACCTATTAAGTTCCGTATCAATTATAAAGTATTACTACTGACCTACAAAGCCCTAAATGGTTTAGCTCCTGGGTATTTAACGGAACTTCTATCGCCCTACAATCCATCGCGCTCTTTAAGATCACTAAATTCGAGGCTTCTGGTCATTCCTAGGATATCTATGTCCACTAAAGGAGGGAGGGCGTTTTCACATTTAGCTCCTTAACTCTGGAATGGCCTTCCTGATATTATTCGAGGCTCAGACTCGCTGTCCCAGTTTAAAACTAGATTAAAGATGCATCTCTTTAGCCAAGCATTCACATGATTATCTTTTATACTACAGTTAAATCGGATCAAATGCATTAATATTATGAACGGCAGCTATGCTAATTATTTCCCATCTGCTTTTCTGTTGTTATCTTGGGCCGCGAGTCCCGAGGTAAATAGAGTTCGTCAGCTCCAGTTTTTATCCAGCCTCTCATGGACACTTCAGATGCCCAAACACCCGTGAAGAGACGACTCGACGCCTGTGAAGAGATGACTCAACGCCAGTGATGTGCCCTAAATTATTACATGATTAACTAACTTTATTTTTCTATGTAAATGCACTTTCTGTAAAGCTGCTTTGAAACAATGTGTATTGTGAAAAGCGCTATACAAATAAATTTGAATTGAATTGAAAATTTAATTTAATTGGAAGAAGTGGGTAATGGTTAATCCATTTTTCAACACGAACTGGAGGTAAGCAACAGTAATTTGTAGCTAGTTTGAACTACAGAACTTAAAGATCTCCCTTTTTTCTTTCTTTTTTTTTGCTGCAGATGAAACTTCTGTTTTTTGCGCAGGCGCAGTGAGGGAAAAAACACTGAGTTTAGGGCTATCGGTTCGTAGCTCTGCTTCAACTGTGCGATATAGTCATGAGGAGCGAACAGAATTTCTAACATGCCAGAAATTCATCCGACCATCCGGTCGGGAGAGGTTAATTGCCTCTCGTTTCCCCCTGTACACTGCACGAACACTGCACGACAAACGACGCATGACAAAGCTGAAAATCGGCCCAACCCGAAAAAGTCAATTCGGCTCAAAATCGGACTAAAATCGCACAGTGTATGCCCGCCTTAACCTTGTTCAGCACTTTGTTAACCCTCATACCCTTCACCTGTGTCTAGCTCTTTATAAGTCTGTTTGTTCCCTGCCCTTTGTGTTCAGGTGCATGGCGGCCAATTCAAATAAGCCAAAAAATACGTATACGAGGAATCTTGGAAATCGAACTGGGAATGGATCAGAGACTCTAAAAATGGAAGATACAGGTGAAGAGGAGGATGATATGGAGGTAGGATGGATAAAGGTCAGAACAGAAAAGAAGGTTAACAAAAAGAGGAAAAAAGGTAAGGAGGAAAGATCAGAAAGCAGTTCAATAGCTAGTGAGGAACGAAGTAATATCAAGAGTGAATTTAAGATAATATTGAAGTTTAAAGGAGAGGTAGGAGTTTCAGGAGATAATCCATTGACTTTGACGTATGAACTGAAAAAGTTGGTAGGAGAGATAGCTTTCGCAAAAGTGCTACAAGATGGAGCTTTAATGATAGCATGTAGGAATGAAGAGCAAATAAAGCCATACAAATAAAAACAGTTGGGATACAGATGGTAATGAACTGCAAGATCGTAGGACAGGAGTGAATCTGAAATCTTGACGGATTTACAAACCGTTTGGTTTCTTACAAACGTTATTAACGTGGCTATAATTCCGAATGCTTGAATATGTATGTTATAATTATTCATATGTATGCATTGTATGCATGCAGTGTCATAACTACATCTCTGACGTTTATAACAAACCAAACCGGTTGAAAATCGGTAGAAAATTGAGCAAGTTATGGTTATTTAAAAGTACATGCACCATTAAACGAGTGAGCAAGCTGCCTGTGGCATGATGGCATGACGTGGCATGACGTCGACCTCCATTGGCCAGCACGAGACATCTAGCCTTTATATGATATCTATGGTCTTGAGCCTATGTACCCTGTGCTTACTGTGACAAGTTCTCAATTTAAGTTTGCTCTTTATTATACCTTTTGACCCTTGTGTCTATTTTGATTCTCTGGTTTATGGAAGCTCGGCTTTCCTTGTTCATTTGTACTTTGTATTTTTTTTTTTTTTTAAGTAAAGATTATATATATATATATATATATATATATATATATATATATATATATATATATATATTTTTTTTTTTTTTTTTTTTTTTTTTTTTTTTTTTTGAAACACAAGCATCCTGGTCATTGCTCTTCTGCTCTTGGGTGCACTAGATTTATTTCCCTCATCTTAAAGCCTCCTGTCCACTATCTAGCCGGGATCATTTAGATGCAGCCTTGGCACTTCACCAGGCGAGGGTGCTGTTACTGAAGCTTCGAGTAATGAACCCATTTTCAAAACAATTATAAGTGGTTCAGTGCTTCACCAAAGCTTCATTTGCCCATCACTACCAATTGGTTATTGGTCAATTATATGATGTTTTATTAACAAAGTACGGGAGGAGCACATTCAGATAATTGACACGAGAGGAGAACACTCAGCAATCAACAATAAGAGGTACACATATACTGTATGCATATATATATATATATATATATATATATATATATATATATATATATATATATATATATATATATATATATACAGCAGTCTCACCTCAATCCATTCACAGTTTAGTAGCATCCCTCCACCACTCCTTCTCCACACTTCAAGTCATTAACATTTACATACGGGGGGGAGTACTCTGGGTTCGGGCCGAACTCTGAGCTTTGAGCCCTCCCCCCAGACAGCACACCAAATACACATTAAACTTTACTCACTCTAATTGTGTGTAAGTGTGAACTCGTGATATAATAGTTTAGCAATACATTTGATTGTTCTATTTAACTCTTTAATTATATTTTACCAGTTTATATTAGGAAACTATGTCGCTCAGAGGTCCTCACGCCTTCTGTTTAAACACGGGTCTCAGGTTCACAAGCTCATCAGTTTTGGTCATTCCATCCCATGGAATTGCATACACTTGAATTTAACGCAACGTTTACTTCAGTAGAGGTATGGCCACTACTACAGATAAGTCAACCAACTTTAATAGCTTTGAACTGGCCATGCCGTGATTTCCCACGTACACTTATCTAAAGTAACATTTAATTAAAACAAAGGTAAGACACACACACACAGATTTAGGTTGGTCAAACAGCACGTTTGCTGCCCTAAATAGAAATTCACTTCTTGTCTTTGCAAGCCAAGTACACTTGAATTAGTGCCAATATTAGTCGTCAGCATCACTAATCTGACGCAAAACTTGCTGTAACATACGAATGCTTTAATCTACCTGGGAAAACAATTTCAGAGTCAGTCGGAATAAAATCAAATGTAACAATTTATTATGTCAGGTAAATGTATCATGACAGATTCATAATTAGTTCAAAGATAATAAATACAAAACATCAAATGCTCTGGAATAAAGAGAAAAGATGCGAACCTGACTTTAGAAAATACATGATACAGTCACTCTCAGCATCACAGGCTAATTTGAGTTACAAATCATGCCGATCCTCTTGCTGCATTTCTTTATATAGACAGAAACTTCTTTCACATAGAAACATTTGCTAACAATGGGAATTTGCTGTCAGAGTTTACACCTTTTGGGAGCAGGATGCCATTTGCTTGGAGACCCACCCTCCTCTGTGTGCCAGTTATCTCTAAACTCTTAAATACCTTATTACCTTTTGTTTGACTTATTTGGGAATGAGAGCTTTGTACCAGTTGCACTAGACATTTCAAATTATACCAAACAGGTGTAATACTGTATGATAATTTTGATATTAAACCATATAGATTTTTGGGTGACTTTTGGGGATCTCAGCATGAGAGAGAAGGAATGGGGGAAGAGATGTAGATTAGGATGATTCTGTCACATGTCTGTCCTGTCTTGTTCTGCACTTGGGTGTCTGTTATGTTGAGCCATGTGCTTGTGTTATTGTTAGCCCCGCCCTACTTGTTATCTGATTATTGTTTGAGTTCTCCCACCTGTTCCCCCTGATTAGTTTCCCTTTATTAGTTCCCTCTTGTTTGCAGTCTTTGTGGATCGTTGTCTCTGTTTCCCCCTGTGTTATGTTTTGAGTGTTTGCCTGCCTTGTTTTCCCCCCACGAGGGAGTTTTGGTTTTTAGTCTGTTTTGTTTGTTATTCATTAAAATTCCTTTCCTGCACTTGAATCCTCGCTTCACCTTTTGAATTCCCGTGACAGAACGATCCACCAGAATGAGGATTCAGCAGAAGGATTCCTGCCCTCACCTGGAGCGAATCATGAGACTCAGCAGTTTGGTTTCCCTCCGACAGCAGGGGACCAGGGTGAAGGATTTCGCCCGGAGATTCAGCGCGGCAGCAGAGGGACTCGGGCTTGGGGATATAGTCCTTAAGGACGTATTTAATATTTGTTTGGATGTTCCCTTGCCTCAGTGGGAGATGAAGGGGCTGGAAATTTTAGACTTTCCGGGTTTCACTAAGTTTCTCCACTATCGTGCTCGGTGGGATACATCGGACCCGCCTGCATCCCCGCTGCCCAGCCCAGAGAATGCATCGCCGCTGCCCAGCCCAGAGAATGCATCGCCGCTGCCCAGCCCAGAGAATGCTTCGCCGCTGCCCAGCCCAGAGAATGCATCGCCGCTGCCCAGCCCAGAGAATGCGTCGCCGCTGCCCAGCCCAGAGAATGCGTCGCCGCTGCCCAGCCCAGAGAATGCGTCGCCGCTGCCCAGCCCAGAGAATGCATCGCCGCTGCCCAGCCCAGAGAATGCATCGCCGCTGCCCAGCCCAGAGAATGCATCGCCGCTGCCCAGCCCAGAGAATGCATCGCCGCTGCCTAGCCCAGAGCTCCATCCACCCTTAATTCCGTCCAGACCTGAACCTGCACCTCACCATCGAAGACGGCGGAGGAGGAGGAAGACCTCCGGCCTCCCCAATGTCCCGGAGAATTTCGTTGCGAAGGAGTCAGAGACTGTTCACGTCACGTCTGCCCAGCAAGAGACTGTTCCAGTCACGTCTGACCAGTCAGAGACTGTTCATGTCAAGTCTGCCCAGTCAGAGACTGTTCACGTCACGTCTGCCAAGCCTGTGTCTTCGGACAAGATGGCCACCACTGAACCTGTTCACGTTACGCCTGTCGAGCCTGTGTCTTCGGACAAGAAGGTCACTACCAAGACTGGGTCTTCGGACAAGATGGCCGCCGTCGAGCCTGTGTCTGAGTCGGTAGTGTCTGTTCCTGAGCCAGAGCCAGTGTATGTCCCGGAGCCCGTGTCTGTCCCTGAGCCGGAGCCCGTGTCTGTCCCTGAGCCGGAGCCCGTGTCTGTCCCTGAGCCGGAGCCCGTGTCTGTCCCTGAGCCGGAGCCCGTGTCTGTCCCTGAGCCGGAGCCCGTGTCTGTCCCTGAGCCGGAGCCCGTGTCTGTCCCTGAGCCGGAGCCCGTGTCTGTCCCTGAGCCGGAGCCCGTGTCTGTCCCTGAGCCGGAGCCCGTGTCTGTTCCAGTGTCTGTTCCAGCGTCTGTTCCAGCGTCTGTTCCAGCGTCTGTTCCAGCGTCTGTTCCAGCGTCTGTTCCAGCGTCTGTTCCAGCGTCTGTTCCAGCGTCTGTTCCAGCGTCTGTTCCAGCGTCTGTTCCAGCGTCTGTTCCAGTGTCTGTTCCGGTGTCTGTGCCTGTGCCTGGGCCGGTGGTGTCTGAGTCTGAGCCGGTGGGACTAGTTCCAGTGCCTGAGCCGGTGGTGCCAGTTCCAGGGCCTGAGCCGGTGGTGCCAGTTCCAGGGCCTGAGCCGGTGGTGCCAGTTCCAGGGCCTGAGCCGGTGGTGCCAGTCCCAGTGCCTGAGCCGGTGGTGTTTGTTCCAGTTCCTGCGCCGTGGCCGCTCGAGGGGTCTTCACCGCCGTGGCCGCCCGAGGGGTCTTCTCCGCCCTGGCCGCCCGAGGGGTCTTCTCCGCCCTGGCCGCCCGAGGGGTCTTCTCCGCCCTGGCCGCCCGAGGGGTCTTCACCGCCGTGGCCGCCCGAGGGGTCTTCACCACCCTGGCCGCCCGAGGGGTCTTCTCCGCCCTGGCCGCCCGAGGGAGAGTCTCCGCCCTGGCCGCCCGAGGGAAAGTCTCCGCCCTGGCCGCCCGAGGGAAAGTCTCCGCACTGGCCGCCCGATGGACAATCTGCTCCACCCTGGCCGTCTGATGGACAGTTTGTCTCTCCAGTCCCGCCCTGGCCTGTCCCTCCCGTCCCACCCTGGTCTGTCCCCTCCGTCCCGCCCTGGTCTGTTCCCCCCGTTCTAGTGGAGTGTCTGGAAGCCACTCCTTAAGGAGGGGGTTATGTCACATGTCTGTCCTGTCTTGTTCTGCACTTGGGTGTCTGTTATGTTGAGCCATGTGCTTGTGTTATTGTTAGCCCCGCCCTACTTGTTATCTGATTATTGTTTGAGTTCTCCCACCTGTTCCCCCTGATTAGTTTCCCTTTATTAGTTCCCTCTTGTTTGCAGTCTTTGTGGATCGTTGTCTCTGTTTCCCCCTGTGTTATGTTTTGAGTGTTTGCCTGCCTTGTTTTTCCCCCACGAGGGAGTTTTGGTTTTTAGTCTGTTTTGTTTGTTATTCATTAAAATTCCTTTCCTGCACTTGAATCCTCGCTTCACCTTTTGAATTCCCGTGACAGATTCTGAGGTGAGACTTGCGTCTCGAATGATGCACAAGAGTTATTTCAAATGTTAATTGCCTTTGTTCTCTCTTCCAGTTTTTCCAGTCTTACAGGACATGTCCGGGAAAAAAAGGACGCATGGTCACCATAGTAAAACCTACATAACCTCATTCTATAGGTTCATACTAACAGGTTAACAAGGAGGTTCAATAAACCATTACTGAACTTACTTACTGTAAGCTGGACTATGATACTATTTTCTTCTAAATCTGCTGTTTAACCAAAACAAACTTTGTTGCATTATTCTTGTTGCACTATTCGTTGCATTATCTTTCTTTGTTCATGTTGTCACATGAGAAAATGACCATGTCGGCATGCCGGTTGACTCTTCTTTCTGCGGTTGGCCAGCCACCGCATGTGTGCACAGCCGTAGGCCTGATTGACACTCGCTGCTCAGCGAGTCGTGTATCATCGAGCTGCCGGATTGCAGCGCGGGTTGTCAAGGCAACCCAGCGCTCACTCAGCACTCTAGGTGCGCGATCAAGACTCGAGTGCCTCAAATGAGGTCATTTCGTCTATTCTCTGATTTAGTTTCCCTCTTGGCCACCAGGAGAGGGCTATTTTTGTGAAATATAAATTTGTAAAAATGTTCAGTCTGTTTAAATATGATGTAAACCATATTGTCCTGTGGCTGTGACTACAAATAAACAGAAATAGACGCGACTGAATAAGTACTTTATTAATGTGTCTTCTTTCTTTTGTGAAATAACATTATAATAGGCTATTTCTGTGTGACTAATCTCCAATCTTGACACAAATGAATTATCATTAGCAATGTATCACTTATTATTGTTAAACTATGGTATTAAAACATCGATACTTGGGTTTTAAATCTTACATCAAAAATGCCAACGAACTATTTATTTACTGAAGTGAAGCGCTGCGGATCTTCTGGCCTGATTGTGGAAACGCATGTGGTTTTGGGCTCGGTGCTACACATCAAAGGCTAGCCCGGCACAGCCCGTTTAAAGCCCTGGCTCACACTGACATGAAAGTGGAAAAGCAACAGTTCATCACAACTCAAGATGAGAAGAATATATGCTGATATTGTCCAAAACCTCACTTTATCTAAAGCCTTTCCAAACATTTAGAGAGCAGTGTAAACTGCAGCAGTGTATAATGTGGCACATCACAAAATCGACTGGAATAATAATATTATAATTATGATATTAATGCCTAGAATATATAAACTGGCTGATAGTCGAGCTGGATAAAAAAAGTTATGTGCATAGACTTGTCTGGAAGCTTTTTTAAATGAAAATGTATATGAATTTAGTTAAATTGTAAAAAGATAATTTGAAGCTCAAATGTGAAAACTTGTTCAAAAAGACTTTGAACAGTACCTTCATTTTTGTTTTTCTGCCTCTCTTCTGTTTTTTTATGGGGTTTGTGGTGAGAGCTCTTTTCGTTTCCTTCCTCTGCTCTGGTCTGCTCTGCTCCTACAGAAGTTCCTTTAACATCTTCATATATCACACATCTGAGATATTTGTCCTTGCTTTTCTCTTGTATCATATCAACCCTCTTGAATATTTCTGATTGCCATTTTTCATCGAGCTGCAGATGTCCTCCTCCACACTCCTCTATTAACTGATGAACAGCTGTTTTCTTTTTCCCCATAAACCAGTATCTTGCCCAGGGGCGGACTTTACCATTAGGCAAAGGTCGGCAATTGCCTTGGGCCCCGAGCTACCTAGGGGCCCCCAAAATGCCCTATTAACTTATGCTTATGGTTTTTTTTTTTTTTTTTTAAATTATATATATTTCTAAAACTCCATTTGCGAAAAATGGCATCAAATCATTAGTGTCGCAGACAGGAGGGGGCCCCCCGCCTCACTACATTGGACTATTCCATTAGGCCTATCTTACTTACTGCGCATCTGCGAAAGTGACAAGGCTGTGCCAAAAAACTGACGGAGAAAAAGAAGTGATTGACAGACAGAGTGTACAGAGTAGTAGACTAAAAATGAAGCGAAGCTAGCTACCCAAGCGGTGCTGAAAAAAGGAGGGAGCGGGAGGAAAGCAAAAAGTCCGTAAAGGTGCGCGGCGCGAAAGATGAACAACACGCAGTAACAGGAGGACTGGGAAATACAAAAACAGAGCAAGACGAGTCTAAACGCGAAAATTTAAAGTTTCGAAGTTACCCAAGCGGCTCAAATAAAAGAAAAAAGTGAAAAGACGCTAAGTATTTGGGAACGCTGCCAAAGATGACAAACTTTTTTACTGCTACTGGGGATACAGATCAGGAACAACAACGTCCAACGCACAGAAAAATCGTGAAGCAAAGAGGACACGGAGATCGACAGACAAAACTGAGCAGTTTACTTGAATCATGATATTTAAAAAAATCTCAGCTCTCAGATTCTGTCAATTATATTACGAAATTCAAACAATAAATACCGTTTTGCCGTTTTAATGTGACGTGACAGATTCCTATAGCGGCACGTGAACTGATCATCTCTAGCTAATAGTAAATAAACACGAATTAACAATGTTGAAAGATACAGTATAACTTACCGAAATGTATATTCCTCATTCATAATATCGATCAATAAATGTTTTTCAACCGCGGAAAGAGGTAAAACAGGTGGAGAACAATCGTCACATAACATTTACTTCAGGAAAGCCATTTAATTGGCTAGAAAAAAAGAGCTATATAGTATTTGGCTAAATATGTGTACTATATTACTTATTTTAACCTTAAATTATACCAGCTTTTTCTTGAGAAAAAGTAACGCCTATCTTGTGAAACGTTAATATTTATCCAAATGAGTCAATATTGAATCAAATCACAAGAATTGAATCGAAATGGTGAAATTTGTCAAGCAAAAAAAAAAAAAAAAAAAAAAACATAGCTTACCAGAAATTGTACCATGTAAACATTGTAACATGTTTCTGTTTAGGAGTAAAGAACGAAGTGTATGCAGGGTTTAAAGGGGACGTTTTTTTCTCCTTTCTTAGATAGAGCTTTACCTGCCTATCCACCATTCAGTCGGTACATATTTTTTTCGTTCTCTTTTAAAGATTGGATGGGGAGGGGCTCATAGCCTATACCTACCTTCGCCTTGGGCCCCCTATTTGCTAAATCCGCCACTGATCTTGCCTCATTATCAGTTGTGAGGATGATGGTATGCTTAAATGCTTCTTCACTGAATTGTTTCAGCACATATTTCACTCTTCTCATGTCCTCCTCAGTGAAGTCTTCATGCTGCAGTACGAGTATGAAGGCATGAGGTCCTGGAGCAGACAGAGACACACACTCTCTCACTGTGTGTGTGATCTGATGATCTGAGATGTTTGGATTCAGCAGATGAAGAGTGTTAATGACAGTGATATGTCTGTCCTTCAGTATTCCACTGATTATGGAACAGGGCTGATGTGAATCTGTAGATATTTCGTACTCATGCAGATCAATTTCCAGGATTGAGTTTCTAACTTGACTGTTTTTTGATCCATTCTTTCCCAGAAGAACAATCCTCAGATCACACACTGGGGGCAAAGAGAACGATAATTATAAAATCTCAAATAAGAGACTTATCTGATTTGATCAGAATGCTTAATATTCTGGTTTTATAATATATATACAGTGAGGAAAATAAGTATTTGAACACCCTGCTATTTTGCAAGTTCTCCCACTTAGAAATCATGGAGGGGTCTGAAATTGTCATCGTAGGTGCATGTCCACTGTAAGAGACATAATCAAAAAAAAAAAAATCCAGAAATCACAATGTATGATTTTTTAACTATTTATTTGTATGATACAGCTGCAAATAAGTATTTGAACACCTGAGAAAATCAATGTTAATATTTGGTACAGTAGCCTTTGTTTGCAATTACAGAGGTCAAACGTTTCCTGTAGTTTTTCACCAGGTTTGCACACACTGCAGGAGGGATTTTGGCCCACTCCTCCACACAGATCTTCTCTAGATCAGTCAGGTTTCTGGGCTGTCGCTGAGAAACACGGAGTTTGAGCTCCCTCCAAAGATTCTCTATTGGGTTTAGGTCTGAAGACTGGCTAGGCCACGCCAGAACCTTGATATGCTTCTTACAGAGCCACTCCTTGGTTATCCTGGCTGTGTGCTTCGGGTCATTGTCATGTTGGAAAACCCAGCCTCAACCAATCTTCAATGCTCTAACTGAGGGAAGGAGGTTGTTCCCCAAAATCTCGCAATACATGGCCCTGGTCATCCTCTCCTTAATACAGTGCAGTCGCCCTGTCCCATGTGCAGAAAAACACCCCCAAAGCATGATGCTACCACCCCCATGCTTCACAGTAGGGATGGTGTTCTTGGGATGGTACTCATCATTCTTCTTCCTCCAAACACGTTTAGTGGAATTATGACCAAAAAGTTCTATTTTGGTCTCATCTGACCACATGACTTTCTCCCATGACTCCTCTGGATCATCCAAATGGTCATTGGCAAACTTAAGACGGGCCTTGACATGTGCTGGTTTAAGCAGGGGAACCTTCCGTGCCATGCGTGATTTCAAACCATGACGTCTTAGTGTATTACCAACAGTAACCTTGGAAACGGTGGTCCCAGCTCTTTTCAGGTCATTGACCAGCTCCTCCCGTGTAGTTCTGGGCTGATTTCTCACCTTTCTTAGGATCACTGAGACCCCATGAGGTGAGATCTTGCATGGAGCCCCAGTCCGAGGGAGATTGACAGTCATGTTTAGCTTCTTCCATTTTCTAATGATTGCTCCAACAGTGGACCTTTTTTCACCAAGCTGCTTGACAATTTCCCCGTAGCCCTTTCCAGCCTTGTGGAGGTGTACAATTTTGTCTCTAGTGTCTTTGGACAGCTCTTTGGTCTTGGACATGTTAGTAGTTGGATTCTTACTGATTGTATGGGGTGGACAGGTGTCTTTATGCAGCTAACGACCTCAAACAGGTGCATCTAATTTAGGATAATAAATGGAGTGGAGGTGGACATTTTAAAGGCAGACTAACAGGTCTTTGAGGGTCAGAATTCTAGCTGATATACAGGTGTTCAAATACTTATTTGCAGCTGTATCATACAAATAAATAGTTAAAAAATCATATATTGTGATTTCTGGATTTTTTTTTTTAGATTATGTCTCTCACAGTGGACATGCACCTACGATGACAATTTCAGACCCCTCCATGATTTCCAAGTGGGAGAACTTGCAAAATAGCAGGGTGTTCAAATACTTATTTTCCTCACTGTATATATATATATATATATATATATATATATATATATATATATATATATATATATATATATATATATATATTCTTTTTTTACACTACTGCTGAACAGCTATAATACTATTACACTGCTTATATTAATTAAAATACCACTATTTACTTTCCTTAAATCCTTAATGCAACGTTGTGCTCTCAATACAAGAACAATGAGCCTACACTACATTTGCAAAAATACTGGAATTCTCGATAAATTAATTGACTTACTGTTTGCACGATCAGCACCTCGGGGCAACTTTTTTCCCTCTGAAAATGACAGTATCAGATCTGCTGATTATATCATCACTGTGAGAGAACAAATTATCATGTTTTTCTGTACAGATATGGAGATAATGTGATGCAGCGAAAAAACATTGTTGTGATTCAGATTCATAAATGAATATGTCCGCGTTTATATCGCTCATCCTGTTCTCTTGCATGCATTTATTAAAATAGGGTGGACTAACTCAACGAAAATCGTTGCCACTAGATCCGATTACACTAACAGTACAGCAGCTAATTATGCATTAATCCATCTGGAGAAGATAATAGCAGACAATATTATGAAATTTAATATGTAATTTTAGTAGTACTTTTATGTATTGCCGTCTTCAGACCAAAACAAGTAAGCCAGAACCGCTGTATCACAAAGTATAAAGATCATTTATTGTTTGTATGTTCGAGGCTGATGCATTCTTTACTTCCTGCATTGCGATACATTTTATTGCGATACATTTCAAACATGCACTTAACAAACATTAAATTAAAACCAGTGTTTTTTTTTTGTTGTTTTTTTTTTAGACAATCGAAAGTAAGCCTATAGCAACATAATTTCGCTCCTATTTCGATCTACATGTTCTGGATTCTCACCCATACTGGACGTTATGTCTTCGCCACGGGCAGCCGGGACTGAAATCGAAAGAGAAGGTTTTGCGCGAGAAATAGCCTATCCGTTAGAGAACACCAGTCCTTTAATGAAAGTTTACATTATTTGAATGTATTTAACTTTATAATATTGTATGCAGATCAATTAGCTAATTTGATGATAATATTAAGAACACATAGGGGAGACCGGGGACAGTTGCAACACTTTTTGCATTTCTCTCAGTTACTCAGAGACTATTTGGACTAGACCACCGTATATATTAAACTTGCATCTGTCTGCTAATTTACCCATACCATTTAAAGATGATTATATATGACATATCGTTCACAGTTTTTATTTGAATGGAAGAAATCAAATGTTGCAACTGACCCCAACCCAGGGGACAGTTGCAACACAATCATGGGACAGTTGCAACATGTTAAAAAATACCTTAAATCTCACTAATTAACTTAAGCTTTTTGTCTCAATGAGCATAGAATTCTGAAAATATTAACTGTTTTAGGCCTACTATAATATTATAGTATTATTTATTTCAATATTATTATTGTAGCCTATTATTTATTAATTTAGTCATATTTATCAAATAACAGTTATTGAGTTTTGTTTGTTTCTGTGTAGAACATAGGCCTATATAGCTTCAGTGTGCAGGCGTTACAGATGCTATTCAATCTCTCCATATCTCAGTGTCAGACAGGAAGAATTGAACAATTTGCAATGCAACAACCTTTTATTAAACATGTAATTTATAACTTGTTGCAACCGTCCCCAACCCTATCAGCCATGACAGAACATCATACGCCTGCTAGACACACTGACTTTGACACATGCTATGTCACTTAGAAGTCAACAAAACAATAATTCAAACTAGGTAAGTTTTGATTAATTCATACAAAATGTCAAGACAGTATGACAAAAATATTTCTCATGAAAAAATTTACTTTCATACCTCCAAAACAAGTTTTCTTCAATAAATGCAGCAGCAGATGCTGAATATGTCCACTGTCTTCTTGGTCTAACTGTGCATGTTCATTACGAGTGTCATCACTCTAGCTTGTTTCTGATTGGAGAAAAACGATATGTTGCAACCATCCCCATGTTGCAACTGTCCCTGGTCTCCACTACTGTAGGCGATAAAGACGAAAAGAAACAGCCACATTTATATTGTCAGTTCTCCTCATCATTTACAATTACTTACAACATATGCACTTATGGGAATAAAAAAGTATAAAATAAAATAAAAAATAATGCTGCTTTAATACTGGGTTTAAACAAGGGAGTACCAGATTTAATACAAGCATCAATGTAAAACTCAAAATTATTAGCAATGACAATGGTAAGACACTAACACAAATTACTTGAATTACAGATCTGACTTATAAAATCAGAATTAATACCGTTTCTGAGAATATGGGAGAAAAAAAAAGTGACTATGGCCTACTCACCTTCAACATATCTGAATCTGGTTATTAGGTGAAGCTGGTAATGCTGTTTGTGGAGTTGTTTAATCCTCCTCTGCTGAGATCTTCACAGATTTAATATCTTCTTTTCTCTTCAGTTGATTTCATCTAAGACTGTGTCTGGAAGTCATTTTCTTGTTTTTCTGCTCATCTCTTCTCTTTCTTCTGTTTTGTTTCTCTGTCCTTCAGTGATTCTGCTTTTTAAAGGTATAGTTCGCCCAAAAAGCTGTTAATTAATCTGTTAATTTTCTCTCCCTCAGGTCATCCAAGATAAGTGACTTTTTTATCTTCATTAGAACACTAAATACGTTTTTTAGCTGAAACCGCAGTCTTTGGCGATTCATAAAGCAAGTCAAAAAAATATATACAGACTAAACAAAATTAATACCTGTGGCTCCTGATGATACACTGAGGTCTTATGAAGCAAAGAAATTGAAAATGATTCACAAATCTGAAATGCAGTCTTGGCAAACGGTCCTGAGCGCGTTCATGGCAGTCTGGTGTGCGAGCATTCTTTCGCATTATGAAGTGCAGCAGCTCAAACGTTGGGAATCTGTGAAAATACAATCTTCTCGATTGAGATCGCTAGTGTAGACTTGGAATTAAGCCTTTCGCCATTATTATTTGATTCACGGGACAGCAGTTATCTTGCCAAGAAAAATCTTTATTCTTTATATGTCAGGAGAGAAACTTAAGAAGATGTTGTATTCATATGCCAGGTCTATGCGTTTGCGTGTTTCTCTGTGTTTCTCTGAAGTAGTAGTTACTCTGCTACTTCAGAGAAACACAGTGGAACATGTAAACGTTGTTTTACTGACTGAGCTTATATTAAGAGGGGCTTACAACTTCCTTGTAAGGTAGAAAAGCATGTTGTTTATGTTCAAAATTGACCATATACCTCTTTCTTACATATGGTACAAACCACTTTCCATATTAAGAAACTGTCCCCCAGTGTATACATTAGAGGTACATTTGCATCAGTGGAAAACATTCCTTTACTTAAAGAATATGCCAACTGTAACATCATCAGTGGGACATGTTGCATTGCACACATACTCCAGCTCCCCTCCCTGACTGACATCCTTAACCCTCTGGGGTCCTTCGTTTAACAGTCACACTCAGGACCTTCGGGTCCAAATGGACCCGGAGGGCGGGATTAATATATATATATAAAAAATCATATTTTTTTTTTTTACTTGTTTTTTATAATATTTTTTCTTTTCTTTTTTGGTGTTTTGAGATAATTTTATGATTTTAATTAATATTTATGCAATAATTATGACCCATTTTTTCCCATTGAATATAATAGACATTTTTTATATATATATTTTTTTATTTTATTTTTATAAAAAAAAATGTGTGTGTGTGTGTGTTTTTTTTTTGTACTCTTGATGTTTTAGAGATTCTCCCCTTCACTGTTGAGTCCTTTTTTTCTGCATCCTGGCTGATTTGTAGATTGTATGCACAAAAAAATTCTGTGTTTTCATATTTTTGACAATTTCCCATTCATTTCCTATGGGGGTCATTTTTGACCAAAGAGCAGAAGTGTGACGTGCTTGGATCATGACCCCAATATTTTTTGTGTGTTCACATACCTAATACCATAAAAGTCACCAAGTTTCGGAACATTCCGATGAAGCTGTGATTTTTAAAAATTCAAAACAGATTTTTGTAATCTGAATTTATTAGTGTGTATGTGTATAAAATTGTATTTGTGTGTGTGTGTGTGTGTGTGTGGATGTGTCTGTTTTGCACTCTTGATGTTTTATAGATTAACCCCTTCACTGTTGTGTGCTTTTTTTCTGGATCGTGGCTGATTTGTAGATTGTACGCACAAAAAAACTCTGCATTTTCACATTTTTGCCAATTTCCCATTCATTTCCTATGGCGGGTCCATTTGGACCCGAAGGTCCTGAGTGTGACTATTTTTTTTACAACCACTTAGACTATTCAAATCCTGTCCCCAATTTTTTTGGGTGTTCATATACCAAGTACCAACAAAGTCACCAAATCTCGGACCATTCCGATGAAGCTATGATTTTTAACATTTTTTTATTTAAACGCTTCGGGTCCATTTGGACCCGAAGGACCCACACGTGTTCATAAAATATATATTCTAGCTCATGCATTTTAAACTTCATAAGGTAATACAACTGATTATGAATAGGCCTACTAATAAAGAACAATAATACAGATAATATAATATGAAATTATGAAATTATAATAAAAGATGAAATTTTAATCTTTAGCTAGTGAACGCAATCTTATTATTTTTTTTTTTATATATAGGTTGCCGCAGCCAGGATAAACACAAGTAAGTAGGCTACCACTTTGATGAACAATACAACACGCAATTACCTCACTCTCTGTAGTAAACAAACAGGGTCAGCTCACGTGTGAGTTCGCTCTCTCACATAGGCCTACATCATCATGAGACAATAAGCTTGCGCTCCAGATTGTTGTGAATGCGCTCAGTGTAGTGATAAATCAATGGCACACACTGCTGATATGATAGACTTCTTTTTACTGTTGATACTATAAAACTTTTGATAAGTGATTCAACTGGATGAGATCAGTGAATCAAGAGACTATATGATGATTATGTCCTCATCATCAGTATAATCAGCAATAACCACAATTTGTTTCAGTCAGAGAAACAAACTGATTTTAAAATGTCAAGGGTCAAGAACTCAACTAAAGCAAACATTGATAGGCAAACACTCTAACCAAACATTTACAATTAAAGATCAATACGCTGATTTCACGCAGCCGCCATTTTGAAATCGAAAGCGAGGCTCCGGTGGTAAAAACCCCGGAAGTAAAGATAAACAACAATGCCTTTGGACTACCAACCTGAAGCTGCTGCCGCGATTTACACTTTTGGATGTTAATATCCAATGTAGGATATGTATATAGTTCATTCCTGCTTCTTTTTTTACTTTCCGAATTATATAAAAAAAAATATTTTATTTATAAATGAATTTCACTATATATAGTCTAAAGTATGAAAGAAATGTATTTACAGTTTTAGAATTGACACAACATCATTAAACACAACAATACGCCATCGCATTCACGACTCTCCTGTGATTAAAGGCGACACTTCCGGTTTTCTTCCCACCGGAGCCTCGCTTTCGATTTCAAAATAACGGCTGCGTGAAATCAGCGTATATCTAAACATCTGTTTATTCTCAATAAGAGCTTCTGTAGATGTATGACAGAAATAAAGTCAAACTGGCTAGTAGTGTGATAATGTGTAATGGCTGGAAGTCAGTTGTAGTTGTGTTTCTATGTGTCTCTTCTCTTTTTTCTGTTCTTATTGTTTTTCTTTCCTTCAGTGATTATGCTTGTTAACAGCAGGTGTTCATAACCAGTGTTGGGCAAGTTACTTCGAAACTGTAATGCGTTATTTATTACTTGTTACTGTCATTTCAAAGTAATTCGTTACATTACAATATTACTGTATTTAAAATGTAAGGCATTACACTACTATTGCATTACTTTGAAGTTACTCTCACCAAAATAACTGCAAATATGGATTTGGCAATCTAAATGTAGCGTATGATGCTCAATTAGCTCATTACACATCCAGTAGAAGGTGATGTGGTATCCGACTGAGCTTGGCCCATAAGAAATTTTACCATGATGTACTATAGTACATACCATGGTATACCATAGTAGTACCATGGTACCTTACATCTAACCATGGTACATACTATATAGTACTTCAGATATTATCATGGTACCATGGTACATTGCATGGTACTGTAGATGTTACTATGGTACATAGTATGGTACCTCAGATTTACCATGGCACCTACCATGGTACATACCATAGTACCTCAGATATAACCATGGTACATATTTTATAGTACTTCAGATATTATCATGGTACCATGATAATATCTGAAGTACTATACTGTACAGTATGTTACTATGGTACAGTATGGTACCTCAGATTTACCATGGTACATGCCCTAGTACCTCAGATATAACCATGGTACATTCTGCCGTACATATTACCATGGTACATACTACCTCAGATATAACCATGGTACCTCAAATATTACCATGGTACTTTGCATGGACGCATGGTACAGACATCTTTTTACTTTAAGCCCGGGGTAAACTTTAGGCTTAAACTTTAGCAAAAATAAAATTAACTAATGAATAATAACTAAGCCAAATATTTTTATTTTATTTTAATTATTATTGTGAGTGACTGCAGTAGTGTGGGCATAGGCCATTTGGTCTATGAACGAGTCATAGATCTCCAAAATCAGTTTTAAATGTATAATTTAATATTAATGAGATTTTTATTTAAGTAATGTTCTAATTCTAGATGTTTGTAAATGCTGCATGATTTTGACGTGGTTTAATCAATGGCCGTGCGCGTGAACTTTGAACATTCATGTCGCTTTCAAACACTGGAGCGGCCGTGGCGCAGAGTTGCCATGGAAACGGCGCTGGACCACTGCGACTGGTAAGCAGGAAACTCCCTCTCTCGCTGTTGAGAATGTACTATCCGCTGCAGGCTCACTCATCTCGGCTCTGATTAACGTACAGGAAGTGAAACATTTTGCGTGGACGTTTCTCCTCTGCTGATCTCGCGGTGATTTTGGCGAATTTGTATGAAGAAAAAAAAAACCTACCACTTTATTCCAGGTTAACTAACAATGCTTGTAACGCGCGTTACTGACATTTGTACCGAGTAAAATATTACTTTTTTTCCCCCTGTAATGCCTTACATTACCGCGTTACAGCAAAAAGCAATGCATTACAGTAATTAATTACTTTTGTAACGCGTTACTCCCAACACTGTTCATAACTAATGCTCAACAATCACTTAGATATTCAATTAATTATCTCACGGCAACACTGTGTCAGTAGCCGCGTTTCTATTACAGATTTGCGCAAATGTTTTGCGCTATTATCTAAATATCGATAAAACACTATTGCGAAATGACGGCGTTTCCATTAACCGATGTTATGCGACTAAAACGTTCTTTTTTCTCTCGAGATAAGTCATTCCAAAAATCACGCCAATGGACGTTGGTTTATATAATATCACAGCCACCGAATTAGACATTATTATTATTATTAATGGAAGGAGACGTGGCGTGTTATCCAAGCATTAATGGCAGGGAAAGACCCTTATAATGCGAACGACACATGGAGTTTCTGGGTGTTTCGCCCTCATTTCTGCTCCGAGGTTTTGATGGCATTTCTTTGAGATTTAGAATCCAGTATTCCTATAGTCTAATTATTGTTTATTTTATGAATTTAATAAAGAACTCTGTCTCGTATTCTGTCCAAACGATCCATGTAGGCTACTTTTGTGTCCATTCGTTTTTCCTTTTTTTAACCCGTAGTCTAATTGAAAAACGAAAAATGAACGGTTGTTGTCTTTTTAAAACGCAAAGTTGAACACCAACATTTTTATTTGAACTGCATGGCTACACCAGCTGCTGCGCAAAAAAGTAAATATCAACGAATTTTCAGATTTTTGTTTATGACTTTTTGCCCCTTTATTAAACATTTAAAATATTCACAAATTAATATGGAAAACATGTCAATTTTACTGGTTTTCTAAGGCCAAATTAGAACCTGGAATTTATGTTTTTCCCGCAGTGCTGAATGAGAAGAGCCATTAATATTATTAATAAACTATTGTTTTCTAAGTGTCGGCTAAAATCACATCTCCGCTGTTAAGCAAATGCGCATTTAGAGAGAAATGCACCTTTCATACGAATTACAAAATCAGAAGGTATTAGCTTTCGATTCGAATTTGTTCGTTTTAAAGTGGACATTTCAAGCTTTAGCCTACATAGGCTATATTTTGTTTCAGTTCTCGCGCTCCAGTTTATGGAGATCATGAAAGTGCGTCTGATTGTTTTATTTTATTTTACAAAAGCCCAAAGTTTTATTGTTATTGTGAGTTTACATAAATAAAAGTAGTTGAGAATAATGTATTATTATTTTCTGTATGACCAGAAATGATTGAGTATTTTTAAGTTGTTTCCACTGTTGATAGGAAAATGCAAGTGTTCGCGCCCGCGCCTCCGTGCCATGCAGTGCGCGCTCCACACTCAGCTTTGTTCTTTTTTTGCATAAAAGCTCTTCTAAATATAGCCTATTAAATGTTATAATAAAATAATATAAAATTATTATTAGGCCTATTTGCGTAGATATACATGATGGACCTCAAAAACACTGCGTCTTCTAAGTCAGGTGACTGTAAATGCGCAAAAACTGTTTCCATTGCAGTTTTGCGAAATATTCCTTTTTCGAATTGCCTGAAAAACCACTTCATGCGAGCGTAAAAACTTTTTTGCGACAAATGGGAGTTTTTGTGAAATTGACGTGTTTCCATTGAGCGTATTTTCAATTCGCAATTTCAATTTGCGCAATTTGAAGGGTAATGGAAACGCGGCTAATGTTACTTTTACTCTTTGTAATGTGGACCCTAGAGGATTTTCCTGCGGGGTTGAAAGGGTTAACAGTGTAAGATAAAAAGATACACCTACGAAGTTTATTCTAACAGTAATACACTGTAAGCTATTAAACAGGTATATACTGACAACACTGTTGCTAGAAGTTTACCGTATAATTTAGTTTTTTTGGGTCACCATTTTGCTGAAGAGTAGAGCCTGTGCTTCCGTCCAGGAGAAGAACAAGAAACATTGATGATATGCTGTATGTTGCTTTATTTAACAGGTGGTTACTGTGTAGTTGTTGATCCAGTGAATATCTCTTTATTTAAAATTAGTTATGAACACATACCATTTTTACCAGAATGAGTCCGATACCGAAACTTTTATTGTTGGTACTTCCAGATACCGATACCTGTATTATCGCTGCATTTGTCATTGTCATTAGTTGGCTTAATTTGTTCATATATATATATATATATATATATATATATTTCATTTAGTTATTTTCATGCCTAATTAAGCCTGCTAAAAGTTTGAGCTTTTGTTACTTTCACTGTTTGTTATATTGCTCTATGATATTTCATCTTTCATTTAATAGCACATCACATATCTAAAGCAGCTCCAGCAGAGCTCAGTGCTGAGGATTGGCTCAGTGGTTCAAATGTTTAGATATCAGTGAAATATCACAATTCTCTATTACAATTTTGATGCTACAGAAAAACTACTCGCCTAATTAATGTGAATTTAAAACATTACTAAAGACAAGTAAGCAGTCAGTAATAAAATAAGAACAAATAATAAAATTACAAATAGCAGAAATAAATACAATAGAACAAAGAAAGGCGACAAATGAAATCAACAGTGTTTTCAGAGTTTTAACAGTAGTTGTAAGGTACAGAAATTTGAATAAAATAATCAAATGTGAAATAACACTGCATATTCTTTACTGTATAAAATATATAGATGGATCTTTATAAAGTTAGAAAAGGTATTGATGACACTTTATTTCGATAGTCCACTTTGGGCATTCTACTAACTATAAGTAACTTTGCAGCTACATGTCAACTAACTGTCACTAGAGTATTAGTAGACTGTCTGCTTAATACACATCTACAGCACACGTGTGAAGGACCAGCTCTGAGGACAACCATCCTGCAGAGTTTAGCTTTAACTACCAGGAACTGTTTCAGGTGTGCTTGATTGGGATTGGAGGACAGTGGCCCTCAAGGATCTGAGTTTGAGACCCCCAATCTACAGTCTCTTTCTCTCCTTCAGCTGCTTTTCTTTCTGCTGCTGTTTTTAGTTTTACAGCTGGACGTCTTGAACATCTGAAGGCCTTTACACTTCCGGTTGAATTTGTCCAGCTGTTTGTCCGTCTGTGCCAGGAGGTCTAGAGAGAGAGAGAGACAGTCTTAAAACACTAAATTGAAAACACTGAATGTGATGAGGGCCGTTTCTCACCTGTCCTCTGGATCACAGCAGACATCATCATGTCCTCCTCCTCTTCCCTGATGAAGAACACAACACATCCATCAAGAACACATAATCATCATGTGACCTCACACTGCTGGGGTCAGGTGACCTCTGACCTCAGTCTGTCCAGATCCAGGCTGCTGATGATGTCATTCCTCTGCTGGATGATTGACAGCAGGTGTGACATGAGCTGATGTTCCCGCTGTCTGTCATCAGAGCTCCAGTCTTGTTCTGGACAATCACACACACATTCATCAGAAGCTATAAACTACAGACACTTTATACTTAATTTCATACACTGAAAAAAGTGTTTTTCTGACTTTTTTATTCCAGTAGAATTATCTAAACTTTCATAAATCAAGATATATATATATATATATATATATATATATATATATATATATATATATATATATATATTATACTTTTATTTTAGTTAAGAAGTCTTTGTGGAGTGAAGCAGGGCAGAGAGCCGTGGGAGTGGAGCGTGGCCAGTGAAGCGAATGTTAATGAACGACACCTGTTTGACACACCGGAAGGATGAAAGGAGGAGGGATGACAGTGTAAGACGAGAGAGAACCAGGCCTGGAATATTTACGTTGTGCTTTATTATATTTATATGTGGCAGTCATCCATGAGGGACCAGGGCATTATTTGCATTACAGTTCATCGTTTGTAGGTTCCTACCTCCTTCTTCCCTGAACTCTGAACTTTATTTCAATATTGTTAAATGATAAATTGATCAAAATAAGGTGAGACTGCCAGCCTAGAGAGCACAGGGACCAGTGGACTTGGGAGCAGTAGACTTGGAACCAGTTGACTTGGAGCCAGTGGACTTGGAGCCAGTGGACTTGAGACCAGTGGACTTGGGACCAGTGGACTTGGGACAACCAAGCATGGGACCACTGGATTTGGGACTACTGTACTTGGAACCACTGGACTTGGGACCAGTGGACTTGGGACCCATATACTTTGGACCAGTGGACTTGGGACAACCACATGGGACCACTGAATTTGGGACTACTGGACTTGGAACCACTAGACATGGAACCAGTGGACTTGGGACTTGGTGTCAATCCAGTACAAGTTATTCAACATCAAGTTATGCTAGTCCAGAGAAACAGCTAGTTTTACAAAACTTAAAACTGTATTCGACATCAGTCAAATCACCTTGTCTTCAAGACAAAAAGCTGAACTGCTGGATACATATTTGTGGATATGGTCTTCTATAACAATTTGGTGAGGGAGAGCTGGATGCAAGTGAAGATTTGTTTAATAATAAAACAAGGAAAAAGAGAAACAAAAGAAACTAAAATGAGCACACCAACATGAAATCTATAGAAGGACAAGATCTGACAATGAACACTGGAAACACAAGGGCTTAAATACACAGGGACAAATAGACTAACAAGACACACATGGAAACAATTAAGAGACTAAGGGTGTATTCACACCAGGAAAGTCCGATAGTTCACTTGCTTTGGTCCGGACCAAATAGAATGTTGATTTTTTTTTGTTTGGTACGGTTCGCTTTCACACTGTTCTTTTTGCAAGTGAACCAAAATGTGTAAACCAAACCACACGTGTGCTAAGGTCGTCCATTCATTGGACAGGAATTCTCAAGCAGGGAAAAGCAGGAAGTGCACAAACAGGCTCAGCATGGAGATATTTCGTAATGTAATATTTGTTATTTTACTGATTTGGTGTTATTCTCTACAAACGCAATATGAAGAAACTATATGGTATAGATAAAAGCCCGCCCGCACTGACTTGGGTCTTTACATGCGCTTCCTGAGGCACGACACACACACATGCAAGGTCTCTCGCTCCCTCTCTCTGCCGTGCGCGTGCTCTTGCTCGCTCGCTTTAGACACCATTATGCCAAAATGTCCGTTTTGTTAAGTATCCTCATAAGAGCAGTCAAATAAAAAGACGCAGTTTTCTGCAGTTGGGTCGGTTCATGTTCACACCGTAAACGAACCGTACCAGAGTTCATTTGGAACCGTACCGAGACCACCTCTTCAGCTGGGTTCGAGTTCGATTGCTGTATTCACACCTGCCCAAAAGGTCCGCACCAAGGGGGGAAACGAACTAGAGTTCGATTCAATCGAACCAAACGAGGCAGGTGTGAATACACCCTAAGAAGGGGAAACAGGAATTGAAGAAGACGCACTATGTTTGCAAGCTGCCAATAAAATCTACCGAAGAAGAAGAAGAAGAAGAAGAATTGAAGAAGACTACAAACTAAAAGACTACACAACAAAAGCACAGAGAACAGACAGACATTACATTACGGTGTCTTGAATTAAGAATATTCAGATATTTGCACTGGAAAACAAGAAAATCTCAGTGTTGATTGTCTTTTTCGAGACATTTATATGATAGTATCATCATCTACATCTGTTCATTTGAATATTTGATATCAGAGATTAGAAGAATCCATGCCAGTCCATATTAACCATCATCAAAACAAACATTCACATTAAGAAACATGATTGATTCAGTTTGTCACCTGGTTTGTTGAAGAGGCACCTGAGCTCAAACTCTACATCAGTCTGGTGCTGCTCCAGACGATGCTGTCTCAACCTGAACACACACACACACACACACACACACACACACACACACACACACACACACACACACACACACACACACACACACACACACACACACACACACACACAGTGGGTACGGAAAGTATTCAGAGCCCCTTAAATTTTTCACTCTTTGTTATATTGTAGCCATTTGCTAAAATCATTTAAATTCATTCATTTTTTCCTCATTATTGTACACACAGCACCCCATATTGACAGAAAAACACAGAATTGTTGACATTTTTGCACATTTATTAAAAAAGACAAACTGAAATATCACATGGTCCTAAGTATTCAGACCCTTTGCTGTGACACTCATATATTTAACTCAGGTGCTGTCCATTTCTTCTGATCATCCTTGAGATGGTTCTACACCTTCATTTGAGTCCAGCTGTGTTTGATTATACTGATTGGACTTGATTAGGAAAGCCACACACCTGTCTATATAAGACCGTACAGCTCACAGTGCATGTCAGAGCAAATGAGAATCATGAGGTCAAAGGAACTGCCTGAGGGGCTCAGAGACAGAATTGTGGCAAGGCACAGATCTGGCCAAGGTTACAAAAAAATTTCTGCTGCACTTAAGGTTCCTAAGAGCACAGTGGCCTCCATAATCCTTAAATGGAAGATGTTTGGGACGACCAGAACCCTTCCTAGAGCTGGCCGTCCGGCCAAACTGAGCTATCGGGGGAGAAGAGCCTTGGTGAGAGAGGTAAAGAAGAACCCAAAGATCACTGAGCTCCAGAGATGCAGTCGGGAGATGGGAGAAAGTTGTAGTAAGTCAACCATCACTGCAGCCATCCACCAGTCAGGGCTTTATGGCAGAGTGGCCCGACGGAAGCCTCTCCTCAGTGCAAGACACATGAAAGCACACCTGAAGGACTCCAAGATGGTGATATATAAGATTCTCTGGTCTGATGAGACCAAGATAGAACTTTTTGGCCTTAATTCTAAGTGGTATGTGTGGAGAAAACCAGGCACTGCTCATCACCTGTCTAATACAGTCTCAACAGTGAAGCATGGTGGTGGCAGCATCATGCTGTGGGGGTGTTTTTCAGCTGCAGGAACAGGATGACTGGTTGCAATCGAGGGAAAGATGAATGCGGCCAAGTACAGGGATATCCTGGACGAAAACCTTCTCCAGAGTGCTCTGGACCTCAGACTGGGCCGAAGGTTCACCTTCCAACAAGACAATGACCCTAAACACACACAGCTAAAATATCGAAAGAGTGGCTTCACAACAACTCCGTGACTGTTCTTGAATGGCCCAGCCAGAGCCCTGACTTAAACCCAATTGAGCATCTCTGGAGAGACCTGAAAATGTCTGTCCACCAACGTTTACCATCCAACCTGACAGAACTGGAGAGGATCTGCAAGGAGGAATGGCAGAGGATACCCAAATCCAGGCGTGAAAAACTTGTTGCATCTTTCCCAAAAAGACTCATGGCTGTATTAGATCAAAAGGGTGCTTCTAAATACTAAGCAAAGGGTCTGAATACTTAGGACCATGTGATATTTCAGTTTTTCTTTTTTAATAAATGTGCAAAAATGTCAAGAATTCTGTGTTTTTCTGTCAATATGGGGTGCTGTGTGTACAATAATGAGGAAAAATGATTTTAGCAAATGGCTGCAATTTAACAAAGAGTGAAAAATTCTAGTGGGTCTGAATACTTTCCGTACCCACTGTACACATGATCTGCATTTGTTATTGTTTTGACATGCATCAATCTGTAAAATTTGGCCTCACTAAAAATTCCTACATGCAAATTTTAGAACATGTTAATTCAAATGCTAAACATGCAAATAACATCCTTATAATTCAAAAGGCTAAACAATGTTTTATTGGAAAAAAAAATACATAAACAAGGTTTAGATTTTTGGGGGGGTTAGAGAAAATAGTTACTTCAATATAAAACCATTATGTCTATGGAAAGACATTATTAATAAAAAAGCATGTAAAATGTACCTGTGTGTGTGTGTGTACTCATATATACACCAGTTCGGCATCTCTGCGCACTAACATGTTCTTCTTATGAATCAGAATGAACCAGTCGACTAGAAGATTCTCTGAAACAAACATACAAGCTTCAGTCCTGCTGATCTGATGATTATTGAAGACTAGCAGTGACACATCCTCTATATTAGCTGTTGCTGTATGTTTGTCTGTTAGCATTACCATTAGCGTGTGTTGTTGTGTGAGGAGATTATAGCATGTTTCTCACCATCTGTTCGTCTCCTCATCTCTCTCTCCAGCTGCACTCCTCTCTTCTCCAGCTTCAGCAGACGCTCCTCCAGCTCCTTCTACTCCTCACACACCTCCTTCTCTGACACGAGTGTGTCTGTGCTCACCTGAACACACAATCAATCATCCTTCAGTCAGAGAACAGAGACTCAAACATCTGATGGTGAGACAGAGAAGAAGACTCAATCCTAAAGTATTGAAAATAATCAAAAATATCAGCTGATCAATGACACTATTTTCATTAAGAGCTGCTGTACAGCCGAACTGAACTCTGTTTGCATCGCTGAATTATTTTCCTGTTATCACTGTAAAGCTGCTTTGAAACAATCATAAATAAAGGTGACTTGACTTGACAATGGAGCAGATGGGAATATTGTGTTTGTGATCCTGTGTTAGATTTGTACATTATTAATGTGTGTTAATGTCAAAATCATTTAAGGTTTGGACATATTTCACATAGTTTTACATAAAAAAAAAAAAGTGCATTAAACTGAATTAAAACACTCAAGTTCACTACAGGTTTGTAACAAATCTAAAATTAATGATTTTAAATATGGTTATATAGAGAAACTGATCAGTTTGCTAACAGAAATCACAAAAGAACTACTGAATTAAAGTATTTTTCTTATTTCTCTGTCTTGTACTGTGAGTTTGTAGTTTGAAGTGAAGGTCTCTAATCGTCATTATGAAGCATCATTCACTCCAACAGCAAAACAAACACAGTTTCTGTCTCACCTTCCTCTTGATGAGCGGGAAACCGTGGGCAGAAGCCGCAGCCTGATGCATGCTGGGAACTGAAGATGAGGTTTGTGGTTTGTGTGCAACTGAAGTTTCGAAACTTAAAGGGTTTTGCTTGATAAAGAGAAAAACAGAGACAATCAAATGTTAACACACACACACACACACTTGCAAAGAGAAAAACAACAACCCACAACCACAAACTGACTCTTCAGTCTGAGCGTCAGACGTCTGATCACATGATTCAGCTCACACACAATTCATTACAGAAATAACATGACTCTGAAAGGGAAGTTAATGCTGCATCACCCACTAAGCAAAATGATGTCCAAAACACGTCTTTTCAATGTCTTTGTCACAAAAGTCGGACGTTGAAAAGACGTCCACTGAGGAGCCAGAGTGAAAGTTTTTATGACGTCTTTTTTTGACGTGTTCTGCACGTCCGATATCTAGACGTTCATCGAACCTTCGTAGAAAGTTAAAACTAGTTCAGATGTGGTCACTGTGGCCATATTTCAACATCATTTATGGTCTCATTTAGACATAATTACTTTGACTATTGCTGTCAGATGATCTTAGTGAGAATTAACAGAGGTTTAGATGTTGATATTTGTTTAATTTGAAGTGTCACCATTGTGGTGATCAGTGTTTGCTTTAGTTGGGCTCTTGTAGTAAACCTGCAAGTCTCAGTCTGCAGTCAGTAAACCTGTCTCACTGTCTTCTGTGAAAGACATAGGCAGCAGAGAGCAATGTTCGCTGCCGTCGCTCTCTGCTGCCGTTGTCTTTCACAGAAGACAGCATCTGAAACACACCATAAGACGGACTCAGGACTTGTAAAGTGTGTGTGTGTGTGTGTGTGTGTTTTTGTTTGTTTGTGTGTGTTTGTGTGTGTGTTTTACGCAACCTGGTCTCACAGGATTCCGTGAAATGTCCACGGGTCCTTAACTCAAAATCCGTGCAGCCATCACGGAATCGCCCCAAATTCCGTGATTCGGCCACGGATATTACTCCAACGCAAGTCAATGACACTGACCTTCCGTGGTCCACACACGGATACCCGTTTCAATGACGGAGTACAGATCTCACTCAATCGACGTGCTTTCTCATTTGGAAACGCAACATTTGAAGTATTTGTGAACTTTTCCAACATCAAATGCCATAATGACGTTAACCTGACTGTTATTGTAGCTATTGCATTGTCCTGTCATCATAAAATTTCGGTTTGTTTCAGTTAGCCTAACCAAAGTCCCGTGATGGCACCACGGACCTCAACAACCTGACCTCACTCATGGACGTTGTAATGTTGCTGGCTTGTTTAGGAACTTATAAGCTTTAGGTCGACTGTGTTGCAATGGCATGTAATTAACTTGACATTTTGTCTCGTCCTGTCATCATCAAATCCAGTTTGATGGCGTTTTACACCTATTGCTCGCTTGGCTATAGTCAGATCTAAAATCTGTGGTAGGAGCACGGATTGAGTCTGTGGTGAGACCACGGATAACTCCAACTCGCAAGTCAATGACACTCATCTTCCGTGGTCCACACACGGATATTCGTTTCAATGACAGAGAACTGACCTCACTCACTGGATGGTGTGATGTTGCTCACTTGTTTAGACACTTGAAAGCTTTATGTCGACTGTGTTGCAATTTTGTCTTGTCCTGTCATCATAAAATCCAGTTTGATGGCGTTTTACACCTATTGCTCGCTTGGCTATAGTCAGATCTAAAATCTGTGGTAGGAGCACGGATTGAGTCTGTGGTGAGACCACGGATAACTCCAACTCGCAAGTCAATGACACTCATCTTCCGTGGTCCACACACGGATATTCGTTTCAATGACAGAGAACTGACCTCACTCACTGGATGGTGTGATGTTGCTCACTTGTTTAGACACTTGAAAGCTTTATGTCGACTGTGTTGCAATTTTGTCTTGTCCTGTCATCATAAAATCCAGTTTGATGGCGTTTTACACCTATTGCTCGCTTGGCTATAGTCAGATCTAAAATCTGTGATAGGAGCACGGATTGAGTCTGTGGTGAGACCACGGATAACTCCAACGTTCGTGGTATGGTCACGTAATTTAATCTATTGATTCGTGCCATTTTTCGTCTTTCGTGATCACAGCTCGATTATTTCTGCCTGTGTCGGCTGCAGCAGAGAAGCTGTTTAATCAACATTTATTCACGAGATCTTATCGTGGTTTATGTATTTTTTTAATGTTATTATTTTGGTCTTATTGCCAGGGAAGCTGGATAGTTTTGCTGTTTATTGATATTTTTAAAATGATATTTTATTAGTAGGAAATCGCGCTGAAGAAGTCTCGTTCCGAACACATCGCGATATTTGGCATCAGTTCACGTGTGTCAGCTGTTGGTAAGTAGCATAGTAAATAAATACCTAAATACGCTGTCCTAATAATGTGTGATATAATGTCTTTTCTGTTTGTCCATATTAATCTGCCAAATATATCTGTCATTTCCACGGAGACTTTGCGTTTCATTGCTTTCTAATTCAAAATGATTAAACACTGCCTGTCACGTGACGTGCTATAGGCTTAGATATATCAGATTAAAAATAGTACAATTAGTTCCAAAGTTGTATTTGTAGTAGAAGCACAGTAAAAACAACACTTACCATGCTTTTACCACAGTAACCCTAGTTTTACTGTGATAGGGTGTGGTAAAAGGACAGTAACCACAAAACTTACCATGCTTTTACCTCTGTATTGATAGTTTTAAAGTGATATTTGTTGTAAATGCATATTAACCACAACACTTGCCATGCTTTTAACGCTTTATAATGTAACATCCAATATTTGTAAGGTAAATCAGTACTTTTTCCTTTAAATAATCCTATATATTATACATAATGATATTTTCTTTTCTCTTTTTTCAGCTGAAAAGACTAAAAGGGCCTTTCGGACTCAGTCAGCCCATTATTGTTTGAGGAGAAGTAAACGGAGGAGACGGAAAGCTGCAAAGGCAAATATTCACAATGGTATGTATGTGTTGGTTTGAACCCTAAATCAAACATTTTATCAAGCGTTTGTTGTTTCTTAAAACTTTTCTCACAAAACCCATAGCCCAATCAGTACAAACATAGTCTGAAAGTCTTAATAATTCACAAGATTTAACAAGTTGTCAAATTCGTACGATACTCGTACATATTTGTATACTCGTACACAATCCTGCAGCTTTTACTTCTAGTGCTGTCATTGGCTACTGCCTCAATTCCTGTACATATTTATTGCGATATTTGTAAATCAGTTGCGCCACTTCTTGGAAAGTTGACGGATGTCACACACACTGTCAGAAAGTTTATATTAATTGCAAATTGGTCCCCGTCTGTTCATGTTCCAGTGATACATGATGTCTCTCCACACCTCATAACCTACCTCTGTTTGCAAGAGTGGAAAAGCTTATCTGACTTGTCACATGACATCAGATACTCGATTATTTTGTCATAATCAGATCAGTTACACTGCTGATAACTGTCCCGTTTGCATGTAAATCATTTTCATATGATTATTGCTTGCTATTAAAGACATACTTTTATTCATAGAAATGCCCACATATCAGTGAACTTATAACATAAAAATGCTTTTAACATTTAATTATGCAACACTCTTTACAGAAAACATATCCTACAGTTATAAACTGACTATTTGCAAGTAATGTATTAAAATTACCTTCCTTTCTGTTTTGCAGGATTACTTAGTCCTTTTTTTTAAAGCTCTACAATATCAAACTCAACAGCTCTTTTAGGAGCCAACCATTACAAGAGCTACTAGTGAGTCGCAGCGAATCTTGCCGTGATCAGCCCTTCCCAGGTGAAGTTTCTAGAATATTGCAATCAGTATTTACTCATCAAATGTTCTCTCCTGAATCATATGGTAAATTAACTTATTTAATACTGTCTTAATTTATGTTTCAGGAACAATAGTAATTGCACATAGAGTAAGTCGAGACTTTCTTGTTTTACAGCAGAGAAGGAAGACCAGTCCTTATATCAACGCAAGCTAATCGAATAAGTCCTTTGTTTCGGGTAAGGAAGGAACATCTGGTGCCCAAAGAAGACAGAAAAGTGAGCGAGTCCATTGGTATGTCTTGAATTGAAACAATGCTGTAAAATGTAGTACATAATTTGATGTTGACAATTTTACATTGTACAGATTTTCACTTGGTTTTTGATAATGTGAAGCTCTTGAAACAAGTGACAGAAGAGTATGTTGTCTGGAAAGAAATCAAGCATCACTGGCAAAGGCTCAAAAGAGACCATGCCTTTCTTAAAGATCTTTTAAAATAGGTTGCTGTTGATATGGGTAAAACTGTTTTTGTTCAGTGCTTAGCTTATATTATGTGCTCCAATATATATATATATATATATAATACTTCAATGTGTATATTATATAATGTACTGACTGCTGCTTTGTAAATTTATGTAAGGAACAGGCAACTCTGGCCCTTTGCATTCTACTTTTTGAGGTTAATTAAGAGTTAACCTCCAACCCTAATCGAGCACATCTGAAAATTTTAACCAAAGTCTTCAGGTTTACTTCTAGACAATAGGCAGGAGGGTTTGAGTTCGGAGCTAAATCTGCAGGACAGTGGACGCTGAGGGCCAGAGTAAACCATCACTGCTTTAAATAACGCAGAACATAAGCTGACCCGACTGTCCATTAAACAACTTTATTTGAATGGTTTCTGTTTTACTTTCAGACCAGGACTGGAGAACGCCTGACAATGGGATGTTGAGACTTCTTCCTCTGGCTGAGAAAAGCTACACCACATCAGTGATCACATCTTCTGTTCTTCAACTGAACAAGCTGTTTAGACGAGGAAGAAGAACACAAACACGATAGAGACATGTTCAGGGAAGAGCAAGAAACCAGTTTAGCTGTGATAATGAATCATTATTTTCCAACACAATATCAAATCTGTTTTCTGTAGGTGACTGAATATGATTCTCTGGCACTAATTTTATGGCTTCAGCAGCTGTGAGTGGACTATTATGATGTTAATGTATTTTTGAAGACACATTTTTATTTATCTTGAATCTCATTTGTCTTTATGCTACTTTATCAACTTTATTCTGTGTCCTCCAATAAAGTGTTGTTTAATAAAGTATGGTGACGACTATTGTGTTTTGAAAGTGGTGTTTGGTACAGTAAATAGACATTTTTATTTGAGAAATTTTAATTTCTTATTTCTTTAGTTTAATTCATTAAAAAATAACTAGGCCTACATATAATTAATAACTTATAAATTACTACATATAATTAATGACCATGATTCTTTTACTTGGGACATAAAAAATGTAGATCTGGTTAATGATATTTGGGACAACAATGCAACAAAAGTTACACATACTTGCATGTATGCCAGTTTGCAGTGAAATAAAAGGAAGCTATGTGAATAACAAGAGGCTCCAGTGGGCTATCTTGCTATAAATACTTAAAACTTAATTGAAGATGATCCATGTTGATCATTCTAGCACATCTACAACTGCTTTTCGAATGAAAGCATATATCACTGATGTCAGGCATATAAGCAGCAAGAGGGGGTGAAAAGGAAATGTTGGCACTGTTTTTTTTAATTTTTTTATTGAATGGTGCATTACCCTTGTGTAATAGTAATAGTGTGTGTAGATCTGTGTAGATTATACTGCCCCTCCACCCCCAGGGGCCCAGCAATGGCCCCCAGAAGAGCAAACAAATGCACATTTCAAATGGCTGTAACTCGAAGTCCGGTTAGTGTATCAAAGAGAAAATCCGCAGGACGACTGCTTATGCTATGTATAATAAATAATGTTGGCCACAGTTTTCAGATATATATGGAAAGCTGGCATAAAGGTTATTTTTAAAGTGCTCACAGTAAAATATCAAATTTCAGCCTGTCCCTCATATATGTCATAAAGGTTTGCACAATGAACAAATTTAGATATCCAGTTGTCCATTAAATATATAATTTATTTAACATTTATTGTTTTATTACTAAACGTTTTAAACTACATTACCCACATATCTCTGTCATTCTATCAGTGGAACAGGAAGCATTGTTCTGTAGTTCATTGAAATGTGCAGACATGCTTAGGGTTAGGGTTAGGATCTCGGTAAAGGAGTAATTTCTCACATTATAGAGACACTTTATAGTTAGCTTAATGTATAACTAATGTAATAATAACACCAAACCATACTTTGTAACATGAAGCGCCAGTTTATATGGGTTAAACGATTGTCCAATCACAGCGAGTTCTGCGATAAAGTCACAGCCAATAAAAACCCAGCTGAACAAATGCGTCACACTTACATGCCCATTTATGGCAAATGATGACAGATCTCTTCTGGTTCCGGCTGCAGGGATAGATACCTTAAATATTTAATATTTAGGCTGTTAAACATGTATTATTTCTAATTAAATTATAAAACTCATATTTAAAAACAAAAGACTCTTTGTGTGGTTACCGTCCAAAAACGAGTTCACATGATCAATGACACAAATTTGCTTATTTGATTAGACTGATGCATAAATACATTTGAAAGAGAAACTTTTTTCTAAGCAATGGCCTACAGCAGGGTAGTTTTGCAGTATTTTAATTAAAGATAATTGCATGTAGGCCTACTAAAGTGCTTCTAACATTAACAGTGTATGTATAGTATATTAAAGGTATATCAATTATATTCAAATAAATGTAACAAAAGCACAATGAATGGACACAATTTTGAAAGCTTATTCCAATATTTAATGTCAAACTGTTTAAAGACAAATGTAGCGCCAAAACTACTGGACAACAGTATAAAAATCAGTTAATTAAAAATATCCAGAGACAGGGGCAATCTATTATAGTGACACATACATTAACGTTAAAAAAATTCCTATGATGAAGTTATATATTTACAAACCAAAAGATGAGATTCAACTTTGTTATGTGAAAATACATTTGTTTCGTCGCTTTAAAGAACAAATAGGCAAAAACATAAGCACAACATTTTACATTTTCAACTTTCATTCTATATCCTTGTGGTTATTGGTCACTTTTGTTGTAACTATGCAATGATTATGACCTTTAGCAAAACACCTGATGAGCACTGACCCTTTTTTATAAAGGCATTAGGCAGACATCAAGTACAGTTTATGAAGCTGAAAAGAGAAAACAAAATGCTTTAACAACATGGAAAAAGATAAATCACTATGTTCAATATTGGTTCTGCATATATCAAAGAGATCCTGAGGAGGAGTGGGACTCCACATGAAGACTTTCAGAAACTGTGACAGAGCAAAGGGTGCACCTCGCTGGACACATCCTACACATGCCCAAACAACAACACCCAAACACAGTGATGAAGTGGACACTGGACACCGCCAGGAGGATGCAGGAGACAGGGAAGACCAAGGTAGACACAGAGACAGATGTTTCACAAAGACCTGAAGAATGTCAGTGTCCCATGGGAAGATGTGGAGAACATGGCCACGGATCGAATATGCTGGAGGACACTTGTTGCCCAATGTGCCCAGCACAGCACTTGATGATGACGTTGTGAGTTTATCCATAACCGTGGGATATGTTTTCTGTAAAGAGTGTTGCATAATTAAATGTTAAAAGCATTTTTATGTTATAAGTTCACTGATATGTGGGCATTTCTATGAATAAAAGTATGTCTTTAATAGCAAGCAATAATCATATGAAAATGATTTACATGCAAACGGGACAGTTATCAGCAGTGTAACTGATCTGATTATGACAAAATAATCGAGTATCTGATGTCATGTGACAAGTCAGATAAGCTTTTCCACTCTTGCAAACAGAGGTAGGTTATGAGGTGTGGAGAGACATCATGTATCACTGGAACATGAACAGACGGGGACCAATTTGCAATTAATATAAACTTTCTGACAGTGTGTGTGACATCCGTCAACTTTCCAAGAAGTGGCGCAACTGATTTACAAATATCGCAATAAATATGTACAGGAATTGAGGCAGTAGCCAATGACAGCACTAGAAGTAAAAGCTGCAGGATTGTGTACGAGTATACAAATATGTACGAGTATCGTACGAATTTGACAACTTGTTAAATCTTGTGAATTATTAAGACTTTCAGACTATGTTTGTACTGATTGGGATATGGGTTTTGTGAGAAAAGTTTTAAGAAACAACAAACGCTTGATAAAATGTTTGATTTAGGGTTCAAACCAACACATACATACCATTGTGAATATTTGCCTTTGCAGCTTTCCGTCTCCTCCGTTTACTTCTCCTCAAACAATAATGGGCTGACTGAGTCCGAAAGGCCCTTTTAGTCTTTTCAGCTGAAAAAAGAGAAAAGAAAATATCATTATGTATAATATATAGGATTATTTAAAGGAAAAAGTACTGATTTACCTTACAAATATTGGATGTTACATTATAAAGCGTTAAAAGCATGGCAAGTGTTGTGGTTAATATGCATTTACAACAAATATCACTTTAAAACTATCAATACAGAGGTAAAAGCATGGTAAGTTTTGTGGTTACTGTCCTTTTACCACACCCTATCACAGTAAAACTAGGGTTACTGTGGTAAAAGCATGGTAAGTGTTGTTTTTACTGTGCTTCTACTACAAATACAACTTTGGAACTAATTGTACTATTTTTAATCTGATATATCTAAGCCTGTAGCACGTCACGTGACAGGCAGTGTTTAATCATTTTGAATTAGAAAGCAATGAAACGCAAAGTCTCCGTGGAAATGACAGATATATTTGGCAGATTAATATGGACAAACAGAAAAGACATTATATCACACATTATTAGGACAGCGTATTTAGGTATTTATTTACTAGGCTACTTACCAACAGCTGACACACGTGAACTGATGCCAAATATCGCGATGTGTTCGGAACGAGACTTCTTCAGCGCGATTTCCTACTAATAAAATATCATTTTAAAAATATCAATAAACAGCAAAACTATCCAGCTTCCCTGGCAATAAGACCAAAATAATAACATTAAAAAAATACATAAACCACGATAAGATCTCGTGAATAAATGTTGATTAAACAGCTTCTCTGCTGCAGCCGACACAGGCAGAAATAATCGAGCTGTGATCACGAAAGACGAAAAATGGCACGAATCAATAGATTCAATTACGTGACCATACCACGAACGTTGGAGTTATCCGTGGTCTCACCACAGACTCAATCCGTGCTCCTATCACAGATTTTAGATCTGACTATAGCCAAGCGAGCAATAGGTGTAAAACGCCATCAAACTGGATTTTATGACGACAGGACAAGACAAAATTGCAACACAGTCGACATAAAGCTTTCAAGTGTCTAAACAAGTGAGCAACATCACACCATCCAGTGAGTGAGGTCAGTTCTCTGTCATTGAAACGAATATCCGTGTGTGGACCACGGAAGATGAGTGTCATTGACTTGCGAGTTGGAGTTATCCGTGGTCTCACCACAGACTCAATCCGTGCTCCTACCACAGATTTTAGATCTGACTATAGCCAAGCGAGCAATAGGTGTAAAACGCCATCAAACTGGATTTGATGATGACAGGACGAGACAAAATGTCAAGTTAATTACATGCCATTGCAACACAGTCGACCTAAAGCTTATAAGTTCCTAAACAAGCCAGCAACATTACAACGTCCATGAGTGAGGTCAGGTTGTTGAGGTCCGTGGTGCCATCACGGGACTTTGGTTAGGCTAACTGAAACAAACCGAAATTTTATGATGACAGGACAATGCAATAGCTTCAATAACAGTCAGGTTAACGTCATTATGGCATTTGATGTTGGAAAAGTTCACAAATACTTCAAATGTTGCGTTTCCAAATGAGAAAGCACGTCGATTGAGTGAGATCTGTACTCCGTCATTGAAACGGGTATCCGTGTGTGGACCACGGAAGGTCAGTGTCATTGACTTGCGTTGGAGTAATATCCGTGGCCGAATCACGGAATTTGGGGCGATTCCGTGATGGCTGCACGGATTTTGAGTTAAGGACCCGTGGACATTTCACGGAATCCTGTGAGACCAGGTTGCATTTACCTGAAGCAGGAGCGGTGATACAGACGTCCCTTCACCAAAACCCTCTGAATGAGATGAACACGTGTGTGACAGACACTTTTATCTGAAGATCTGATCACATCTGATGAGAACTGAGAGAATGTGAACAGAGAGATGAATAACAGACAGACAGACAGAGAGGGAGACTGACAGAAAGACGGACAGAGACAGACAGACAGAGACAGACATATATACAAATGGACAGACAGACAGAGGGACAGACAGAGACAGACAGACAGACAGAGGGGCATACAGACAGACATACAGACAGATGGACAGACAGAGGGACAGACAGACATATATACAAATGGACAGACAGACAGAGGGACAGACAGACAGACATACAGACAGATGGACAGACAGAGGGACAGACAGACATATATACAAATGGACAGGCAGACAGAGGGACAGACAGAGACAGACAGACAGACAGACAGACAGAGGGGCATACAGACAGACATACAGACAGATGGACAGACAGAGGGACAGACAGACATATAGACAAATGGACAGACAGGCAGAGGGACAGACAGACAGATACCTGAGTGCGAGTCTGTTCTTGTCTTCTGGTTCTGCTAAGTTCAGCATTCACAGGAATCTTCTGACTGTCTGATCAGATCCAGAGATTATCAATCAATTTCAGCTCTACTGAATCATGATGAACATGTGAGATCTTCATTAGTTTACAGTTTCTCATGATCCGTACCCAGAGGTTTTCCATTAAAGACACAGTAGAGCTGTGAGACGTAAGTAGGGTTGGGTACCGAAACTCGGTTCCAATTGGGAACCGGTTCCGACGTAAACGGTAGTAACCAGACCGAATAAGAACGAAACTTTCGGTGCCTGATTTCGGTGCCTGACGTTTTTTACCGCCCCCTATAAAACATCTCGCGGCACGAATGATCCAATAATAAAACATCTCCAGTTAACCAGCAGAGCATTCATTTAGTTCGTTTGTTAAATAAGAGATCTAGCGCTGAAATGTGTTTTTTAAATCAAGTGATCAAAGTGCTCGTTGCCGCTGCGATCAGTGGCGCGGAGACAGTGTTTTCTCTTGTGGCTCGCGCACACCCCAGACAGCAAGCCAACATTGAATAAACATTATTTTTCCATCTGAATCATCATTATGGTTGATATTGAAATTTCAATGTAAAATAAATGTTGAATCACCATTACCATATCGATGAAAACCTGATGTTATTAATGTTGATGGCAACAATATTGGAACAACATTGATCTATAGTTATCTTTATGATTGATTAAGCATTGATATTTGGTTTACCGGGCGATCGCTGAATGTGTTGAAAAGTCATTGATTTATAGTTGACCGGGAAACGATCGTTGAAAAGTCATCGACATATAGTTGACCGGGAAATATGATTGAAAATGCATCGATATATAGTTGACCGGGAAATGTGATCGAAAATCTATCGATTTTTGGTTGACCGAGAGATCAACACCAACATACTGGACACAGCTCATTTCTGGACCCGCCTTGGCACAAGCGTACAGGTAAGCTTGCTTAATGTTCGATATGAATGAATTGTACCTAATCAAATACTGTAGGCTGATCGTTAACATGATGGTGTAGTAACCGACGCAGTGCTGGTCACTGAAATAGATTTTTGTTTTACCATGTGTCAAAATCTGCCAAACGTAGGCTACTTGGTTCTCTTCTAGGTTATAAAGTTAGCAAAACCTCCGAGTCCATTTGTGATAGCTCAAAATACATGTATGTACCCATTGCTAGTGTCGTGAAATCTATTAACACAGCACCGCCACGAAATGCCGATTAGACCATCTCGTCGTAATACAAATACAAAATATTAATAATCCTCGAGCAGGGCTGCGATATGCGTGCGATACAGTTTTGTAACTCCATTGTGTTTGTTTTCAGAAATGATAACAGTCGTTATATATAGTGCTTATGCGATATCACGATTTTTGATGATCTTCTCCAAGATCTGCTTTTGAGGAAAACATTTCATTGGCGTTCTGTTCTGACATGCACCTTTTCTGAGTGCGGGGAAGCGCGCGCGCACTGTCAGCGCCTGACAACCAGGCCTGGCGTCAAGGGGGGGCTTAGCCCCACATAGCCTACTTCATATAGAAACAATTAAAATGCCTCGTTAATTTTAAAGACATACACTGTTAACCCTTGCTGTAAAAAAAGGCGTAATTCAGACAGTATCATGCCATTTTCCATTAAAACAGTAATATACCGTAGAAAACAAAAATAGCCTACAGGAATATACTGTAAATGAACAGTGCTCAAAATCGACACTCAGAGGCTGTTTTCCCAATCACACCCTATACCCTCATTCACTATTCCCTACATTAGTTCACTAATATAGTCCACTTGACAGAGTGAATGAAAAGAAGAGAGTGAATTGAGAAACTGATGAACACTGATAAGCAGAATCACTGAAGGACAGAGAAAAAAGAACAGAAAAAAGAGAAACACAAGAACTACAACTGACTTCCAGTAACACTGAGTGTGAAACCAGTTTACAAACCAGTTTACAATTATTTATTTCATACATGTACAAAAGTTCTTGTTGAGAATTAACAGAGATTTAGTTAATAATAAAATTTGTTGTCACCATGATGGAGATCAGTATTTGCTTTAGTTGGTCTCTTGTCCCTTGACTTCTTACCATTCATCTCTCTCTGACTGCTGTAACAGTGAGTTTGTAAAACACATTTGATATGGCAAGAAAAAGTCAAGAGGAAGATGATCAGGTGTTTATGTTCTTTTGTGAGGATGTCACAGTTGTCTTGGACTATCTGATTTTCAGATTTTTCCTGTATATATTAATTGAAATTATGGGTATGTCATATTTAGCACAAATCTGTGTATCTACAAAATGAAATCAATATTTCTGTAATCAGATCTTCTGAAAAATAACAATCATATAGTGCATTCAATTTTATTTTACTCCTGCTTGGTTCAGACACACACAGATATCAACAATCAGCATATGAATCTCAACAATGGTGGCAATATTTCTTTTCTTTTTTTTTCGCAATGCATGCTGGGTTCCAGGATAATATAAAACTCCCAGCATGCACTGCTGCATGAATAATAAAAAAAAAAGAAATATTGCCACCATTGTTGAGATTAATGTGCTAAATTGTGATATCTCTGTTTTTCTAAAACATAGTGTAGCTCTGTTTTTTTTGGTTTATGCATGATGTGTTAAAAAAAAAATGAGTCGTAGTAATTTATTGCTGTAGTTTCACAGTGGTGCTAATGTAACACTTTTGATCAAGGATTAAACTCTGAATGAATAAGAATTAATTCCTTAGTGAATGAACAGGCAATATGTTGATTTTGTCATCATAAGCATTACAACCACAATCATTCATAAACTGTGTGCGCACAAGTGTGACTTGCAAAAACACAGCTGAAGCAGCAAAAGAAAGCCGAATGTTTTTGCATCAGCATCCCAACTAAAGCAAGCACTGATCTCTATAATGGTAACTTCAAACAAACATTTTCAATAACAATTTCTGTATGACAGAAATAAAGTCATACTAATAATAAGTTAATAAAACTTAATAATAAGTGTAATAATGTGTAATGGCTGGAAGTCAGTCGTAGTTATTGTGTTTCTCTATTTTCTGTTCTTGTGTTTCTCTTTTCTTCAGTGATTCTGCTTATTAACAGCAGGTGTTCATCGCTAATGCTCAACAATCACTTACATATTCTCTTAATTATCTCACTGCAACACTGCCTCAATGTTACTTTTTACTCTTTGTAGTGTGGATTTCCCTGTGGGGTTGAAAGGGTTAACAGTGTAAGATAAAAAGACACACCCACAAAATGTATTTTAACAGTAATAAACTGTAAGTTATAAAACAGGTTTATACTGGCAACACTGTTGCCAGTAGTTTACTGTAAAATTTCGTTTTTTGGGTCACCATTGTGCAGAAGAGTAGAGCCTGTGCTTCAGTCCAGGAGAAGATCTACAAACACTGATGATATGCTGCATGTTGCTTTATTTAACAGGCGGTGACTGTGTAGTTGCTGGTCCAGTAGAAATCTCTTTATTTACAAAAGTTTTGTTGTGGTTTCAAATGAAAGAAGTTCACAGTAATACTTTGCTCACATTATTAATGCACTATACATTTTAGTTTAATATATTTAAATGACAGTTGGTCAATTTAAGGTTTCTGCAAGTGAAATTAGTTAACTCGAGTTTTAGTGCATTTTACAGTAACATACTGTAGATTACAGTAAAGAACTGCACAATTAACAGTAAATTACTGGCAACAGTGTTGCCAGTATTTTACTGTAAAAAAACCCGGTAAGGTCTAACAGTGTAGCCTATTTATTATTATTAGCCTGTTTTTGCCTGAGATTTGTGGTGAGATTTACGCATGTGCTCGGGCGTATGCTATATTCCTCCATGCACCCAGTATTTAAGCAGAAATTAATATAAATGTGCAATTAGTTGACCGGAAAAATCTTTTGTCTGGTAACTCTAATCAATACATTTACTATTTACTTAGTTATAAGTATCCAGTTATTTAGCCTATATTGAATTTGAATTTGTTCCAAGTGTTTAAATATGTGTTCTGTTTAACTTAAATGCTAATTTTTTGCATTGTGATTTTATTTTCTGTTTTAGATGCTCTACTCAGCAGATGGGGACAGCCACCGTCACCCACAGGCTGTGCAAAAGTGGCTGCGCTATGCGCCAGACCGGGCAGAGGGACTGGACGACAACATATTCGGCATCAGAGGACATTGAAGTGTAAACTAGATGTACCGCATCGCGGTACAAAATATGACCGCCGCTCAGGCCTGCACTGGCTTTCCACAAAAATAAATGACGTGGAGTAATTTGGCTGTATTGCGTGTTTATGTATATACCTAAAAAAAGTAATAGTATGTGCATGTCTCAGTGCATGTCTGTGCATTTTTTTGGTTTTGGGGGGGCCCAGCGCGGGGGGGGGAGTGGCCCCCGGGGACCAAACGAAATTTTCCGTAGAAGTCTAGTGGGGCTACATGCCCACCAAATTTCATGTCCCCCGGTGCTTCGGTGTCCCTGGTATCGTTGACGAAAAATTTACGGGGGCCCCAGCGCGGGGGGGGGAAGTGGCCCCCGGGGACCAAACGAAATTTTTCCGTAGAAGTCTAGTGGTGCTACATGCCCACCAAATTTCATGTTCCCCGGTGTTTCGGTGTCCCTGGTATCGTTGACGAAAAATTTACGGGGGCCCCAGCGCAGGGGGGGGAAGTGGCCCCCGGGGACCAAACGAAATTTTTCCGTAAAAGTCTAGTAGACCAACATACCATAAAAATTTCTTCATCCTCGGTGCCACGGTTCAGGTAGTTATTTAGGAAAAACTGCATTTTTTTGGTTTGGGGGGGCCCAGCGCGGGGGGGGGGAGTGGCCCCCGGGGACCAAACGAAATTTTTCCTTAGAAGTGTAGTGGGGCTACATGCCCACCAAATTTCATGTTCCCCGGTGCTTCGGTGTCCCTGGTATCGTTGACGAAAAATTTACGGGGGCCCCAGCGCGGGGGGGGAAGTGGCCCCTGGGGACCAAACGAAATTTTTCCGTAAAAGTCTAGTAGACCAACATACCATAAAAATTTCTTCATCCTCGGTGCCACGGTTCAGGTAGTTATTTAGGAAAAACTGCATTTTTTGGGGTTTGGGGGGGCCCAGCGCGGGGGGGGAGTGGCCCCCGGGGACCAAACGAAAATTTTCCTTAGAAGTCTAGTGGGGCTACATGCCCACCAAATTTCATGTTCCCCGGTGTTTCGGTGTCCCTGGTATCGTTGACGAAAAATTTAAGGGGGCCCCAGCGCGGGGGGGGAAGTGGCCCCCGAGGACCAAACGAAATTTTTCTGTAAAAGTCTAGTAGACCAACATACCATAAAAATTTCTTCATCCTCGGTGCCACGGTTCAGGTAGTTATTTAGGAAAAACTGCATTTTTTGGGGTTTGGGGGGGCCCAGCGCGGGGGGGGAGTGGCCCCCGGGGACCAAACGAAATTTTTCCTTAGAAGTCTAGTGGGGCTACATGCCCACCAAATTTCATGTTCCCCGGTGCTTCGGTGTCCCTGGTATCGTTGACGAAAAATTCAGTAAGGTGACGAAAAAAAAAAAAAAAAAAATCTTTGACAATCCCTATATGACCGCTTTCGCTAGCTACGCTAGCGGCGGTCATAATAAAAGAGTACAAATAATTAAATAAAAAGGCTAATAAAAATGAATTTGTTTTAGTGTGGTATGTTCAGTGTTTTATACGAGATTTCAAATGTTCTATTACTACTGGCTGTAGATAAAGCAGGCTATTTAAATTATGGCATTACATTTAAAATTAACATTTAAAAACGATTGAAATTCCATTGAAATCACGTTGATCCTTAGTTTAGTTGAAATTTCAACATTGTTTCAATATTCCTGATAATTGAAATACCATTGAAATTACGTTGATCTATGGACAGGATTTCAACGTTGTTTCAATATTAAAACAGGGTGCAAAATGATGTAGAATCAACATCAGAGTTCGATGTTGATTCAATGACTTATTGTTGAAAAAGGAATGTTGATTTAACATAGTTTCAATGACTGTTTGCTGTCTGGGACCGCACTCGCGCGCTTCAATACGTTGCGGAGATCGATCTATTTATGAGGCGCCGTCTATATGATTATGTGCGCGGAGAGTTTGTGTGTGCGTGCTCGCGTCTCAGATGAGTATGTGCGCGGAGAGTTTGTGTGTGTGTGTGTGTGTGTGTGTGTGTGTGTGTGTGTGTGTGTGTGTGCGTGCTCGCGTCTCAGATGAGTGTATGTGCGCGGAGAGTTCCGCGCGTCTCGTGTGTGTAGAGTTTGCGTGTGTGCGTGAGCGACTTTAAAAGTTGTGCATTTCATATGTATTAGTTTGAGCATTCAGTAGTATACATGTATGTGTGACTACCTAGTACATGTGTATGCAAAGGTTTCATATGTGCGTGAATGAAGTTTGATTTAAGCCCTAGACGGCGCCTCATATCTATTCGTTCAGGTGAAATCTCAAAATATAATGGACACAAAGTGTCCCTGCTTGATATACAACCACTGATGAGCATAATCGGTTAAAAAAAAAAAAACTACGAATGCGGATTAGAACCCAAAACCTCTGACACGCTTGACTAAAGTTCAAGTTCAGCTGCCAGTGTTCCTCTTCGGGTAAGTCTAGTATTTTAATGCCAACTGCAAATCTTGAATATCAAGTATGAAGGATATCAATATCAAGTATATTTATATGGCTATACTGTGTGTTAAATATTTCTGCTCAGTGTCAGATATTTCTCTGTTTTGTAAAAGTCATAATATGAGAAGAAAAAATTTTGATCTTAACTCAAGTGTTTTGTGCTACATCAGTAGCCTTTTAAAGGGCACACTTTTTCATTTAATCAGAAATCAGAAAATCTTTTTCAGAAAATCACACACACACACACACACACACACACACAGAGGTATTCTTTTTTTTGATAGAGTGTGTGCGGTTTAGTTTTCTTACCGTTTCAAGAACCGTTTAAGCACCGGAACCGTTTGAAAAATACAGAGTAGGTACTGGTATCGGATAAAACCTAACCAATACCCAACCCTAGACGTAAGTGATGATAGACAGAAGATCCGGCTCTTCCACACACATCAGCTCATCCGGATCCAGCAGAGCAGGAATTCCCAGCTTCCAATTCTAATTCCAATTCCCATATCTTTTTTTCCAAGTTACCAGAAAACCATGGTAAACATACTGTTCACATATTCATGAAAGCCCTTATATTATTATTATGAGATTATACCATGGCACTGAACAACTACTGTAGAATACCATTACACTTATAATTTAAAGCATGTATTGTTCATTTAATAATGCCGCGTTCCAGGCAACCTGTAACCCGTGTTTTTCCAACTCGTAACTGGGAGTACATCGATCTAGTACGAGTTCATGGGTGGGAAGTCACGGGTTTGACTGCCGTTCCAGTGCACTTTCACGGGTATAAGGTTGGAAAAACACGGGTTACAGGTTGCCTGGAACGATGTACTCCCAGTTACGAGTTGGAAAAACACGGGTTACAGGTTGCCTGGAACGCGGCAGAAGAGTTGCGTTTGTAGAGTGTTTGTCGCTGTCACATTCACCGTCTGTCATCGTCCTGTTCACTACACTTCCCAGAATCCTCCTTGTCTCCACACCTGAACTCACTCCCTCAATTAACCACCTGTTCATCGTCTTCATCATCCGTGTCACCTGTCCTCACCTCGTTTTAGTTCATTAGTGTCTGTATTTAGTTCTCTCTGTTCAGTCTGTCTTGGTCGGTTATTGTTTAAGCACACGCTCACTGTTTCATGTCTTTCTTTATTATTAATAAACCTTTGTTATTTTTGTACTTCGCTTGGCATTGTCTTCTTCCTCAACCTGGACGTTACAGAATAACCGACCGCATCATGAGCTGGGAGCTCGTTGGACAGATCGGTTCAGATCTGACAGGTCCTCACCTCGTTATAGTTCATTAGTGTCTGTATTTAGTTCTCTCTGTTCAGTCTGTCTTGGTCACACACACACACACACACACACACACACACACACACACACACACACACACACACACACACACACACACACACACACACACACACACACACTTGATGCAGGGAGTTTTCACATAAATCACACGCCACCTGCTGGATCAGATCAGATTTTACAGAAATATTATATTATAGGCTACTAACTTAACATAACATAGATAATATAGCAATACTGGGCTGCGTTCAGCCCTGACAAAACGTTGCACAACGTTTTTTAAACAGAAACAGTGATGCGTTGAACACACTGTTCTGATGACGCAAGAGTTGCAACTATGGCAGCTGAGAAGGCCATTCTTTGTGTTCTTTGTGAAGAATTTTCTGAGCCTGATGAAGTCGGTATAAATATGTGTTTAATACTACAAAATATGCCCGATGTTACAGTTACTGCACTTGCCGCCCAGAACAAAAGAGAACATCCCAATCGAGTGAAGGGATTTGTGGAAACTGAAATGGAAGCACACATCTTACCTAATTCAGACTAAAACACATCTATTTAGCCTCACATACTGACTTTATTTGTAGTTCATACTGTTTTAATACCCTGTATTTTCTTTCTCATTTTTAGGAAAAGCACTTAATTACCATTGTTTATTTCTATACCAAATGTCATACACTTGCAATGAAGCTAAAAATATAAACAACTACATCATTATGTTGATATCCTATATTTTTACAATAAAACTTACGACAAACATGTCTTCTAATATCCTCAGCTGCATCGAACACATTTGTAAATGACTTTCCTTGAACCCATTGTGCGAGTTCACTTTAATACCGCGTGCTTTATATACATGTTGCTGCTGATTGGACTGCAGTTCCGACACACCCACCAAACAAGAGAAAACGTATCTCAAACCCCGTTGCACATCGGTGCACGCCGTTTCCAGGAAACATGACGTTCAACCCGTAAACCGTAGCAAAACGTTGCGCACCGTTTTGAACTTGAACGTGCCCCTTAAGTCTTCATGGGTGTTTGATTCTCAGCCAATGAATAAACTGTAATTTAAAGACTTGAATGCAATAACAGAGATCATACAGATAAACAGATTCAAACATGATTCAACGGACGGCTGTTAAAGAAAGAAAAATTACAATTCTGACCATTTGTTTAAGCTCACTTCTCATGAAAAGTGTCTTTGAGCAAAGGGATAAACTTGAAATGATAGATCAACCGAATCTATCTTATGCATACAAACATGGGCATGTTTCCACACTGTGTGTGAAAATACACTCCAAAGGCTGACTGTCACTGAGAAGATCAAAACACATTTAATCAGGCATGACTTTTAAAGCTCTATGAAAACATGAACACATATACTAAGGTCAAGCATCAGGATGAGAAAGTGAGCCAGAAATAATGATGTAGACACTCCACCATTCAGTCATGTTTGATATGATCATTGTTTGAAGCTTGTTCAACTTTTACCCATCTAAACACAACTACACAGCAAAATCTCCAGTGTTAAATTAACACTGAAAAGTGTGAACTATAGAAACTCTGAGCAGAGTGTTAAATGAACACTGAAGCAGTGTTAAAGTTAATGAGAGAATTAAGTGAATATTTGAGAGATGGTTGAGCATTATTGAAGATACCTGATGTTAACAAGCAGATTCACTGAAGGAGAATACCGGAATTTGTTTTGGTGATCAGTGTTTGTTTTAGTTGGGCTCTTGACCCTTAAAAATCATTAACTTTAGATTTTGTTTGTTTATAATAGCCAGATGAACAAATAGTCAAGGTGATCTGATGGTGTTGGTTGTGTTTTAACATAATTGTTATTTGACCTAAATCACTGAACTCATTGAGAGCTTGATGTCAACCAATCTGGCTTCAGGAAGGGCATGCAGCCGAGACTGCATTACTGTCGGTCACAGAAACCCTGCGGATCGCAAAAGCTGCTTCCAAATCCTCAGTTCCCATTCTCCTGGATCTCTCTGCTGACTTCGACACTGTGAATCGTCAGATCCTTCTGTCCACCCTCTAAGCATCACTGGAACTTCCCTCCACTGGTTTGAGTCCGACTCCTATCTCACAGGTAGGTCCTTCAGGGTCGCATGGAGAGGCAAGGTATCCAAAGCACATCAGCTGACCACAAGGGTTCCCCAGGGTTCAGTTCTTGGACCCCTTCTCTTCTCCATTTACACCACATCACTGGGAACCATCATTCAAGCACATGGTTTCTCTTACCATTTCCATGCGGATGACACTCAGCCCTACCACTCATTTCAACCAGATGATCCCACAGTAGCTACATGGATCTCAAGCTGTCTGGCGGACATCTCGGCATGGATGAAGAAACATCCCCTGCAGCTCAACCTGGCTAAGACTGAGCTTCTCGTCCTCCCTGCCAATCCGTCTCTACAGCACAACTTTACTATCCAGCTAGATTCATCATCAATCACACCAACAAGATCGGTCAGAAATCTTGGAGTAATATTTGATGACCAGCTGACCTTCACACCACATTACAAAGACCGCTCGATCATGCAGATTTGCATTACACAACATCGGGAAGATCAGGCCTTTCCTAACTGAGCATGCAACACAACTTCTCGTCCAGGCCCTGGTCATTTCTAGGCTTGACTACTGCAATGCTCTTCTGGCTGAACTTCCATCATGTGCAACTAAACCTCTACAAATTATTCAGAATGCTGCAGCCCGTCTTGTCTTCAACGAGCCCAAAAGGGCCCACATCACTCCTCTGTTCATCTCCCTGCACTGGCTACCACTTGCGGCTCGCATCAAGTTCTAGGCATTGACGCTTGCTTACAGATCTACCACAGGCTCAGCTCCATCCTACTTTCACTCACTCCTACGAGTCTACATCCCTACCAGAAGCCTACGATCGGTCAACGAGTGACGTCTCGTGGTTCCATCACAGAGAGCCACAAAATCACTCTCCAGAACATTCTCATTCACTGAATGAGAGAGAGACCCTCATCCGGAATGCAGAATCACAGACAACATTCAAAAGACAACTGAAAACTCTTCTCTTCCGTGAGCACTTAAGATAACATATTTTATTTTTATTTATTTTTTAATTTCTTTTTCTTTAATCCCCCCTTGTCTGGCTCATGCTACTCTGAGCAATGTCTGAACTTTGTATTTTGAGCACTTATTGTGTTGTTTTTGCCTCTTCACAATTACTTATTTGGTTTAGTCCTCATTTTAAGTCGCTTTGGACAAAAGCGTCTGCTAAATGAATAAATGTAAATGCATAACAGACACTTACAGCAGCCAGAGAAAAACTATCATCAAATAGTCAAGGCCAAAGAGCCCAACTAAAGCAAACATCAACCTATTACTGTTAATTTTAAACAGTTGGGTATCACAGTCTTGAATCAGAAGCTTAGTGGTAGGATGGCAATGATCCAAAATGATGGGATGCACAGCAGCCAAGTCTTCAGACCAGAGCAATCTGCCCCGACCTTAATGAGATCCTCTCTCTTGTCCAGCTCTGGAGAAAGTAAGTAAATGGCTACTTAGTTATACTGCCCAGCCAGCACAGCCATGTGGGGCCCAAATGGGTTTGACCTGGGCTATCTAACTGGGACCCAGCCAGTTTTGTCCTCGGTTTCCATGTTGGCCCCACATGGGTTTGCCCAGATGAAATGAACACTGCTTAGTATGCACAGTACAGGCTGTTTAATGTAACACTGAATCAGTGTTGGAGGTAATGAGATAATTAAGTGATTGAATAATGATTGTGCATTAATGATGAACACCTGCTGTTAACAAGCATAATCACTGAAGGAAAGAGAAACACAAGAACTACTTCCAGCCACAGCCTTGGATGAAATCAACTGAAGATAAAATACATTACATCTCTCAAGATCTGATTAAACAACTCCACAAACAGCATTACCAGCTTCACTTATTAGTAACCAGACTGACTTTATTTCTGTCAGACGTCTACAGAAAAGAATTAAGAAGAGGTTTAGATGTTGATTACTTATTTGAAAGTAATAGTTTGATTTGATGTTACCATTGTGGCGATCCGTGTGTGCTTTAGTCAGGCTCTTGACTTTTTAACATTAGTTGTTGTAGCGAATACGACTTTGGGTAAATTTGAATTAGCTCAAGAATATAGGGAATTTTGGAAATATTAATAATTATGACTCATGGTCATAATTCATAAGTCGCATGTACATTTATTTTATCAATTATAGAGATTAACTGGTTCTGTAACTGATCTAATCGTTATTCGTCCAGCGAATAAAGGTGAGATTATCACAGTTAAGAAGGGTTATCTCTTTACAAACTCCAAGAAAGTTTGATCTCCTGGCCACGGACATCAAACCTTCTGAGTTTATTAATTAAAACTACTGAATGTAGTCTAATATCGAGCTTGTAGCTTAAGATCTTTTGTTTCATTGACTTTAGAATGGTGGGTTTTCAAACACAGAGACAGTGAAAAGTATAAATGGATTTTAATAAATGTGACTAAAGATTATATGAGCTACGAATAGAAACGTACGTAAAAATGCAAACAATAAACACAAACAAACATTTAAACAATAATAACATACGTGATAAGAATAAAATGAAATGAAAGAAAGAAAGAGAGAAATAGAGAGAAGGGAAAAGCTAGTAATTGTTACATACAGAAACCTAAAAAGCCGGACCCCAGAAAAGCAGCTTTTATCAGATAAATATACTTGCAAGTCTGTTCTCTGTTTGGTTGATGCTGAAAGCGCAGACGAGGTCCTGTTTCGACTGCGTCTTCCGGTGTCGCGGGAAGCTTGAAAAGGCTCACTGAAATGTAACGTTACCGAGAAAGTTCGTCTTCATCTTCCGTGAAGGAAGAGGCAAATATAACTTAGTTGCAAAGAACGGCTGCTACGACTCGAACATGTGTTTGTCCGAGGCCTTCCGGGATGTTCCTCGGGGAAGCGTCGCGCCGGGAGAAAAGGAGGAAGGATGAGAGCGAGGTGAGAGAGTGAGGTGAGAGAGCCCGCTGTTTTTTGAAGGAGCTAAAGTCACGCCCCCTTGCGTGCGTGACCCAATCGCCTGGGAGGACGTATTGTGGTCATGTCCTTTCATTTGGAAAGGTACACGCCTCTTCTAACTAATGCTGGCGGAATAAACTTCGTTCATAAATATTTATAAAACTGGTATTAATCAAATAATGCATCCTCTAATATTCTGTGCTAAATATTCAACACCGTTGTGTTCTTCTGAACAAAACAATACCGCGAATGACAATTCTGTTAGTCAACAACACAAAGAAACAGGATTTCTCGTGATTACATGCATATTAAACTGATTACATATCAATAAAGCTTATAGATATCGGATTTCGGGTATAAGGATCATAAGCACAGCAAGAAATACATTTTAAACATTTTAAAAAGGTACTTTTGACCACAAGTGGTCGGGCATGATAAGGAGTCTGTGTTTTGTGTGTGTGTATGCAGAGTCGTGCACACGTGGAACCGCGTGGCGAACTTTGTCCTTCCTTTTCAGTGTGAATATCTTCTTGAGTTGATGAGATTAACTCAGGGGACCTGACCGAGCATCTGCTAACACTGTTGTTTTGTTTTGAGGGGTTAATCAGTACCTTTTGTTTGTTGATTAGATTTGATTAATCAACACAAAGGCAGACCTGATCATCTGCTTTCCGTTACATTGTTCTCTGGCAGCTGTGTCTGTTTGTTATGGCGAGAACAGCAAGAGAAAATATGATCAGATGCTGTAAGCTGATTGATGATATGAATATGATCGTCATATAGTGGCTTAACTCATTGATTATTTGTGAGGTTCATACGGTAGTATGTTATTCATTTTGTTTTATTGTTGTGATTCTACAACAAAAGAATAATAGAATTTAATCAGAACGTCAAATTATTTTTAAAACTCCATTTACATATTTTGGGCTCCTCCTAATCTTACTCACACACAGACATCAAGAATCAACATATGAATCTCAACAATGGTGACATGCTTCATGCTGCAATGCATTCTGGGAGTCATGGATAAGTTTTGTATGATGCACTCAGAATGCATTGCAGCATGAAGCATGTCACCATTGTTGAGATTCATATGCTGATTCTTGATGTCTCTGTGCAAGTGGAACTTTCTGTAGTCCAACATGTGTAAATGGTGTTTTAAAAATCATTTGATGTTTTGATTAAACTGTGCTGGATCTCTTGCTGTAGAATCACAACAATAAAACAAAATGAATAACATACTACCCGTATGAACCTCAAAAATAATCAATGAGTTAAGCCACTATATGACGATCATATTCATATCATCAATCAGCTTACAGCATCTGATCATATTTTCTCTTGCTGTTCTCGCCATAACAAACAGACACAGCTGCCAGAGAAAAACTAATGTTAAAAAGTCAAGAGCCTGACTAAAGCACACACTGATCGCCACAATGGTAACATCAAATCAAACTATTACTTTCAAAAAAGTAATCAACATCTAAACCTCTTCTTAATTCTTTTCGTTAGATGTCTGACATAAATAAAGTCAGTCTGGTTACTAATAAGTGAAGCTGGTAATGCTGTTTGTGGAGTTGTTTAATCAGATCTTGAGAGATGTAATGTATTTTATCTTCAGTTGATTTCATCCAAGGCTGTGGCTGGAAGTAGTTCTTGTGTTTCTCTTTCCTTCAGTGATTCTGCTTGTTAACAGCAGGTGTTCATCATTAATGCACAATCATTATTCAATCACTTAATTATCTCATTACCTCCAACACTGATTAAGTGTTACATTTAACAGCCTGTACTGTGCATACTAAGCAGTGTTCATTTCATCTGGGCAAACCCATGTGGGGCCAACATGGAAACCGAGGACAAAACTGGCTGGGTCACAGTTAGATAGCCCAGGTCAAACCCATTTGGGCCCCACATGGCTGTGCTGGCTGGGTGGTTTCCTATTTTTGCAGTAGTCTGAACTCCTCTGCAAAGCTATCCTATTTTGCCCCTCTCAGGATAAGAATCTCGGCTGTACGGTACAGGGGCGTTTCCAGCATTGAAGGACATCCGGGGCTTAGCCCAGACCATTTTATGCAAATACAGGGATCAGTCGAAGAGTTTTTTTTTTTTTTTTTTACAGTAACACTTTACTTTCAGACAAAGTACATCTGTGAGACTTTCCAGATACATGTATCTTAAAATATTACAACATAATATGAACTGTTGTGTATTGGTATATCACATTTTAAATCATTTGATTCGTTTTTGCTGTCTTCTCATCTTTCCTGCTATCTGCTGTTCACTCGCCACACTAACATTAGTTGAAGTCAACAACTGTGCTAGCTCCTCCCCTACCTGCTGCATATTCAACAGAGATGAAGAAACGGAGAAGCACATATTCTTTAGGCTAGATTATTTTTAAGACCTATGTCTATTTTTACAGGTTGTATGCAGTATGTGCATAGCCAAAGCACAATGAAATAAGGCAACTTATGATTTCGAGGGTTTACATAGGCTATTGTCCGATTTTATATTTGTCAGTCAACTTTTCAAAACACATTCGGGCTCAAAACATTCAGGGTTGAAGCCCCGGCAAAATCGGCTGACACCGCCCCTGGTATGGTAGTCATCAGCATTAGGGTTCCTGCTCTGACCTGCCTCCCCGTGATGCATCTGTACTGTGGCCTCTAGAAGTTCCTTCCAAGTGGTGTACTGATGCACATCTGGTATGTGAGGCTCTTTATCAGGTATTGTCGTGACTCAACAGAATACCGACTTTTTGAATGACACTCCTTCACTACTGTTGCTGGCGGGGTCAGCCATTTGTCTGAGCTTTGGAGGAGAAAGTGTGGTCCATGGCTCCACCGTTTAGACTTAGCCAGCTCCTCTAGCTACTTACATCTAGCGGGGTCATTCGCAGAGTCAACATATCGCCATGAATGTTGATCAGTAAGCTCCTGAATTTCGTCCACTCGGGTGCCAACAAATATCTTAAATCGGCATGACTCAGGACTTAGGGCTCCTGTGACGGCAGCACAAAGCTCCAATCTGGACATTAAATGCAGTCATTATGGGTGTAATTCTTGAACTGATGACAGGTAAGCGACAAGATCGAAGCATCGAAGAACACATGTATCTCATGAGTAATGCTTCTCTCATCCATGGCAGGAGGTACGTACGCTCAGGGGAAGGTGATTCTTGGCAGGACTTGTAACTTTCCTTCCCAGTCTCTTCAGGCTTGTAGCAAATCCTGGGGCAGTAGGGGATCATCCCAGTCTCTGTGTTTGTCCCAAAGTGGTCTCACTAGGATTTTGGCACAGGTGGTGTATGGCAGGATTAACCCGAGGGGGTCGTACTGGTTAGCTAAGGCCCTTTAAATGTTACGCATGGTAGATGAAGATGAGGCTCGGCATACTTCTGCATCCAGTGGTGATAGTGAAATGGATTTTTTAGATCACGCCAGCGAGACAGAAAATCATCTAAGAACGCCATGCAAATACCCACTTCGCAGAAGACCACCACCACCCATCGTGGGAGACGTGGGAGTAAGAGGAGACACTTAACAAGAAGTTCGGAAGAGGGGGATTCGCCTAAAGACAATTTGATCTTCAATCTTACTGGTCAAGAATTATATCTACAAGAAGTAAGTCTTCTGAACAAAGGTCTAAGCTTTGTTCCAACTAAAGCTACAGATCCTTTTGTCACCAAAATTGAACTGTTTAAGTTTTTTCGGACATTAAAGGGGGGGGGGGGGGGGGTGAAATGCTTATTTTCACTCAATCTCCTGTTAATCTTGAGTACCTATAGAGTAGTATTGCATCCTTCATATCTCCAAAAAGTCTTTAGTTGTATTATATGTATAAAAGACAGATAGGCTGTACCGAGTCTTTCCAGAAAAAAACGAGCGTCTGGAGGCGTGCCGTGTGGGCGAAGCCAGAGCCATAGAGAGAATTCTCTCTATGGCTATGGGCGAAGCTAATGCTGTGCTGACGCGCTGATAGCTAACAACAACACACAGAGACATTTGAAGCAGTTTTACTCACCGCCTGCGATCGCGAACCTTTATCATTGTGACTGCTCGATCCTTAAGCATTAGACGATCTGCAAATCCGTCGATCTGGGCTTTGTTTATAAAACATTCATCGTCAAAATGCAGGGAACAAACAGTCTACACAACTCGTTTTTGCCCCGGAAAAACAATCTGCATCCACTGTTCCTAATGCTGGGTTCTTTGGGAAGATGAACATGGTAAGCTTTCCCTCACATCCAAAAACACACTTTGGAGACACTATGCAGCGCTGCCGATGATTTCCTGTTGAAGCGCATTGATGTGCGCGGTCTCGCTCTCCTCTGGTCGACGTGTGCGCGGGCGAGCTTTTCCGGGAGAAATGCTCATATAAGGAGTTCCACTCTGGTCTACGTCATTAGATCCACGATCGAAAAAAAAACAGCCGAAACTTGTACCAACCCGGAAGTAAGATTTTCGGCACAGAAATTCTCCGTTATTCGTCCAAAATATTTTTTTTAAACTTTGGCCATGTTAAGCATGAGAATCCATCTCTTTAACACTGTAAACTACTCTGAATACATGAAACACCATTGTACCCCCCCCCCCTCTTTAAGATTGAAATGTTGGTACAAAAATGACAAAGTTGATCAGTTGAATGTGTACAATCACAATGGTCGTGAGAAATTCAAGCCTAAAAGTACTTTTTGTCCACCTGTGTCTAATCCATCTATTGAAACTTATTTTAGGCTAGTGGAAAGGGATGTGACTAATTTATTTGAGTAGACATCATTTAGGAACCAAAAGTCAAATTTGACACATTCTGAAAAAGAAGCTCTTGATGAACTGTGTAGGAATAAAACCATTGTCATCAAACCCTACAATAATGAGGCTCTTCGTCAACTCAATAATACTAATTATTACCGAGTTTTGCCATCAGATCCTACGACTTGGTTTCAAAGTGAGGTCGAGAAATTTGTTCAGGAAGCACATGCTCATCAATTCATTTCTGATAAAGAGATGCAAGAGCTGTGTCCCAATGTGAAGGCTGCATCCTTTGAAAGACTGAAGACTTCAATGATGCAGCCTATGCGTCCTTCGAAGGACGCACCATGTAGCCTTCATAGGATTTCCTAATTGCGCAACCAGGTGTTCCTGATCACCGCCCCTGACGCCAAGCAACGGTGTGAGAGGATAATCCTGATAATTCATTTGATATAGCCTAAATAAGTAAACAGCTATGGAGCCAGAATTAGCTATTGTAATTTTTATGTTTTATATTTTACTGGAGGACATGTTGAGGATCATGTATTTTCGGTTTAGCCTGGTTTGAATATAAAACTGAATATTGAATATAAAAAAGTCCAGTATTTCTCGCGCTCGTCATTGGCAGCTGTCACAGTTGCCAGAAGACAAGAACAATCCTCCGTAGGCTAGACCGGTCCGAGCGCGTCAGATGCGCCCTTTGATATGGGACGCAGCTCTAGTTAGCAACAATTTGTTAATATTGTGACAATAGACCTACATTTTGTTACTTTAATTTTAGTAAATGCATATTTCGTTAAGTATTCACGTACAAATGTGAAGTAACCTACTGAAGTACTTTTTTTCCCTCACATATGATTTTACATTAAACTACACAGAAATATATAATGTAACAACCTAGAAAATATTCAGAAGTAAAATGTAGTAGTAGCATAATATAAATACAAAAGTTAAACTATAATAAAAACCCTGACAAGGAGTTTTTCCCCTGCAGGATACATACCTCTAGTTTTACTCTTGATACTAAAAACTTGTTATTAAAAGTACTTTTTCCAGAAATTACTCTTTTTGAAAAAAAAAAAAAAAAAAAAAACCTCAGTGACATGGCAGCCATCGATTGAGTCAGCCCTGCAAACTTGGTAGACAACTTAGTGGATAGTGGGAATATGCACTCAAACACTCTGGAGACCATCCCAGATGATGTCCCATCAGCAGATAGGCCTTACCAGGGGCAGCCCATCCCAGTCCAGCGGCTCCACCCGGGTCTCCCTGCTCAGCTGAATAAAAGTCTACATAATTTTTTTCTTATTTTATATAGGCTACTGTAAATGTTTGTTGATTTTGATATGTTTAACGTATGTTGTTCATAGTTGGAAAAAGTACTTTAATGTAGCCTGTGGAACAAATGATTTTCATTTACCAATTTTATTTAAAAAAAAAACAAACAAAAAAAAAGGTATACAAGAGTTTGTTTCATGTAGAAGTTATGACTGTCAAAAAAATAAACAATGTCCAGAACAATTCATTCTCTTTTATTTACACATTTAAAGTTGCATAAAAATAATGTACAGATTTTTTCTTTCCTTTTAAAAAATAAAAGTGAAAAAAGTTAAACAAGAATGTAGAATATATATATATATTCAATCATTCTCTCAAGAAGAGATAACAGCCTGTCCATCCTCTCCCTACTCTCCTCGCCTCTGCCTTCGTGCTGGTGCTCCTGCTGCTGGCTCCTCCTCACCGTGGGCACCCACTGCTGAACTCGGCCCTGAGGACAAACCAGGGCCAAGTTTCAGCAGTGGGTTTCCCACTCACACCCTCACCTGTCCCAGGACACTTGCAATCCTAAGGGCAGAGCAAATGAACCATGGCTTGTTAACAACAACAGCACAATACATTTCAGCAAAGATGTGTGTATTAACTTTCTTACTTTGTATTTTTTTTTCTCCTGAATTGCTCTAAAAAAGCTTAACACAGGGGTGCAATCTTAAGTGCATTGTTAACACTGCAAAATATGACACATCAAGACATGCATACAAAAATACTTAAGAAATCATATTTCTATATACTCAAATTTGGTTAAAAACACATAGCTTGCATGACAGCACTACAAAAACACATAAAAGTGAAACCCCATTCCCTTATCAACTGCTTTTCTTATTGTTGTGGGATTTATAGGGTGAGTGATATTTCTTATAATACACAAGTGAGATAGACTAGTGCAAATATTACAAATAGGTCGTTAAACTAATATTAGCACAAGTTTTGCCTCAAACTACCTGACAAATGAAGCCACGCAATGGTGACGAAGGAGTTAAGATGAAGTTTATAAGAAACTTTAACTCTGGGTTCGCTAGCTATTTGAGTAAATGAAAACATAATACTTACATTTAAATGTGAATTTGCTGTCCACCACCGAACTCTAGTCACGGCCGCCTTTAAAAATTAATAAATAAATGCTGTCGTCAACGGCGCGCAATGACTTATGGGGTAGAATAGGCCGCTAAGTGTCCATTTATGTATCCTTCCTTTCACGGGGAAACGAAGGGTGCATTTGGCGTCGCTTTTGAATCAGGAAAGCCTTCGTCGCGTCGCGTACGAAGAACTGGCCTTCGAATACGGCCTTCGGAGGATGCAGAGTTGAGTTGGGACAGCTTTCATCGTGCCGCGGTGACGCAATCGGCCTTCAAATGCAACCTTCCAAGGATGCAGCCTTTGAATTGGGACGTCCTTCGTCGCACCGCTGTGATGCAATCGGCCTTCAAATGCGGCCAATCGGCCTTCACATACATCCTTCGGAGGATGCAGCCTTCACATTGGGACACAGCTAATATCTGCTGAATCGTTCTCCAACTAGACCTGTCTTTTACATCTTACCTAAGGTACATAAGAGTTTGGTCAATCCACCGGGATGACCTGTAGTAGCAGGAAACAATAGTCTTACTGAACCTCTTTCAAATTTTGTTGATTCTGTTTTGAGACCTTTAGTCACTTCCCTTCCTAGTTATTTGAGAGACACCACTGATTTTCTGCAATGTCTAGCAACTCTGAAAAATGTTTGTTGTGATGCTATATTAGCAACCATGGATGTGACCTCATTGTATACTAACATCCCACATCATGAGGGCCTATTGGCTTTAGAACATTTTCTCGATTTGCGCACTGATGATGAGGGCCTTCCGACCAAATTTATCACTGAAATGGCTGAAATGGTACTTGCTAAAAACTATTTCCTATTTGAAAATCAATATTATTTGCAGGTTAAGGGCACCACCATGGGGGCCACTATGGCTCCTGATTATGCCAATTTATATTTGGGCTTTCTAGAGGGCCAATATGTTTTCAACAATAACCCCTTCTTGGACAATATTATCTTGTTTAAGAGATACATTGATGATTGCTTTGTCATTTATAAAGGTTCTGCAAGTGATTTTGAAACATTTGTTTTGTACATGAATTGTCTTAGGCCCTCCATCAAATTTACATATCATGTGGGCACTGATGTCAATTTCTTGGACACTTCTATATCAGTTGTGGATAATGAAATAGTCTCTTCTCTTTATAGAAAAGATACAGCTAAGAACAGTCTCCTTCATGCTAACAGTGCTCATCCAATGCCCTTAAAACGTGGTTTACCTTATAGCCAATTTTTGAGACTTCACTGCATTTGTTCTGGGAGAGAAGACTTTGAGTCTAAAGCCCAGAGCTTGTACATGGACTTTAAATCACGAGGCTATCCTAACCAGTGGCTTGATACTGCACTTGAGAAGGTTTCTATCCTACAAAAACAGGAGGAGAGAAATCTGACCATGAAAAAAAGAAATAAGAATTTTTCATGCATTTTTAAATCCACATACAGTCCACTGAGTAATGATATTAAAATCATTATCAAGAATCATTGGAACATTATTCAAAGTGATCCCCAGTTATTGAATGTATTTAGTGAACAACCACTTGTTGTCTCTTCCAGGAGCTCTAACTTGAGGGACAAGCTTGTCCATGCTGACACCCACATCTCCTCTCCAACTACTCTTGTCGATGCCCAGGGTAATTTTCCATGTCACAATTGCTCTTCTTGTACTAAGAATGTCAAATGTAAATCATTTACACATCCTTGTACATTAAAACGTATAAGATTAGACAACTGATTACTTGTAAGAGTACATATGTGATAATTTGTCCATGTTCACATGTTGGCAAAACTACACTTGCATTACGCACAAGAATGATTGAACGCACAAGTGCCATTAGGAGACAGGATGATACATCTTCAATTTCTCGCCATTTCAAGTCTGCTAACCACTCTCTGTCTGACATGAAGTTCCTGGGCATCGAGAGGATTCTTCCTCACAGGAGAGGTGGAGATAGAGATAGAAAATTATTGCAAAGGGAGGCTTTTTGGATCTTTGAACTTAAATCTTTATTTCCTGAGGGTATGAATGAAGAACTTGAATTTTCTTGTTTTTTGTAAAATATATATATATATTTTCTTTTTTGTGTGTCTGTAATGCTGTATTATCATTGGAAGCTGTTTATTTGAAACATATATATATATACTTGTTTGGAATTCTACTTGATACAATTGAGATTTTGAGATTATTGCATTCAGCTGATTGTTCTTAACTGCTGACTTGCTTAAAAAGGGTGAATGTTGTTTGCTAAATGAGCACTGCAGATAGCAATGTGCTGAAACGTTTGCTGGTGTCTAGTCTGTTTTTAACCCACATGCACTTTGCACTTTTTTGCACGATGCAATTTAAAAAATAAAATATGTTTTTGGAGACTTCCAGTCTTGAGTGGATCAGTGTGCGGCCAGCCACTCCTCTTGTTTATTCTATATGCCATTGGCTCTACACACCTGTAGTACAAGGACCTGCAGTACAATAACTTTTTTTCTGTTTGGAGCGCTACATATTTTTTCTAGTTTTACGCATGGTAAGAGCATCATAATTTACTGGTTGATTTTTGTACCTCAATGTGTCTGTGGAACAGTGCCAGCTGAGGCCCAGAGCGGATTTATGGAATATTGGATTAACTGGCACAGCATGGACTACACAGGGTATCGAAGGGCAGGACTTGCCACTCAAACACCGATGGAATTTGGTCTCCTTCCATGTCACGGCAGACAAATCTCAGAAGGGTCTTCAGAGAGCAGGCGGACCTGGAGGAACATGGCTTTTACATAACTACTTAATAGCTACAGTGTGCTCCCGGAACTTTAACAGCACTCCTAGGAGTAAAGGTCCTAAGGTGGGGCCAGGTAACAGCCACTCATTTAGGTTCAGCCCTCAGTACGAATAATAATAATAATAATAATAATAATAATAATAATAATAATGTTTTATTTGTAATACACTTTACATTTGGAGCAAATCTCAAAGTGCTACTGATAAGAACAGTTGAACACAATGCAGTTCTTATTGTTGTGGGTCACAATGTGATGTGGAATATACCATTATTCCCCTGACTGTGTCAACTGGTGGGAACTCAACTTCTTGAAGGTTCCTGTCTGGGTCAGTTTCAGAATTTCAGCATTGTACGGCTTGCCAGCTTGATCTGGATCTTTAGCGAGGAACCGTTCAGTGTTCTGGAGGCTGGGCATTATCATTTCCTTTGGGGCTTGGAAATCTTTGCACCTAAGCAGAGGGGTGGTGTAACATATTGGTCTCGTCAGGATCTGGTGACCTCCTTTTCATTCCTGAAGGGACGTACGTCAACTTGCCACAGTTTTTCAACATTCCTGAAGAGCTCTGCCATTTGGGGAATGGTGGAGGTCAATAAACACTGCTGTGGGTGAATGGACAATTGTTCTGACTTCATGAAGCCTGATGGTGTGAATGAAACATCAAACTGACTCAAACAAACTCTTTTTAATGTACATATGATACTGGATATCACGGGTGAAACTGTTAATAATGTAGACAGACAGCAATCTCATTCAATGTCAGTCATATGTGCAGTGAAATATAATTTAGTTAAGCATTTAAAAGCTCTGTTGAGAAGTTTAAAACACGGAAAGCTCAAAAAGCAATCATATCAGGATACTTCATGAATTTCAGAAATAAAATGAAGAAATAGCTCTTAATTCAAGCAGAATCAACAGAAAATTAAAAAAGGACAATAACAATGAGATGTTGAAAAAATGAGTAAAGAGTTTAATCAATTTCATGAAGCAAATACAAACATTAAGAAAAAGTGAAAGCGAATTAGATCTCTCTCTTTACTGACTTATGCAAGCCAAATAATCTCAAGAGAAGAAGAGAAGAAAATATATGAAAGTATATCTTGCGTTTCCATGGAAGAGTAGAAGTGAAACTAGATGTTCTAATGAAAAACAATGAAGAACGAGTTAAGGCCTATTCTTCAGCTCCTAAACTTTGCCTCCAAAGGTTTTTCCAGGGTGAACGTTCTTGGTGCTCTTTCCAGTTAATCTTTCCTGTAGCTCTAACAGTAGAGCGTTGGCGCTAGCAACGCCAAGGTCATGGGTTCGATTCCCTGGGAAAGCAAGAACTGACAAAATGTAAAATGAGTACCTTGAATGCAATGTAAGTCGCTTTGGATAAAAGCGTCTGCCAAATGCCTAAATTCAAATGCAATCTCTTTCTATCATCCGCAGTAAAGGCCTTCCTGCACTGAAACACACACCGCCGTGTCTTTTCTGCTGTAATATTCAGAATGAATATTCTCCTTTGTGTGAATCTTCAAGTGTTTCTTCAGGACTGAAGCCCAATGAAACTGATTACCGCACTGATCACAGTTAAAAGGTCTTTCTTCAGAATGAGAAGATGTGATTTGAGAGCGAAAGCCTGAGCCGCTTCTTCCCAGTGTGAACTCTCATGTGAATCTTCAGCCTTGATTTTCATGTGAAGCGTTTTTTACACTGAGGGCAGGAGAGAGATTTTTTGGCTTCTGTTTTTCTTTTCTTGTTCACGTCCATCAGGTCTAAAAGAAACATTAAATCAAGTGAGATTTCAAATGAGAGACAAATGGGAAATGAAAATTAAAGCCCAAAGTCAAGATCACTGATGAGTTTAATAGTCATTTTAATCCCATCATATCTGGTCAACAACTGCTGTGCACGATTATGATCTATTTTAACATCATGAAGATGATTTGTGTTATACTGCCCTGCAAAGGCAAAAGACCTTAACTCGCTAGAGTGTGAAACTGAGAAAAATGACTTTAAAGTTTCTGTTTTGTCCAGGCAAAAGTGTTTTAGGTAGGACTCCCAAAATTTGACAACTAGTTGCTATAATGAGGAAATGTTTGTAAGCAAAAAATCTTGAGCTCAAAATTGACCTTTGACCCTTGTTTGGCAGTTACTGTATTCTGCCTTTGTATCATGTGCCAAAAATAAGGAGTTGTGCAAAGGCAAAAGGCAGTAACTGACATATAATCAATATTTGCTTGCTGTCCCCTATACTTACATCCATTATAAAAACACCAAACCAAGGTCTAGTCATCATGGTATGCGTTTTAAATTATAAAGAAGACCTTTGGTTGTTCCTATTTAGTGCTATAATGATCAGGATTGATACTTTGCACGTGACGTCGCTGGCGGGCAAGAACGTCATTCTCTAGCAACGAAAACCAGTAAACTAATCAAGGATCTTGCCAGGACGTTGCCAGTTTTAATATACAAAAGTTTTTTGTTTTTTTTTAAGTATACACGACATGACAGATAGTTGTTGTGCGATTGGATGCACTAACCACGTTTGTTGCCTGCCAGATATCACGTGACTGCAAAGTATCAATAGTGCGGCAACACTAACACAGTTAAACAGTATGACAGATAAGTTACTTTGCAGTACAGTATGTACAGTATGAATAAATACAAGAAATATTTTCACAATAAAGATAATTTAATTATAATTAAATACAAATGTTTTTAAAATAAATTACAGAGGAGCAGTAATTTATCAATTTGCAACAAGAATATTTAATATTCATTAGTGTTTAGGCCTTTATTTTAAAATAGCAATAAATATGAAAAATAATGAAAGATTGGTAGAAAGCTCAGTTTGTTTTCATACCAAGAGTTAAAAAAAAAACAACACCAATTCACTCAGTCAAAAAAGATCTCTAGCTCTGGGACTTAAAGATCTTTTAGTACTTTTTTGGGTTTAATTCTGTTTGATTAACGACCAGGGAAAGGCAATGCTCTGTACTCGTGGTCCTTGTGTAAAGTAAAATAAAAGTGAAGTTAAATCATTTCGTTTTTTCTCCCTGGTACTAGTGTCAGGACCTCCCAGAATTTCCCCGGACACAACCTGTTCCAGCTTCTCCCCTCTGGTAGGAGCTACAGAGCACTGTACGTCAAAACCAACAGACTCAGGAATAGTTTCTTCCCTCAAGCCATCACTCTGATGAACAGCTGACTCTGACTCACTGTGTCAGGAACAATTCCTGTGCTATAACCCAGAAACTGTCTCTAATCAGCCACCTGTTTACTACTTATTATGTATTCATCATTTTCTATTTCAGAGCTGTTCATACTGGTCAGATTGTTATATTGTATATACTGTATACCAAACCCACCTACCTCAAGTACATAACACTTGCACATAATACTTATTTATTCCAACATCCTTTGAGTACATGTACGCATGTATGTGTACTTGTATATATATTATGTATGTTAAAGATTTTGACTTCATCAACACTGTGTAAAAAAACAAAGAAATCAAGATTAGACCATGTATAACACATAGGATAACCACACAGGTCAACTAAATCAGTGCCATCTGATCATCTATAAAAACAGCCTTGTTATCAAACTGAAACCATCTTTTAATCATTATGTGTCTCAGTGTTATTAAGCAGCTATATTATGTACCATTGCAACATACAGAGAGGTATACCATTAAAAGCCTGCTGCGATCTGTAATAAACAAAACTTTTTTCTCAAAGACCAAAAGTAGACAAGCACTTTTTTGGGTTATTTTATGTGGACATCAAAGTCACATTTTAACAATGAACACATACAACAAACCAAATAAACATGAACATAAACTCAATCCAGTACCTTTCATCCCAACAAGTATTATCACAAACCATTTTTAATCAAATCATTCAGTAGATGGTGGAAGCTGAGAGTTTTTAGCAGCTATAGTGCCATAGAAAGAGGAGCTTTAAGGCAGGTGAAATTCTGCACACCCTTCAAACTTAGTGATTAGCTTCTGTTGGTAGCAGTGCTTGCCTTCTCTTTGATATAAACACAAGTCAAAAGGTCAAACCCTTGTTGCCACAGAAAGAGTCGGTGCACAGAAGGGGGTAGAGTGACCTCTGCTGGTTGAGATTCCACATAGCAAGAAGGGCTATAAATATGTTACAAAACTAAAATGTGAATTAAATAATAGAAACTTATGAATAAATAGGCTATCTGCTATCCTAAGCTACATATAAAATGAGTTCACTTGTCTTAATCTGAAGTTACAGGTCACCAATGGTCTTACAACTGTTTAATTCCCCCTAACAGCCAGAGTTATTATTTTATTAGTTTTAATTTTTATTTCAGTTAACTAAAGTGTTTTTTTTTTTCACACCCAGTGCTACTTTAGTTGTACTAAAAAAATTATATTAGTTCAGTTTTAGTCTACAATCACCTCGCTAACTATAGTTACTTTTATTTTGAAAGTGTTACCGGTATCTTTCGCTTCCAAAAAAGGAATAGACCACGTGACTTCCGTTTTTGGTTTATAAACGAAAAACGAATTGACTGAAGTTCAAAGACTCTCTTCATTCTTTGTTCAACAAGGAATAACGATAAAATGATCGCCAAAAACGAAAAACGGGCCGTTTTTAATTGGTTTTTCGTTTTTTGATTCTGACACCAAAAACGGTTATTTGGTTTTTCGTTTTGAAACAAAAAACAGAAAACCGGTATTTTCGTTTTATAATTGCAAACGAATTACGGATTATCCAGAGATCCCCTGACCAACGCCAAGGTCATGGGTTCGATTCCCAGGGAAAGCAAGAACTGACAAAAATGTAAAATGTATACCTTGAATGCAATGTAAGTCACTTTGGATAAAAGCGTCTGCCAAATGCATAAATGTAAATAAAAAGCAGTGTCAGAAAGAGAAAGTTGCACAGCTCTGCTATGTATATTGTCAGAAAGTGATTTTGCAGTGCTCTGAACAGACAAATCACGTCAAAATCAGACGGATTTCTTTATCGCACATTCATTTTGCGATGAACACGAGTTAAAAAAAAAACAATCAAACAACAAAATGTCTGTTGCTCATCGTGGCTGTTAAGAAACTAATGAAAGAATGATGCATTTATATAGCGCTACTATTTACTACTGTACACACCAAGCGCTTTACAATCACATCAGGTGTCGGCCTCATTCACAACCTGGATGATTCAACAGCAGCCACAGTGAAACAGCGCCAACTATAGGTGGAGAGGAGAGATTTGACTGTGACTAACTTACACAGAAGAGATTTTGTTTCTCAGCACATAAAGATGAACTTCTTACCGTGATCTCAGACTGTGGTGATGTGGTTTCTCCACTGCATGGTTCTTCATGTGTAGCTTCAGGTGACTTTTAAAAGAGAAACTCTTTCCACACTGATCACACGTGTGCGGCTTCTCTCTGCTGTGGATCTTCTCATGTGTTTTCAGATTTGATGAATCACTGAATCTCTTGTCACAGTGTGAACACTTGTGAGGTTTTTCTCCGCTGTGGATCCTCTCATGTGATTTCAGATCTGATGAATGACCGAATCTCTTGTCATAGTGTGAACACTTGTAGGGTTTTTCTCCAGTGTGGATCCTCTCATGTGTTTTCAGAGATAATGAATCACCGAATCTCTTGTCACAGTGTGAACACTTGTAGGGTTTTTCTCCGCTGTGGATCCTCTCATGTGATTTCAGATCTGATAAATCACTGAATCTCTTGTTACAGTGTGAACACTTGTAAGGTTTTTCTCCAGTGTGGATCCTCTCATGTGATTTCAGAGATGATGACTGACTGAATCTCTTGTCACAGTGTGAACACTTGTAAGGTTTTTCTCCAGTGTGAATTCTCTGGTGCAGTTTTAATTGTTGAGCTGTAGTAAAAGTCTTCTCACACTCAAAACACATGTACTCTCTCACACCAGTATGAGTTTTCTGATGTTTATGTAAATTTTCCTGCAGTGAAAAACTCTTTCCACACACAGAACATGAATGTGGCTTCTCCTTCGTATGAACTGTCAGGTGTGCCTTCAGGTTTGATGCCCCGGGAAATGCTTTGCCGCATTGATCACATGTGAAAGGCTTCTCTCCAGTATGGATTCTCATGTGACTTTTAAGGTTTCCTGATTGGCCGAATATCTTCCCACATTGATTGCATGGGTAAGGCTTCTCTCCAGTGTGGATTCTCATGTGATTCTCAAGAATACGTTTGCTTGTTAAACTCTTTCCACACTGAGTGCAGGTGAAAGATTTCTTGGCTCTTCTTTTCTTTAAAAATGTATTTTTAGTCTTTGAGCGACTCAAAAGTTTTTCTCCAGGTTTGACATGATGTTCCTCCTCCACTTCACTCAGTTCTTCACTCTCCTCCTCCTTCACTTCACTCAGTTCTTCACTCTCCTCCTCCTTCTCTTCACTCAGTTCTTCTCTCTCCTCCTCCACTTCACTCAGTTCTTCACTCTCTTCCTCCACTTCACTCAGTTCTTCACTCTCCTCCTCCACTTCACTCAGTTCTTCACTGTCCTCCTTCACTTCACTCAGTTCTTCACTCTCCTCCTTCACTTCACTCAGTTCTTCACTCTCCTCCTCCTTCACTTCACTCAGTTCTTCACTCTCCTCCTTCACTTCACTCAGTTCTTCACTCAGTTCTTCACTCTCCTTCACTTCACTCAGTTCTTCATTCTCCTCCTCCACTTCACTCAGTTCTTCATTCTCCTCCTTCACTTCACTCAGTTCTTCACTCTCCTCCTTCACTTCACTCAGTTCTTCTCTCTCCTCCTTCACTTCACTCAGTTCTTCACTCTCCTCCTTCACTTCACTCAGTTCTTCACTCTCCTCCTTCACTTCACTCAGTTCTTCACTCTCCTCCTCCTTCACTTCACTCAGTTCTTCACTCTCCTCCTTCACTTCACTCAGTTCTTCACTCAGTTCTTCACTCTCCTTCACTTCACTCAGTTCTTCATTCTCCTCCTCCACTTCACTCAGTTCTTCATTCTCCTCCTTCACTTCACTCAGTTCTTCACTCTCCTCCTTCACTTCACTCAGTTCTTCTCTCTCCTCCTTCACTTCACTCAGTTCTTCACTCTCCTCCTTCACTTCACTCAGTTCTTCGCTCTCCTCCTCCACTTCACTCAGTTCTTCACTCTCCTCCTTCACTTCACTCAGTTCTTCACTCTCCTCGCTCTCTTCCATTAGCTCTGAAATGTAAAAAAAAAGTTTAATTGCATTTCCAGTACATCTGTCACGTTTAGAGTCTGTGTTCATGTTGTGAGATTTTGTTTGGCTGCTGTACATGAGTTATAACAGCCAGATGAACAAATAGAAAAGGTGATCTGATGGTGTTGGTTGTGTTTTAACACAATCATTATGTCACAATCATTTGACCTGAATCTCTGATCTAATATAGAGTCCAATTTAGATAGATTAACTCTATTAACTCTATTATTAACACAACCAACACCATCAGATCACCTTTTCTATTTGTTCATCTGGCAGTTATAACTCAGGTACAGCAGCCAAACAAAACTTAAAGTTAATAAATTAAGGGTCAAGAGCCCAACTAAAACACACACTGATCTCCACAATGGTGACTTTAATTATGGTTTTCTCCTTCAGTGATTCTGCTTGTTAACATCAGGTGTCTTCAATGTTGGCAATAAAATATATTTTGTAAATTTTACTCATTTTAAATGGTTAACTTTTAAGGAATTAATTGGATTAATTATTACTCAATTCTAATTTGTTAAATTTAATTAATATAATTCTTGTAATCTGTTGCCTCAATTTTATTGATTAGATATCAATAAAATCAATGTATTCTTTTTTACAGGTAAAAAAAAATTGCGATCCTGACTTAATTTTGTTCCACTCCAGATATGGGTACCCCGGTGAACTTAGGGATTCAGGAATCATGTTAATAATTTGTATACTCTGATTCTATTGTAATCTTTACTTCTTTTGTTGTGATTATTTTAGGATTTTATTTTTTAATTTCTTTTCTTTGTGAACCACTTTGAATTACCATTGTGTATGAAATGGGATATATAAATAAACTTGCCTTGGCGTGTTCGAAATGTAACATTACAAACGAAATTAAACTGTGAAATTATTTTAAATTGTAATATTAACAGTTCACAGACTTTCATGAACTCATACCTGCTGTTGATTGACTTCTCAGTTCCTCTATTTCAGCTCTGTGTTTGTTTTTCTCCAGTTCTACTCGATCCTGAAGGTACATGAAGGTGGTGTAGAAACTTCCTTTGTTCTCTTGTACCATGTTCTTCACATCCTGAAGTAGAGCTGGAACCTGTGAGCTGTTCTCCAGAACAAAATGATGACCTCCAAATGTCTGGATAGAAGTCTTAGTAACTGAAGTGTGTAATATATTCAGATTGCTAATCATGCTCTTCTCTTGGATTATAACAACCATGAGGTGGTTTTTGTTTCTTGAGCCAAATATCTTCTGGATCTCCTCCATTTCTGTTTTGTGTTCATCAGTCAGTGGACCATCATGAATAATGAGGAGGAAAACATGAACTCCAGGATGACAGAGAGACACACAGTTGAGAGTCTGACGCATCACTTCCTCCTCTGAGAGCTGACTGAGAGCTGGAAGCTCCACCAGACTGATCACACGATTTTTCTTGTTTCCTCTTATATATTTAGATACAGTGGCCTTCAGTGTTTCATCACTTCCACACAGCACCAAGTTCAGCTTCTGTTGTCTGGTGACACTTACAACTCCTTCAACAACAACAACAAAGTATTTTAATTGCTCTTTTTAAGGTTGACATTTTATTATTCAGATTTATTATATGTAGGATCAAATGAAAACTTGCATATACTCAGTTTATAAACGTACCCGTAGGCTGATTTTGCTTTGCACCCCCTGTAACAAAATAAAGAAGAAGAAAAAATATAAATTTTTCATCGTCTTAAACTCATGGTACATACAACTTGAGATGATAAACACTGCCGTACAAATATTATGATTCAGTATTAGGGCATCATGACTGAAACCTTGTTTAACAGTTGTCTAATATCTGTTGACGTCTCATAGGAGCATCTCTGCCCACATTAAAAATTTAAATGACTGAAATTTAGATGTCTATTTATATGACATGCTTTTTCCATTATTTAAACTATGGAAAATTATAAGTATAGGATCCCTACACTGTATATATTATAAAGTGTAAAAACAAACAAACGTGTTTTTATATTTATCCATTAAGTTGAAATATCATGTATTATCTGTCCCTGATGTTCAATAACCTGGTGTCAGAATATTGGTTATGAATACGTTGTAAAAAAAAAAAAAAAAAAACTTACAATAGGATCCTATCTTTGGCATTTTATGAAGAAAATGTTTTGTTTTCTTCATCTCTGTATGAGTGTCTTGATGTTGTGCATCATCCTTTAAATCAGAATCTTCCTCTTCCTCTGTTCTGAGTGAAGCAAAAGTTTCTTCTGCATAATCATATGGTTCACATGTGAGAAAATCTTCACTGTTTTCTCTGAGAATCTTCTCTAACTGTTGAGATATTTCAGAGCGCCATTCTTCTGTTTCATGTTCAAGCTGCAGATGTCCTCCTCCACATTCGGCATTTAACTGTTGAATTAATTTATTAGCTTTCACAGATGCTCCTTTAGCTCTCAGTTTCTTTTTATCAGTCGTGATCACAATGGTGCGTTTAATCGCTTCTTCACTGAATTCTTCTAGTACTTGTTTGACTCTTCTCATGTCCTCTTCAGTGAAATCATTATATTGCAGCACGAGTATGAAGGCATGAGGTCCTGGATCACACAGAGACACACACTCTCTCACTGTGTGTGTGATGTGATGATCTGAGATGTGTGTCTGGAGCAGCTGAGGACTGTTGATGATGGTCACACGTCTGTCCTTCAGTCTTCCTCCGACTCTCTCGACAACATCTGGAGGAGCTTCACTGTCAAACGCTGCTCGACCCAACAGGAAGTTTCCCACTCGACTGTTTTCTGACTCACTCTTCCCCAGCAGAACAATCCTCACTGCAAAGAGTGAAACCCTTAATTCTCACATCGCACACTCCTAACACTGCACATTCCATACAGAAAAATCTCATCAAACATTGAACAGTGTTCAGACAGTTTCACTACCATTAAATACCTGATGCTTTCATGACAAAACCATAATGTCTCATTTAGCAACAATTAACTTGCTGCTGTATTAAATAGCTTAACAGATCTATCAATAAAATATTACTGATAAATTTGTCACAATAACAGTCACAGCACTCACCCAGCTAACAGACTTTTGTTATATGAACGTTCTCCAAATATTCAGTGTTGGTTCTGGGAACGGGAAAAATGCCCAGTTTTCTTGACGTTACAGAAACGTGTTTTAAAAGGTATAATGTTCCTCAAACGTTCTTTCAACTTAATTTTGATTTTAAATTCAACATTATAGGAACGTTGATTTCTAACATTCCAAGAACATAAAAATATCCAGTTTCCTGAATGTTAGAATGTTATTTAAAGGTTAGTGTGATGTTCCTGTAACATTCTTTCAATCATCTTTTGAAAGAGTAATAAGAACACAAACTACAACTTTATTCAGGCACAGCCTTAGATGAACTGAAGATAAAATACATTAACTCTATCAAGATATGATTAAACAACTCCACAAACAGCATTACCAGCTTCACTTATTACTAACCAGACTGACTTTATTTCTGTCAGACGTCTACAGAAGTTCTTATTGAGAATTAACAGAGGTTTAGATGTTGATGTCTTATTGAAAATGTTTTGTTTGAGGTCACCATCATGGAGATCAGTGTGTGCTTTAGTTGGGCTCTTGACCCTTGACTATCTTTGAGCTTGTGCTTTATTAACAATTGCAATGTTTTTGGAGAACATTTCTGCATTGATAAAGCAGATTGACACATTATTGCCTTTTCTGTAATTGATGACTTAAAGGTGCATTGCGCACGTCTCTGAGTTTTTGCAGAACTATGCCCCCTCTGGCGACAAGCGAAACTGCAACACTGCAACTCAACGCGCATGACGTCACGCCCAGGCTCAAATTCCGACCCGAATCCCTCTTATTTATTTTACTGTACAGGATTATAGAGGCAATCGCAGTGATCAGAGAAGGGCTCATTCAGCCCATCAGGCAATTGTTTAAGCATGTATGGGTTAGAAAAACGGGTATTTTTAACATGAAATGTTGCGCAATGCACCTTTAACAAATTGAAAAACTATTGAAAAATATAGTACCCAACAAGTGAAAAAGATGATTTGTAACATTATTATGTTTCAGCTGCTGAATGTTGATTGCTGTGAGATTATATATATAAAACTGAATTTGTTTAGTTCTGTTGCTTTGCGTTGCAAACTTGCTTTAAGTCTTTTATACACTCACAGACATCAACATTCGGTGTATGATACACAACAATGGTGACATTCTTCATGCCAGCATACAAAACACATTTATGGCTCCCAGCATGCATTGCGGCATGAATAAATTATGCAGCTGAATTATTTTTTGATTGTCACCATTGATTGTTTGTATGACAATTGATGATGTCTAAGTCACTTTTAACTTTTGAAAAGTTTTGGACAATCTCACACAAATTTATTCTGTTACAAATGATTTTAATCACATTAATTGAGTTCATTATGTTCTTCTCTAATTACATTTAAGATCCAAAAGTACATGCAATTTTCTACCTGTAGTCTTTATCTGTTTTTATAACAGACATGTTGATCTGCTTTATCAATGCAGAAATGTTCGCCAAAACATTGCAATTGCTGATAAAGCACAAGCTCAAAGATAGTCAAAGGGCAAGAGCCCAACTAAAGCACACACTAATCTCCATGATGAAACGAAACATTTTAATAAGACATCAACATCTAAACCTCTGTTAATTCTCAATAAGAACTTCTGTAGACGTCTGACAGAAATAAAGTCAGTCTGGTTAGTAATAAGTGAAGCTGGTAATGCTGTTTGTGGAGTTGTTTAATCAGATCTTGATAGAGTTAATGTATTTTATCTTCAGTTCATCTAAGGCTGTGTCTGAATAAAGTTGTAGTTTGTGTTCTTATTACTCTTTCAAATGATGATTGAAAGAATGTTACAGGAACATCACACTAACCTTTAAATAACATTCTAGTAACATTCAGGAAACTGGATATTTTTATGTTCTTAGAATGTTAGAAATCAAAGTTCCTATAATGTTGAATTTAAAATCAAAATTAAGTTGAAAGAACGTTTGAGGAACATTATACATTTTAAAACACGTTCCTCATAACGTCAAGAAAACTGGGCATTTTTCCCGTTCCCAGAACCAACACTGAATATTTGGAGAACGTTCTTATAACAAAAGTCTGTTAGCTGGGCAGGACTTTAAAAAATATTACTTTTCTATTGCTGTCAAATCATTTAATGACTTACTGTTTGGGCGATTAAAATCTGGACTACTTCTTCTCCCTAAAAAAAAGAAAACAAACTGTTTGTGAATATAGGGAAGATGAGCAACATGACTGAAATGATTCAGAATACGTTATTCCAAAACTCACGTTTCTTCTTTCCACTCATAGTCGAAATCGACCGTGTAATAATGCCTGGAAAAGACCAAAAAACAACACGAAATAACCACTAATAAATGCAAACACAAGTTATAAAGTACCCTTAATGGCAGAAAACGGCACAACAGGCTACACGTTTTAAGATTTCTAATTGTAGGCATATCTGAGTGTTTAATATGCGTAAACCGTGTTTTGTTTACTTTGCTTAGCTTATGTCGCAGCGTTTAATGATTAAAGTGAGATTTTTAGTTGCTAAGATTATATTATGATGGATCATTAAAGACACTTGCTAATAACTTTAAATAAAAGTAAACATGCTAATACATTATTCAAACCTTACCTGAACTGTGCGCCATTTTGTCAATGCGTTGGTGATATTTACTAAATCGAAACTAAAATATGATTTCGATGAGGATAAAATGAACACCTTAACCGCCAATGCGGCCCCTTGTGGAGGCTTTAAAACACATCGACAGATTCTACAGCGTGAGCGTATGCCTACTAAAAAAGAGCTCAATGTTCGCTAAAATATGTTTTTGTACTTTTCAGATCAGTGGAAAAGACATGGAATAAGTGGAATATAACCATTTCTTTCCAATTCCTGTAATTTATTATAGTGATTGTAATCAATCGCATTTTGTGGCTGTCTTGATAAAATAAACATTTATATACGCCAGTTGTTATGGTCAGGTAGGCTACCATCTAAGCAAAATACACAGATGGTTCATGTATAGATTTTAAAATAATCTCAGCATAAAAACAGCTAATCAATGACTAATGCTACAACTGCACTTTCATCAAAATGTAAGTCTGAATTATTGTGCTTCAGACACCACATCAGAGAGTCAATGAATTAAAAGAAAAAGAGTTAGTAACATGACACAAACCTGTTTGAGGTTTAATATGCGTCTCATCTGTATCTTACTCATAGAGGAACTCATGTTTACATCAGCATCAGCATCTTCTGCTTCACTCCATTTTTACCCAAAACCATAATACAAACGAGCCTGATTTCTGATTAAGATTACTTCCTAGTGTGGATTGTCATGTCAAAATTCACAGTAAAATTGGTGAGTTTACTTAGAATTCCTCTGAAAACAGATCGCCGTTTTAGCAAGTAAATTACCTAGTCATTTATCAGTGGTTTCCATAAGTATGCGTATACGGTGCACAGTATGAGGACTTTCTATACTCATGTATCACAGTCGTCAGTGTGCTGAACTTCAATGTCACATTGTGTTTCAATGTTGTCTGTGTGTCCATCAGGAGCAGAAAGATCTACTGACATTACAGTATTTTCACAACAACAAAGATAAAAACAAAGGGCGTCATTTACTACAAAAAGGTTTAATCTTGCTTGAATAAAACACAAATACACATTAAATAAGGAGATTCAGAGAAGTGTGTGTGTGTGTGTGTGTGTGTGTGTGTGCTGCCCTCATGTGGATGAACACCAGACCTGCAGGATGAAACCAAACCTCCACTATAATAAACCAGAGCAGACACACACACACACACACACACACACACACACACACACACACGAGGAGACCTGCGCTGTGAACACTGATGTGACACACAGATCTGCTGTCTGATCTGAGCGTGTGTGTGTATGTGTGTGTGTGTAGGTCAGTCGGTGATGATGAGCTCGTCGCAGCCCCAGTCCTCATAACTGCCGTCGGGAAGATACCGGCGGATGATGATGGGGATCTTCCTGCTCCTGAGGGACAGTAAAACACACACATCAATAACAAGCTTTATCAGTGTGTTTTTGTCCATACTATTAATGATCTCAATATGACTAATGTTCTCAATATGACTAAACACACACACAAGTCAACACGACAGATGAGAAACACACACACATCAAGATGACAGATGAGAAACACAGACACACACACAAGACAGTTTTGTGTGTGTATATTATAACACAGACATGAGGTCTCAGTATGACTTTCACATTTACATGTATTCATTTCTCAGACGCTTTTCTAAAACGAGCGCTTCATCTGAACAGATCCTGGAGTCAACAACAGTCGTGTGTGTGTCGTACTTGAGCTCCTTCATGGCGATCTGCAGTGGATCCGTCTCTCCTTCCAGCTCCACTATCACCGGCGCACACATCCTGTCACACAGGAAGTGATGTCACTGAGCACATGCTGTCACACAGGAAGTGATGTCACTGAGCACCACTGCAGCGCTAGCACAGCAAACCCAGACCTGCCAAGCTTGAGCACCATCAGTGTGAGACGGGACACAGGGTTTGTGTGTGTGTGTGGGGGGTGTTAATTTAAAAATCTACTTGATTTATTATTCCAAACATGATCCTAAATCCCACAGAAAGAAGGGGTTTATATGTGTGACGAGCAGATTTGCACATTATAAACAGGACACTCATTAGCTGAATAAACGTTAGCCGATACAAACACGTTTATAGAAAACGGTTCACAGTGAATAAACAGGACCAATAATAGTGAAACGAATCCTTTATATTCTAAAAGAATATCAAGTATAAGTTAGTACTAACGCACGTTAGTCGCTTATAGATGTCATACACAATAAATGTACTTTAGTTATTATTAAAGATAATCGGATGCAAAATTCACTTTCATATGGTGTCGGCATATAAATGTGTGTTTGCAGTGTGTGGACACAATCACCATACAGTGAGGAAAATCCATTCACTCCTTTTTTTTAATCCTCAAAAAGTCTAAACACTCAATAATGAAGCCGAATTAATTTTCTGAGCAATGATGAGCAGTTGCTCATTATTATTTAGGCCCATAGTCCTTGTGTCCACCAAAGCGTTTTTCACGTTTTTATATCGCCAGCAGCGTAACGAGAAGCTGAACGCTCTGTGTTTTTCACCGGTCGCCAAGAGTTGAAGAATGTTCAACTTTGCTCTGGGTAAACGCAGCGCTCATCTCTGTCACTGTTCACCCAACCGTCCAATCACAGTGGAGGAGGGGCGGGGCTAATACCGCACCGACCAACCGCCACATTCTGCTTGTACAACATCAACAGAGGACAACAACACGCATGATAACGGAAAAAAATCATTTAAAACAAGAGCCAGAGCAAATACTCTACACTGTAAAATGTAATACGTTGACTTTACTTAGAAAAAGTGAGGAAACCGATTGCCTTAAAATGTCCAAGTAAAGTAGTGTATTAATGTTTAGTTGGCACAACATAATAACATAGAAAACTTGTTAATCAAGTATACTCAAGCACTCTTGAATCAAAATCATTATTTGTGTTAACTTCTCATTAGAGTTCACATTACTAGGAAAATATCAGGAAACCGATTGCTCTAAAAAAAGCAAGTAAAGTGAAATAGGAATAGTATGTGGTACTGACAAATGCTTAGTTAGTATAGTTCACTTACACAAGAGTTCTAGTAACTAAAAAATAACTGTAGAGAGTACTTGATAATTTACTTTAAATGAAATGTATTTGTCACCATGGTTGTGTTTTGCATGCTGAATGATGAAGTCTGTGTGAGTCAAGCATGATCAATTACAAGATTTTCACAAATATAGAGGGATTATATAAACCCAATTAACTGTTTCAGAAGGTTTTTAGGCATAAATAGTAGCAACAAAATTATAAAAGATCACTAATTGACACAAGTTACATTATACACCATTCATATTTTCTCTCTCACACACAAATATATGAGTGTGTGTGTGTGTGTGTGTGTATAGTATCACAGCAAAATCCCCAGTGTTAAATTAACACTGAAAAGTGTGAATTATATAAACTCTGAGCAGTGTTAAATGAACACTGAAGCAGTGTTAAATTTAATGAGCTAATTAAGTGATTAATTGAGTTATGATTGACCATTATTGAAGACACCTGATGTTAACAAGCAGAATCACTGAAGGAGGAAATCACAAATTGTAAGTTACCATTGTGGTGATGGGTGTTTGCTTTAGTTGGGCTCTTGACCCTTATATGTTTACTTTAGATTTTGCTTGGCCGCTGTTAGTGAATTATAACAGCCAGATGAACAAAGAAAAAAAGTGATCTGATGATTATGTTATGGCAATCATCATTTGAACTTGATTAGCTTCACTGAACTCATTGAGACCCTTATTTCTGACTTAGATTTATGTTGTTGATTACAGCATAACTGTGATTCTGCATATCTAGAATTTTAGATTAAAGTACAAAGGATTACTGTTTGAAAAAAAAAAACTTTCTTTTAGGCACACACAGACATCAAGATCCAGTGTATGCATCTCAACAATGGTGACGAGCAGAATATACAATTAGGAAAAGGAAATTACCAAGATAATTCAGTTCATAATTTATTCATACTGCAATGCATGATGGGAGCCATTAATGAGTTGTGATTGGTGGCAGCCAGAGGAAAAGTTATTGTTACCATTGTTGAGATTCACAGGCTGATTATTGATGTCTGTGTTTCTAAACAAATTTATTTAAAAGTCTTTTGATCAGAACAATGTTTATTAAATATTTTGGATTATATTAAAAATACTGAAAATCATAGGCTGAAGAATCACAGAGCTGCTGTAATTATCAAGTTAAACCACATTTCTCAATAAGTTTGCTTTTTTAGATCACAACATGATTATGTCTAAACATAACCAACACCATCAGATCACATTAGTTTTTTGTTCATCTGACTGTTATAAATCAATAACAGCAGACAAACAAAATTTAAAGTAAATATATAATGGTCAAGAGCCCAACTAAAGCAAACACCCATCACCACAATGGTAACTTACAATTAGTGATTTCCTCCTTCAGTGATTCTGCTTGTTAACATCAGGGCTGCGTTCAGCCTGGACAAAACGTTGCACAACGTTTTTTAAACAGAAACGGTGATGCGTTGAACACACTGTTCTGATGACGCAAGAGTTGCAACTATGGCAGCTGAGAAGGCCATTCTTTGTGTTCTTTGTGAAGAATTTTCAGAGCCTGATGAAGTCGGTATAAATATGTGTTTAATACTACAAAATATGCCCAATGTTACAGTTACTGCACTTGCCGCCCAGAACAAAAGAGAACATCCCAATCGAGTGAAGGGATTGCTGAAACTGAAATGGAAGCACACATCTTACCTAATTCAGACTAAAACACATCTATTTAGCCTCACATACTGACTTTATTTGTAGTTCATACTGTTTTAATACCCTGTATTTTCTTTCTCATTTTTAGGAAAAGCACTTAATTACCATTGTTTATTTCTATACCAAATGTCATACACTTGCAATGAAGCTAAAAATATAAACAACTACATCATTATGTTGATATCCTATATTTTTACAATAAAACTTACGACAAACATGTCTTCTAATATCCTCAGTTGTTGCGTATACCGAGCTGCATCGAACACATTTGTAAATTACTTTCCTTGAACCCATTGTGCGAGTTCACTTTAATACCGCGTGCTTTATATACATGTTGCTGCTGATTGGACTGCAGTTCTGACACACCCACCAAACAAGAGAAAACGCATCTCAAACCCCGTTGCACACCGGTGCACGCCGTTTCCAGGAAACATGACGTTCAACCCGGAAACCGTAGCAAAACGTTGCGCACCGTTTTGAACTTGAACATGCCCCAGGTGTCTTCAATAATGCTCAATCATAACTCAATTAATCACTTAATTATCTCATTAACTTTAACACTGCTCCAGTGTTCATTTAACACTCTGCTCAGAGTTTATATAATTCACACTTTTCAGTGTTAATTTAACACTGGGGATTTTGCTGTGTAATACTATACACACACACACACTCATATATATATATTTGTGTGAGAGAGAGAAAATATGAATGGTGTATAATGTAACTTGTGTCAGTTAGTGATCTTTTATAATTTTGTTGCTACTATTTATGCCTAAAAACCTTCTGAAACAGTTAATTGGGTTTATATAATCCCTCTATATTTGTGAAAATCTTGTAATTGATCATGCTTGACTCACACAGACTTCATCATTCAGCATGCAAAACACAACCATGGTGACAAATACATTTCATTTAAAGTAAATTATCAAGTACTCTCTACAGTTATTTTTTAGTTACTAGAACTCTTGTGTAAGTGAACTATACAAACTAAGCATTTGTCAGTACCACATACTATTCCTATTTCACTTTACTTGCTTTTTTTAGAGCAATCGGTTTCCTGATATTTTCCTAGTAATGTGAACTCTAATGAGAAGTTAACACAAATAATGATTTTGATTCAAGAGTGCTTGAGTATACTTGATTAACAAGTTTTCTATGTTATTATGTTGTGCCAACTAAACATTAATACACTACTTTACTTGGACATTTTAAGGCAATCGGTTTCCTCACTTTTTCTAAGTAAAGTCAACGTATTACATTTTACAGTGTATAATCTACCGACATTTTTATATAGAAACACAGAAACAAACGATCTGTGAAATGAGATAACACTTTAGCGGATATTAAGTATCATAGCAAGCAAGCGTCTCAACTGAAAAAGCCGCTGCGCTGCCAAAACGCTCATCTCAGGCGCTCACAGCTAGGCTAGGCGTTTTCAGCCGGCTAACGGTGCGTGTCCACTACAGCGGCAAAAGTCCGCTCAGTGCCGCTGGCAACGCTGTAACGTCTCCGCTTTGGGGTGTGTCTGTTGCGAGTGTGTTTAATTAAGTTTTTTTCAACACACGGACAGTATCATCAGCGACGCACGCGATTACATTTAGAAATAGACAAGCTTTGTTTCCAAATGCACCAAGCAAAGATCCTTTCAATTTTATAAACTTTTACAAATCCAGCCAATATAATCACAACACATCCAAAATAATATCTTTAACATATATATAACAACTGCAAAGTGTCTAATTTGTAAACAAAATGATTTACGCACTAAATCCAGCATAAACTCCGAGACAATTTGCATATTTTTAAACTCTCAAAACAGACACATCCCGAACCTCACAGCAATTGGCTGCCGACCGCGTTTTTCGCTTGATATTTGCATAAAGTCAAGAACTGCCCAACCTTTTTACGCTCTCGGTCGCTCTCAGCGCTTTCTCCGGTCCGCTGTCAATCCCAAAATGCACTGCGCGAGCGTGAAGCTCAACTTCCATAGGAATGAATTGAAAATGCTCGCTCCGCTCCGCTCGCTCCGCGCCAGTGGACACGCACCGTTACGTCAAAAGGTTGGTCAGTTCTCGACTTTATGCAAATATCAAGCGAAAAACGCGGTCGGCAGCCAATTGCTGTGAGGTTTGGGATGTGACGTCTGTCTTGAGAGTTTAAGAATATGCAAATTGTGCCGGAGTTTATGCTGGATTTAGTGCGTAAATCATTTTGTTTACAAATTAGACGCTTTGTAGTTGTTATATATGTTAAAGATTTTATTTTGGATGTGTTCATTGTGATTATATTGGCTGGGTTTATAAAAGTTTATAAAATTGAAAGGATATCTTTGCTTGGTGCATTTGGAAACAAAGCGTGTCTATTTCTAAATGTAATCGCGTGCATCGCTGATGATTATATTGTCCGTGTGTTGTAAAAAACATAGATTAAACACACTCGCAACAGACACACCCCAAAGCGGAGGCGTTATGGTGCGTTCACACCGGACGCGAATAGCGCGTCAGGCGCCAGTGATTTCAATGTTAAGTCAATGCAAAGACGCGTTACGCGCGTAAAAAATTCCTGCGGCGCGAATGAGGCGTTTAGCGCGGCGCGGTAGACGCGAATTCGCCTCATTCGCGCATCAAGTTCGCGCGAATGACGCGAATTGAGCGTCTGGCGCGTTAAGCGCGTTACGCGCGAATGATTTTATTAGTGCTATTTGTGCATTCACGCGTTTGACGCGAATTCGCGTCTGCCGCCCGAGTTGAAAAATCTGAACTTCTGCGTAAATTCGCGCCGCGTTAACCAATCAGGAGCCTACTTGCATGCTGCTGTCACGTGGTGAAGTGACAGTTTATAATGTTATTTTATGTTTGGCCTCAATAAATTATTTTGTAATATGACTAAAATGCACAATAAAGCAAATAAAAACATAAAACTCGATTTCAATATATGAGAGATACTCATTTTGTATTGAATGCTATTTATTCCATATCTATTCTAGATTATATGAAACATTATTAATCTAATGTAAAGACAACAAACACAATTTAGTGTATAAAAACAAACAAAAATCACAGGACAGGTTTCACTTTTGAAGGCTGGCTCCATTTATTATCAAAACAAAAATAAATCACAGATTAGGTGCAGGCGAGGGTGAACCTCGAGCCGGGCTGTACAGCGTGGGCTCGTCAGGCAGCGACCACTCGAGACCGAGGCTTATACGGCCTACGCTGTCCTCGTCAGCGTCCTCACCGTTAGGTCCACCAAACCTACCTCCTGGAGCAAATTGTGAAACTCCTGAAACCCTCCGGAGGGTTTGGTGGACCCGAGTACAGCGACGATGTCCCCTACGCAGCTGTTTCTGCTCTCCAGAGCATATACGAGCGGTGATTCTCTCGATTAATGCTAATGCTCGATAAACAAAAAAAAGATGGCCGCCAACAGGTTTCGAAACTTTCGCCTCTGACGCGCGTGACGCGCGTAAATTTCGCTTCAAACTTTTGATTTTACGCGCGTCAATTTCGCTCTTGACGCGCGAATGCACACAAAGTGGTCACGCGTATAACTAGACGCGGCAGGCGCGAATTTTGACGCAGATTCGCGTTTGGTGTGAACGCAGCATTATAGCGTTGCCAGCGGCACTGAGCGGACTTTTGCCGCTGTAGTGGACACGCACCGTAAAGCCTTGTTTATACTCGACGCGTCCGCACGAGCGCGAAGGTGCGCGCGGCAAAAATGACGTCATTGCGGTGTGGGCGGTCGTGCGCGTTGGGTTCGCAAGACCCAATTTCGCCTGGCGGTGTGCGCGACATTTTTTGTAACAATGCGCGCGGCGCCGCATCCGAAGATGAACGACTTCGAGCCGAATCTGGCCGAGCTCGAACTTCTCACCACACCAGCACCCAGTTTGCACGTCTAAATGAGTTCCTTACATTTAAAAAATGAGCATACAATAGCATAAAAAGTATTTTTAATGAACATAAAGGTCCATGTTTAATAAAAATGTTAACAAAACTTAATGACATAGTGAAATTAGAAAATATGTAAGAGATTGTTAATTTAGTTATATTGTATACACATTCTCATATCCATATATTTTGTTTTATTGTCACGAGTAATAATCTCAGGGTTTACTGGGTTTTACACAATTCTTTTTGTAGTGTGGTATTGGTGGTGGTGTACTAAAATAAACATTGTCACGTGTGTATAGCTTTCTTCTTCTCACCGCTGATTCCTGATGGTTTAGAGGACAATTACTCGAGTCGCCCCCTATCGTTTCAAAGAATAGTACAACGGCGAGCGCGTCAAGTATAAACGCCTCGTCCGTTTGGGGAGGTGCGCGCGCAGTCTGCGGAGACTCGCGCTGCGGAGCCAGGCGAAAGTATAAACAAGGCTTAAGGGCCTGTTCACATATCGCGTCTTTTGCGCGCGCAAGTTCGTTATTTCAAATGTAGGCGCGCGGTATGCGCGCTCATAATGGAAGCGACGCGGTCGCGGTGCGACGCGCTCGTTTTTTCCAAGCGCGTCCGCGCCGCATCGAGATAAAAACATCTCAACTTTTCAGAATGCCGCAAGCGCACCGCAGGTCACATGACAAGAACCAAGCTTAGCAACGACAGACGCCTCCGGAGCGCAACCACCCGAGCGCTTTGGAAAAAGGAGAACGCAGCGCGCCTAGCGTTTTCTATGCGTCAAAGCGCTCGGGTGGTTGCGCTTCGGAGGCGTCTGTCATTGCTAAGCTTGGTTCTTGTCACGTGACCTGCGGTGCGCTTGCGGCATTCTGAAAAGTTGAGATGTTTTTATCTCGATGCGGCGCGGACGCGCTTGGAAAAAACGAGCGCGCATACCGCGCGCCTACATTTGAAATAACGAACTTGCGCAAAAGACGCGATATGTGAACAGGCCCTAAAAACGCTTTGGTGGAACCGCGGCCTTAAAGAAACATGCACACCTCATGATCATTTAAAGAGAGTGCACTGAAACGGGTCGCTGTGAACAGAGCTGTTTTTGAGGAGGTAAAGGGAGTTGTTTTACACAACCATTGAGGAATTTTAACCAAAATACGTTACAAACTTTACATGGAGAGCCTAAAGAATCAAACCAACTTGTGGAGAATGGGCCTCCGATGACCCCTTTAATAAAATAAGGTAACACATGCAGGCTGTGTTTCTCAACACACTGAAAATGAATAAATAAACTTCTCTTTCTCCAGACTCGCGCTCATCAGTCATACACAAGAGTCACAGCACTTTCATAATCACTGAGTCAGCAATTTAAAACTTATTTAGATTATATTGTTCAGCTTGAACATTTCATAATCTGCATGGCTGAATGATGTCTTCCTCTTAACTGAGTGACTATGATTGACAGAGCACATTTTAAGTTAATCCACACAATCACTCCCGTCTGATCGTCGAATCCTGAGGATTAAGTAACTCAACACAATATTTCACCTTTCCACATCCCGGCCCGTTTCCCTGCAGGAGTTATCAGAACTGCGACTACAGGAGAAACAGGCTTTATTTATATCCTGTTGTACAGCACAATGGCCAACTACTGTTGCTTGTATTGTGCTATATATATAAAAGTTGATTGATTGAGTGATACTGTAACGTTACTGTCCTCGCTGAAGAAATCAGTCAGACGGCAGGAGTGGAAGAGTTTTTGCTGTCGATTTTCAGTCTCTTTTTAATGATAGAAATGATCATGATCATAGATAATAATCATCTGTCAATCACCCCCGTTTGCTATTTGGGGAATAAACCCAGTGCTATGATTGGTCGAACTCTTCTTCTTCCGCTGTTGCTTGATTTGAGGACTGCGCGTGCACAGGTTTTTGCGTAGTTTAGATTGACAAATCGTACCAGCGTTCTTTGAGGTCAGAATGCGTACAGGTTGGCAGCTCTATAGTCCAGCTGTAAACTGAGGTATGTTTGTGCAGGAGGTCAGGGGTCAGGGGTCACTCACGCGATCAGCAGTGCTCGTGTCCCCAGGACTCGTGCGCGCTCGTATTTGGTCATGTAAGGTGTGGTGATTCTCTTCTGATTGGCCTGCTGACCTTCACCCGCCGGCAGGATCTGGACGTTCTCCTGGTCCTCCTACACACACACACACACACACACACACAACACGTCGGATGAGAAACACACACAAGACTGTCAGAAGAGACTGAATCTGATCAACTGAGACTGAGGTTATGAGCCGAAAAACTAGAGAAACAACACTATTCTCACTACAAATATTCACACGTGGTTATGCACTGAAGAGCGAGAATCAAACAAAGTCTGAACGATAAATAGTAACCTGTTTATTTAACATTAAATGTTGTACTTTATTACCAAAGTCACAATAAAACAATCTTAATAGTCCTAAAATATGCACTTATATTATCAACCTCACTGGGACTGAGATTATGAGCTGAAAAGCAACAGAAACTAATATTTAGCTACATAAAAAAATTGACATAACTTACATTATACTAACACAACAATAAAGATCATTTATAAATATATACTCTGCTGTATTATTATTTGAAAAAGATCACTACAGAATTGAAAGTTGAGGAGTTTAAATGTACAATAATGTCTTGAAAATATTGTCACAATGCAAGAAAATCCTAAATAGCAACATTGATGTCAAAATGACGTCAAGAAATAGGTCAAAAATGAAAGTCATATTGACGTCAAAGTGTTGATGTCAATTTGATGTCAAGATTTTGACCTCTGCTGATGTCGTTTTGCCAAACAAAAAGGTGAAATGCATGACCGTACACTTCACTTAAACTAACCAGATTTACTTTATTTAATTTCCGGTTTAAATAAATCATATTTTGCATTTTAAAGTCACCATGATGGTGGATAGAATTTGCTTTAGTTGTGCTCTTTACCCTTGACTCTTTAATATAAAATTTTCTCTGATTGCTATAATTGTGTGTTTATAAAGCACATTTGTTGTAGCTAAAAAAGCCATGAGAAAATGAGATCAGGTGATGTTGGCTGTTTATTGATGATGACAATGAACTCATCATGTAAATGCCTGAATCCCTGATCTTATTTAGTGTCTAATGCTTTGATATATAGGACTTGTGGTTTTAGTACTGTTTTATTCATAATAGAAGTCATTTGATTCTACAGCATGTCTAGCAGTTTTATCAAATAATTGTTTTTTAAAAACTATTTAGTGCACAAAAACCTTTAATCTATGGCAGCACTTAGACGCACACAGACATCAAGAAACAGCATATGAATCTCAACAATGGTGACAATCAAACAAAATATCCAGATAATCAGATCAACTCCAGCTGCATAATTTATTAATGCCACAATGCATGCTGGGAGATATGGGTGAGTTTTGATTGGTGGTACCCAGCATGCACTGCAGCATAAATCGTTTCATTGATTGTCACCATTGTTGAGAGTCATATACTGATTCTTGATGGCTAAATAAAATGTAGAGTATAAGGTTTAATGCACTAAATGTTTTTAAAATCCTTTATATTATTTGATAAACATTGCTCTCATGCTGTAAAATTAAAGCCCTTTCTCTCTGTTTGGTGGCGGTCTCTTCCGCGTGCAGTGTTCCACATTTGGGGGTGAAGTGTGAGTTCACGTGTGTTTGCTGTGTTTTTCAGAGTAGATGAGCAGGCTCCAGCCCTGGAGTGAAGGCAGAGTTGTGTGTGTGTGTGTGTGTGTTATATCTTTATATTTGGATTTTTGTACATGTGATTTAACGCTTTCCAATAAAACTGTTTTTGTATTTCACCTCTGTTTCGAGTCCTGTGTGTTCGTAATCGAACCTGTGTGCTTTAAAGCTTATAAAAGGCGATTCCCCAGTAAATTAGTCTCCGGGGTGGCGTAGTCGGGTATCTTAGAGGTGTAGAATTTTAAGTCTGCCCTCTGGGGGTGGATTGCCAGTATAGGCAATTCCCTCCCTGGTCGTCGCCACATTTGGAAGTTGCCTCATGGAAGTTTCAATCGCCGAAATCTTCTGGAAAGTTTTATCTAATTTTGAATCAAGCTCACGAATAGCCGCCAAGACATCCTCAAGTATGCAAACACCATGTAAACGGTGCTTTAGTTGGACAGTTTGACTCTTGATGTTTTAATGTTAGTTTTTCTCTGGTTGCTGTAACTGTTTGTTATAGTAAGAAGACTAAGAGTAAATGTGATCAGATGATGTCAGCTACTTGATGATGACTATAATGATATAATCATCATGTAGTGCTCTGATCAGTTGATCTCTTCTAGACAGTCATGTGTGTCATTCATTTCATATGTGACGCTGGATCTCAAAACCAGTCACAAGTCGCACAGGTATATTTGTGGCAATAGCCAACAATACATTTTTAATGGGTCAAAATATTGTTCCATGGTTCCATGAAGATATTTTGTAAATTTCCTATCGTAAATATATAAAACATTTATTTTTGTGAGTGAATGCAGCAGAACATAAATTGACAACTTTAAAGGTGTTTTTCTCAGTGGTTTGGTTTTTGTGCACCCTCAGATTCCAGAATAGTTGTATCTCGGCCAAATATTGCCCTATCCTAACAAACCATACATCAATGGAAAGCTTAGTTATTCAGCTTTCATATGATGGACAGTTATGTTGTTCCAGGATCAACAAAATATGTTGTATGTTGTATGTCTAACATGGCAAAATGGCGGTGACCCCCTCAGCCTATGCCTACCCATTCAAAGTCCACTGACTCTTAGCATCTTAGCACATTAGTATACAAGCAAAGCAAATACTTTAATTTGTTAGTCACAATTTTATAAGACAGATCAGCAACTGTTTGGATACATATCAACAGAAAACTAATCATTCCTGTTTGAATCTTGTGTTTTCTTGAATTACTGCAAGTACAATGTTTTTACCTCAGAGACAACATTATTTTGTCAAGTGGCTAACATAGCATAAGTAGATACAGCTTTATTGTAACAGTAATACAGTATTTTATTCACCATACAATATATTTTAAAATGAACAGCATGCCAACACAAGTCATCTAGCATTTATTAATATGATATTCTAATATTGATCTAGCTTACTGCAGTATGCAACCACTGTCACACCGAGTGAACACAAAAAGAAATAATATAACATACTATTTTCAAAACACTGAATTGTATTTAGTATGATTGTTTTAACCAAGTAAAACAGCCCTGCGTTAACACACAATCACGATTTGTCCGATAAAGTGACCTGTATGAGTAGAACTTCAGCACTTTCGGGTATTTCATTAGAATGACATGTCCTCATTTCTTTATATCCTCCTGGGACTTGCATGTGCAGGAGTCTCTTTTTGGCATTCTCTCCACACTCTTAAAGCATGAGATGAAACTGACTAAAATTGTGTTAAATTCTTATACATCAATGTGTGAGTTTAGGGACAATGCTGGTTGTGTTTATTCTGACACATTAGTGATTTTAACACAGTGGATGTGTCAAGAAAGTTATCACTAAAGAGATAAACAACAAGAATACAAAAAAGAGAAACACAAGAACTACAACTGACTTTCAGCCACAGCCTTAAATGAAATCAACTGAAGATAAAAGAAGGATAAGTGTTGATGTCTAAGTGTGTCTCTTAACTAGCCTTGAAATCTAGACGCACCCTAGCGGCAGCAAAATGTATTTTGCAGCCAGGGTAGTCTAGCAACTCTCCGTTGACTTTCGAGCTGGAAAAACCAAACTCAGGTCAGGCCAATCAAATCGTGTATAGAGTCGGTGGGCGGGCTTAACATAACGACAGCAGAATTACACAAAGTAAAACAAAGAATGGCTGCTGGCGAACAGTGGTCTTGCGAACTTGGACTTGGAGTTAAGCTTTTCTTTGAGAAAAGAGCAAAGAACGGCACTTAAGTCATTCTTAAAAAAAGATGTGTTCGTAGTTTTGCCGGCCAGATATGACAAAAGTGTAATCTATCAACTAGCTCCGCTGTTGGGAAAAAGCTCTGGTTGGTTGAAGCGCTGTCCTATTGCGTACAGAGGGAATTTGAAAGACAGCCGTTTATCCCGTCCCTCGGATTGAGCCGTGTCTATGGCTTGCCAGGCTATCTCTTAACTGCAGTTGTTCACTTTCAGTAGGAAGCATGATGTTGACATTTCATTACTAGAACTGTTTTCATTAATTAATTTTTTTTTTGCAATCCTTGAACCTCAGTCAAAAATCTGACAAAAGAGGGGGTGAACATTAAATCATGTTCATTTAAATGTTTTACAACAAGGAAAAACAGCTGATCTGCTTTCACTTCTTTATTTAGCTGTACTCTAGTGTTTTTCTGTCAAACTCTATTGCATTTACTTAAAAGTAAATTACTTTAAAAAATGAAAAAGAGTCAAGGGCTCAACTAAAGCAAACACTGACCCCGATAAAGGTGACTTCCCTTTCTGATAAATAAATCATCAACATCTAATCCTCTGTTAATTCTCAATAAGAACTTTTGTAGACGTCTGACAGAAATAAAGTCAGTCTGGTTAGTAATAAGTGAAGCTGTTAATGCTGTTTGTGGAGTTGTTTAATCCTTCTCTGCTGAGATCTTCACAGATTTTGGGCGCTTTCACACTAGCACTTTTGGTGCGCACCCGGGTTCGAATGACGTCAGAGTTCGGTTCGTTTGGATGATGTGAACGCTGTTTTCCGAACTCGGGTGCGCACCCGCGAACCGTACTCGAGTCCGCTTAAAAAGGTGGTCTGGGGTACGGTTCATATGAACTCGGGTACGGTTCGCTGCTGATATGAACGCAATCGTACCAAATCGCGGAAGTGAACCGCTATTGATGACATATAATGTGGTGCGTGCCTGCGTGCGTGAGTGTTTAACAACTGTAAAAGGGTCTATTACCTTGACGAAAAGCGGGATTGACGCACTGCAAGCAGAGAGATGATTTCTGCTTGCCTCCACAAAAATTGTCTTCGGCGGGCGGGCAGACATCCCGCTGTCTTTGGAACTGTTTTAATACTTTTGCGGCAGACAGACGCAAGTGTGTTTCTGTATATTTTCTTTGAAAACGAAACCAAAGGTTCAAAAAAAAGAAGAACAAATGTGAAACGAGCAATTCTATCCATGTTGACGCCTTTTCATGGCGGTTACCAAGCAACACGAGTAAGCGCCAGCTGCAGCTTGATGACGCAAGCGTACTGCGGTTCGGATACAAATAATATAATGTGAACACAGTCCATCGGAGGCAGGGGGAGGGGGGAGCAATCGAACTCGGGTTCGGAACAGGCAATCGAACCAAGTGTGAAAGCACCCTTAATGTCTTCTTTTCTCTTCAGTTGATTTCATCTCATGCCTGACTCACACTACAGGAGTTTTAAAATCCTAACCGATTGTATAATCTGGTTGCAGCACACACTTAAGGAGAATCTTCCCTCAAATCTTAAACATGCTCACACTACAAGATTTTAAAATCTTGGCGCATCACACACTACAAAATGTTATTAAGATTATCGTGCCAGAGGAAGCACCTCAGGGCAGCACATCGGAAGTGGTAAAAAGAAGACGTAAACAAAATATTTGTCCTTCATATCAGTTATTATTCGTGAAACAGTTGCTGTGTGCAAGGAAAGAAAAAAAATCACACTTTTAACATGTAAGGATATTTCTAATGAATGGCGTCAGCGCTGGTCAATACTATGAATCAATTCCATTGATCTCTTGTAAAGTGGAGCTCAAAGTTCAAATTAAATATTAACAAGCTTATTTTCAGGTTTATGTTCTGTTATTATATATTACGTGGACCCTTATTTTGACATTATCTTCTGTTTACTCCACTTCTTTTTAACGCTCTGTTTAGTTTCGTTTACATACTGAACATGTACTCGTTTTCGTGCCTGCTTGAGTCACTCAAAATGACCTCAAGGGAAATTCCTTCACTGCGACAGCTCTTCTTGTTTCTTATTGGCTATCGTGAGAGTTCTGACGTAATCACAGTCTTGCTCATCCCCATTTAAAATCCCAAATATCAAACATGTTTGATGTGATTGGGGCGAGCCCGATGTGTGTGAGAGCAGATCGTGAGGAGCAAGATTCGATCTGTGAACGCCTCACATTACCAGATAATCTGTGCCGAACATCGGAACCGATCGAGGTCCTCGACAACATTTTTTCTCCGATTCTCGGAAGGGGAAAATCTGGGATAAGTCGGCCTAAAACTCCTGTAGTGTGAGCCAGGCATTAGGCTGTGTCTGAAGTCAGTTGTAGTTCTTGTGTTTCTGCTCGTCTCTGTTCTCTTCTTTCCTTCAGTGACGCTGCTTGTTAACAGCAGTTGTTCTACACTAATGTTCAATCATCACATGAATACTTAATTATCACGATTCTACACTTGAATGGTCTTGTTTTGGACTTGGAGAGTCTTGACCGAACCTCTGGTCTTGGCCTTGTTCTTGGAGGACTAGTCTTCACTAAGATAAACACAAAGATGTGTGAATGTCTAATGTTAACACATCATGTCTATTCTTGGCTACACAGATTGAGTTGGATGCTGTGAACAAATAATCAGATTGTGTTCATGTTAACATTTTAAAGCTAACTGTTTATCATCACTCAATTAATCACTTAACTTTAACTCTGCTTCAGTGTTCATTTAACACTCATATTTGAACACTTTAACACTCTTGAATGTGGAGTCAAATAAACTCCTATGAGAGTTAATTTAACACTGGAGTTTTCGTCACAGATTTAAGAACAGTAAAATAAACCCAGGTTCACATCGCTAAGCCACTAGTTAATTTCTCTGGGCTTCACTAGCACAGACACAGTTTAAGTCAAGTCACTAGTTTTAAGCTATTTGGTCAAGCAATCAGGTACACAGAGCAATAGTCCACTAGCGTTAAAAGCCATTCTGCAAAACAGGCCGAGGCACACATATCAAACATGCGGTTCTCATTGCTCGAGCCGCAGCATAACATACATGTCTTTTTCTCCTCTTCTGCTCATGCGGATGATTTTAAGTGTTGTATAGCAGGAGTGTGTTTTCATGCTCACAGCAGCATTCACATTTTTTCTGTTTGATTTTCTCATTCCAGCCTTGTTTGTGGGGTTATTATACATGTTATATATGTTATTCTTGCAGCAGCAATGTGTCCTAAATACTCACAGCAGTGTATCAGCAAATGTATGTATTGACAGTAGCAAGTTACTGTACTTGCTTTGCAGCAGCAGCAGCAATAATCTACAACAACAGCAATAACCAACAGCAGCAGATCTATCCTGGCAAGACCAATACATTAACATTGTTATATCCATTACCATGCTAATGTTTCTAGAGAGTTTCATGATAGAAACATATATTGGCTGTGAATGACAACTCCCATGAATCCACACTCATCCACAGCGTCATCAAGCTATGCCTTTGTTATAAGCGACCGAATTATTATTTGAGCTGTCATGTGAAAATCACAGAATGACACATCTAAATTTATTTGATTCCTTCCAAAGTTTTTCAACTTCGTCTTCTAGCGCTTTAAGTTCATCTCCTTCTGCATCTTGCAGGCGTTCATGGAGACTTTCAATTTTCTTGTCCCCTTTCCTACGCTTCAGGAGTTTATAAAGTGTTTCCAGAATTTGATGTTGCTTCTGATGTTCTTTCAGCTTATTTTGGAGCTCTTCTTTTCTCTCTTTGAATTCATTTTTTTCTTCTGCTTTTGTTCTGGCTTCATCCTCATGTTTCTTCTTAATGAATTTTATATCCTCTTCATATTTCTGTTTCATTTCATCTCTCTCTTTCTCTTCTCTTTCTTTTCTCTCAGTTTCTCTTCTCTTGATCTGTTTTTGCTCTCGTTTCAGATCTTCAATCCTTTTCTCCCATCTCTTTCTCTCTTCTTCTCGTCTCTCATCATCTTCTAGTATTCTTCTCTCCCACTCCTCTTTTCTCTCTCGTTCCAGTCGTTCATAATGTCTTTTCGTTTCAGTTGCCTTTTCCTCATATTCTCTCTCTTTTTCTTCTCTTTCTCTTCTCTGTTTCTCTCTCTCCTCATCTATCTTCTTTCTTTCTTCTTCTCTCTCTCTTTCAAATTTATTTCTCATTTTCTCCTGTTCTTCTTGTTTTTCTCTCAGCTGTTCTTCGTGTTTCTCTTTTTTCTTTCTTTCCTCTTCCTCTCGTTCTCTCATCTGTCGTTTCTTTTCATCCTCCCATTCTCTCTGCTTTTGTTTAATTTCCTCTTTAATCTCTTTTCTGTCGTTTTCAGCCTCTTTTATTTTTCTCTCCCATTCATGTCTTTCTTTTTCCTCTTCTTTATTCCTTTTTTTCTCCTCCAACTCTCTCTTTTTTATTTCTTCTTCTTGTTTCATTCGTAATTCTCCTATGATGCGTTCTTGTTTATTTTTCATATTTTCTTGATCTTGACGGTATTTTTCTTCTTTCTTTCTATCTTTTTCTTCTTTTTCCTTTCTCTGTTTTTCATACTGTGATCTCTGATATTTAATCTCTCTCTTCATCTCTTCTATTTTTTGTTGATATTCAATTTTTTGCTGGTTTTCCTCTTCTGATCGTTTCTGGTTTTCAGTCTCTTTTTTATTCTGTTCTGTTTTTTCTTTTTCTTCAAACTCTTTTCTGAGTTTTTCCTCTTTTTCTCTGATTTGATTCTCCATTTTCTTTCTCTCTTCATCTGCTCTTTGTTTCTCTTCCTTAAGTCTCTTCATCGTGTTTTTCTTTGCAGTCTCATATTTGGCTTTTATTGCTTCATGTTGAGCCTGGATTTCTCTCTCTCTCTCTTTCAGTATTTCCTCCATTCTCTTTTTAATGGACATCTCTGCCTCCTCAAACATGCTGTTAGTGAAGTATCGACCCGCATTAGTTTTCTTCACTTCTTCTATCATGTTTAACAGCTGAATCACTTGAGTTTTGTCTTGTTTTTCTCTGTTATTGAAAGCCAGGAATCTGTTTCCACAATCTCTGATCAGTTTCTTCAGTTCTGCATTTTTACATTTCTCTACATATTGTTGTATTGATTCATTTCCCAAATCGTCTCCTCTAGTGAACAGAACAATGCTGAAGTTAGCAGATTTATGACCAAAGATCTTCTTTATCAGATCCATAGTGTCTGTTTCCTCTTTAGTGATTCTTCCCAGACTCAACACAATGACAAACACATGAGGTCCAGGTGATGAAAGTGAAACACATTTCATTATTTCTTCCGCTACTTGATCATTTGACAGTGTCGTATCAAAGAGTCCTGGAGTATCAACAACAACTACTGATCGACCATCAACTTCACCAACTCCCTTGTTACAAACCTTCGTCACTGAATCTGTGTTTAATTGGCTGTGAAACACCTCTCTTCCCAGAATAGTGTTTCCTGTTGCACTCTTTCCATTTCCTGTTCTTCCAATCAGCACAGTCCTCAGACACTCCTGATCATCTGCTTCTCCTTCAGCACCTGAAAATAATGCATGAATACAGTTGGTACTCAACCTGAATAATACTTCTGCAAAATTGGGGATGTGTATTTGCTGCCTTTTACTGCTAAGTGGCGCTACAATCACAGACTCTCCATTACGTAATCTGACGCGGCTAATTGAGAGCCACATCAATTCAAGTGAAACATTGTTTAACAAATTCATAATCACAGTACTCACTGCATAAAAAATGTGATTTTCGTCAGTTAACGGCACTGTAAATTGTCGTGGAAGTTTCTGGTTAATGACTGTTCACGGCAGCACAGAAAATTGTCGGGAATTGCCGATTATTGATGTGGAATTAGCTTGAAGATGCTTTCCATCCCCGTAGCCTAGGTGAAGTTTCCGTGTGTGAATGACTATTTTGTGACCTATACAAATGCAAACCAGGGTAGTGGGGGGTCGCCTCACCTTCAGCATCCCCGAGACTCCTCTGCAGAGACACAGGCCGAGTCATTGAAACACAATACTAAGTCCCGCAATGGATAACATTTTAGTCAGAGCTCTGGCTGCAAGCACGGGACTGCACGATAAAGGCTTAGATAAGAATACATTTGCTGGTAAGTCATTTTCACTGTGTTTTTTCTTTTTTTTTTTCTTTTTTTTTTTATATTATGCCTATTTCTATGGAGTTAATTACCTTTGTACACAACAATGTAATTGTTTATAGTTACCTGCAAGACGTATTAGGAAACTGTGCAAATACATTTCTGCTCAGTAATTTTCACTGTTTTTTTATTTTATTTTTTTATTCTGGCATTTTTTGTGTAGTTATTTACTGTTGGTCTGTTTTAACACACCAATTTAATGGTTTCTAGTGGCCTGTAAGACGTATTATGAAACTGTGTGCACAGGAATGTCTGGTACAGCTAACCAGAGCTAGCCAGTGTGGCTGAAGCTACTAAGACCTCAGCCCAGAGTTGCCAGACAAGGAAGAGGGAAGACAGATTAGAATCCTAATTTTTTTTGCTATATTAATTTTTTTTTCGGTTGCATTAGTATTCATTGTAAAGGCAGAGTGTACTGGCTGAGGACAAGGTGGACTTCTGGAGGGGCATCAACACTGGCATGATTTCTGCACTGTTAGCCTGGACAAGTTGAATCTACTTAAAAAATCTGAGCAAACTGGTTGCCCTAAAAAAATTAAGTAATGATAACTTAAAAATTCAAGTTCATTTAACTTAAAATGTTTTGTTATATCAATGACTATATTATTATTACACATAGTATATTTAAGATCAATCTACTAAGTAAGTTAAATTTGTCAATTGATTTATTTTGTATTTGTTAAACAAGAAAATAAGAAAAAAAAAGCAAATAAATGTACATTCATTCAATTTTCTGTTTTATTTAATTTCAATTCAATTCCAAATTTTCATTTAAAATACAACAAAACATGAATTTTCCATGCCCTAAAAACATTTTCCTTTTAAAACATGAAAAGACATTTTTTTTTTCCTTAAACAAATTAGCATATTGTTAAGCATATGAACAGTCTATCTCAGAATCATAACAAATTGCACCAAAACTCTATGCTTTGTTTACACTCATGCACAGTAAATTTCCCGGTGTTAATGTAACACTGCTCTGTGTTCATATGGGAATCACCGGCAGGGTGTTAAAAGTAACACTGAAGCAGTGTTAGAGTTAATGAGATAATTAAGTGATTAATTGAGTGATGATTGTTCGATTATTGAAGACACCTGATAACAAGCAGAATCACTGAAGAAAAGAGAAACACAAGAACTACAACTGACTTTCAGACACAGCCTTAGATGAAATCAACTGAAAAGACATGAAACCTCTCTTATTATAAACCAGTTTGACCTTATTATTTCTGTCATTCATCTACAGAAGTTCTTTTTGAGAAAGGAGTTTTAGATTTTGATGTTTTATTGAAAATGTTTGTGTGTGATCAGTGCTTCCTTTAATTGGGTGTAGGGCTGGGCGATTTAAATCACGATATTGTTATGCGCATCTCGTCAGTAAAGCCGGTTCCTTGATTAGTAGTAAATCGCCATCACCTGCTTTCAGATGGAGCGGCATTTACTACAAAGAGCCGTAGTTAACTGACAAGCTGAGCCATATCGCATCAATATCGCGGACGTATCGCCAGCGATAATTAATGCGATATGGCTCAGCTTGTCAGTTAACTACGGCTCTTTGTACACAGCAAAAACTCCAGTGTTAAATTAACACTCCTGGGAGTGTATATGAACACTCAAGAAGTTAATGAGATAATTAAGTGATTAATTTAGCGATGATTGAACATTATTGAAGACACCTGATCTTAACAAGCAGAATCACTGAAGGAGAAAATCACAAATTGTAAGTTACCGTTATGATGATCAATGGTTGCTTTAGTTGGACTCTTGACCCATATATTATTAACTTTAGATTTTGTTTGTCTGTTGTTTCTGAATTATAATCACCAGTTGAACAAAGAAAAAAGTGATCTGATGGTGTTGGTTATATTATGACAATCATCATTTGAACTTGATCACTGAACTCATTAAAATCCTTCTTTCTGACTTCGATTTATGTTGTTGGTTACAGCATAACTGTGAATCTGCATAAATGCCCAGAATTTTTTATATAATATAAAGGATTTCTTAAAAGTTGTTTAAAAAAAAAAATCATTCTTTTAGGCACACACAGATGTCAAGATTCAGTCTGAGCATCTCAACAATGGTGACGAGCAGAATATTCAATTAGGAAAAGTAAATTACATAGACAATTCAGATCATAATTTATTCATACCGCAATGCATGATGGGAGCCATTAATGAGTTGTGATTGGTGGCAGCCACTGCAACATGCTTTATTATTGTCACCATTGTTGAGATTCACAGGCTGATTATTGATGTCTGTGTTTTAAATGAATTTATCTGACTGTCTTTTGATCAGAACAATGTTTATTAAATATTTTGAATTATAAGTAAAGTACTGATAGTCATAGGCTGAAGAATCACAAAACTGCTGCTGCTAACAAGTTGAACCAAACTATCTCAATAAGTTTCCTTTTTCAGATCACAGCATGATTATGTCAAAACATAACCAACACTATCAGATCACACTATACTTTGTTAATTTAACTGTTATAAATCGATAACAGCAGACGAACAACAGTAAATATTAAAGTAAACATATAATGGTCTAGAGCCCAACTAAAGCAAACACCCATCACCTTAATGGTAACTTACAATTTGTGATTTTCTCCTTCAGTGATTCTGCTTGTTAAAATCAGGTGTCTTCAATAATGCTCAATCATCACTAAATTAATCACTTAATTATCTCATCAGCCCTAAATGCCGCACCATCTGAAAGCAGGTGATGGTGATTTACTACTAATCAAGGAACCGGCTTTACTGACGAGATGCGCATAACAATATCGCGATTTAAATCGCCCAGCCCTACTAACAACACACAGAGACATTTGTTCAACAGTTTTACTCACCGCCCGGTTCCAACGCACGACCGCGAACCTTTATCATTGCGACTGCTCGATCCTTAAGCATTAGACGATCTGCAAATCCGTCGATCTGGGCTTTGTTTATAAAACAATCATCGTCGAAATGCAGGGAACAAACAGTCTTACACAACTCCGTTTATGCTCAGGAAAACAAACTCCATCCACGGGTCCCTTAACGCTGGGTTCTTTGGGAATCTGTGCAGGGTTGTCTTGCCCTGGCAACCAAAAACACACTTCTTTGGCTACATTGACTTCCAAAAGCCGAGCATAGCGCTTTGATGGCGAACTGCTTTCACTCTCTTGCTCTGGTCTACGAGTGCGCGCGCGCCCGCGATCTTACCGGAGAAGTGCCCTTAGAACCCATATAAGGAAATTCCTCACCATCTTACGTAACATAGACCCATACTCGAAAAACTTGTGACAAACCGGAAGTTTTGGAACAAAAATACTCCTTCAAACGTACAACTTAGTTTTTGAAACTTTGTCCATGTTTAGCATGGGAATCCAACTCTTTAACAGTGTAAAAAACTCAGTATGCATGAAATAGCATTTCACCCCCCCTTTAACTTTTAGCATGAAAACCAAAGTTTCAATTATTAAAAGTGTGTGCATCGACTTTTTGTTACAAACGCCAGAACTCCTGTTATGATGTAGATTTTTTGAGGTGCACTCTTGTCATAAATCCATCTATTACTGTTCCTACATAATTCGTAACAAAAACCAGAGCTAGAATATCTATTTATGAGTCTTAGACCTTTCCAACGATATATAGTTTGTCATGATTAGATTAGGATTTAATTGTAATATAGTGAATTAAAAACTCAAAATACACAGATAGTCAAAATTAGAGTTAATCCCTTTTTTATACCCTTAACAGGCTACGTGACTCAGGAGTCACATATATTTCAAAACATGCTAAATAACAACATGAACAACATATTAATTAATTTTCTTCTTCAGCAGTTTAAGACAATGTTCACAATTAATGTTAGCAGTAATATTATTACTTTTCCAGAAGAAAAGTAAGTTTAATATATATTTACTTTCCTCAAAATCTGAATGTCCTGCACCACCGGTAGCCATGTTGGATTAAGGTCAGGCTGACTAATTTATCACAAAAAATTTGAAGCAAATCATGTGACCAGCATACTCAAGACAGACCAGGCTGTGATAAATGATAAAATGATTTGATGAAAAAATCGTTCTTAGGCCCCAAAAAAGACAATAAAAACTATGTGACTCGTGAGTCACGTTGCCTGTTTTAGGGTTAAATTGTTTGGATTTATTTACAACACAACATAATCCAAAGATACACAACAAATGCCAAAAAAGCACTTCAAAGACAGAGACCTTTGTGCCATTCCTAAAAACATTGTACATACCTTTCATTTCCAAGATTTTCACTTTACCATGTTCACGTACAGAGACTTATGTGAATGTTGAAGTCCTCAGTGGCATCTGGGCCCTGAAAAAAAAAAAGTGAACATACTGATATCAAGTGAAAGGCCTGCACCATTTTGGAAATAAATATTAGATTTTTCTGGTTAAAATTGCTTTTTAAAATTCACAGAATACACACACACACACAAATGTTTCCAACAATATATAATATAATGAACACCAGGTTTGTTGTGCCTTGTAGGCATAAGGTATATGCGCAGTGCCGGATAAAATAATAATAACAATAAATAACCTATAGCAGTATAAATCTTCCAAAAGATTTCAGTAACAACTAAGCTAGAGAAAAATATATTGATTATCATGTTACTTCAAATGTTTCCATCCATTATGATGATATGAAATGAGATAATAATAAAAACATGAAGCCATTTGGTGCGTTTTGCTTTCATCCAAAATATGATACAGTACATTCAAACGCGATCGCGCTGCAAAATATGATACATTCAAACGCGATCGCTCTGCAAAATATGATACATTCAAACGCGATCGCTATCCAAAATATGATACATTCAAACGCGATCGCGCTGCAAAATATGATGCATTCAAACGCGATCGCGCTCAAATATAAAACATTATGGTTACCATATACATATCTCAGTTTGAGCAGATATCCAAAAACACAGTAACAGTAAACACGGGTCTAAATATTATAATATTCCCCATATATCTAGCAACAGTTCAACTGCAACGTGACATTTATGCAACAATAACAAACTAATATGTAAGAATTTCTTACCTTACATCTTTCTTGTCTTCAAATCGCGTTCTTCTTCTTCTGAGGTAGCCTAAATCCAATGTAAGCTCAGGCACGTCTTTCAAACTCGACGAAAAGTGAAGTGAAGTGTTTTGTTGTTGAGGTAACGAGCGCGTTCGCGTTCCATGTGGAGATTTGCATGTGAATATCTTTTGCGCGAGTGGGCGTGGCCAAATTAACTGTAATGAGCAAGCGTTTGAGAAGCTGGACATCTTGTTGGTTTTATACAAATTACTTAAACAGAGAATATTTGTTTTCGTTTTGAATCCGATCATTTAAAAGTACACACTTAAATGTTTATAAAGGTATATGGCTCATAAATGTGTGACAAGTATTCGCTGAGTTTTGTTTCAGTTTATCAACATGCTCAAGAAAAAAAAGTTCACGCGACGGAGAGGCAGAACGCACAACCTGTTTATTTTCTTTATTTTACAAAAGCACAATGTTTTGATTTGATTGTAAGTGGACACATACAAAAGGAGAAATATCACAGATTCTTTTTTTATATTTCTTTTTTCTGTATGACCATAAATGACGGAGTAATTTAAGTTTATAGTGCTACAATGTGGAGAAAATCTAGCAAAACTCGCCCGCGCGTTTGTCGACCTCAGAGGGTTAAAAATATTTGATCACCATTATAGTGATCAGTGTTTCCTTTAGTTGGACAGTTTGACTCTAAGCTTTTATGTGAGTTTGTGGTCTTTGTAACAGTGTTTATCCAAACACATAATGTGTTGCAAAAAAGATAGAAACAAACTAATGTTAAAAAGTTAAGGGTTAGCATTTCAAATAAGGCAAACTTATTTGATCTCCATAATGGTAATGTCAAGCCAAACATTTTTAATTAAACAATAATAACTTCTGTAGATGTATGACATAAATAAAGTCATACTGGTTAATAAGTGTAATAATGTGTAATGGCTAGAAGTCAGTTGTAGTTCTTGTGTTTCTCTATGTTCTATTCTTGTGTTCCTCTTTCCTTCAGTGATTCTGCTTGTTAACAGCAGGTGTTCATCACTAATGCTCAACAATCACTTACATATTCACTTAATTATCTCACTGCAACACTGCGTCAATGTTACTTTTTACTCTTTGTAGTAGAGGTGGAGTACTCGAACTCGGACTCAGACTTGAGTCCAATTTTGAACAAACTCGGACTTGTCACGCACTCAGGTGAATTTGTACTCGGACTTGACACAGACTCGGATATTTTAGACTCGGAAAAATTTCCGAGTACAGTCGAGTCCAGGCACTGGAGGACACAATATTATTCAAAAACTAAACAGAACTACTTGTGTTGTGTTAGTGTTGTGCAATGTAGCCAATCACAAACATTTATATTAAGTGCATGAACGCAGTGGCAATTCAGAGGCGTTTTAGAGTCACCATGCGGAGAATTCGCTCAAAATGTATGTTCAGAATCAGCGCGAGCTTTATACTTTTGCAAATCCCCTCATAAACAACAAAGTCTAGACGCGTAAATAATAGATTCACTGTGCAGTGCGGATAACTTCAGTGTTTATGACTAGAGTTTTAGTGAGAGTGCAGAACGCGGTAAGAAAGTGAAGGCTTAAAGGGAGCGCTATTGACGATCTAAATAATAGTTTTGTTTTTTATGCTTCTAGAGAACCAGTCATTACATTCACACTGTAAGTGATACCTGCATTTAAATGTGGGAGAGAATTCGCTAAATTTTAGTCCTCTGAGTCATGAAATTGCGATGATTGACATAGTAACCATAGCAACATTTTGGCTTCTAATAATGTTATGATTTTTGTTACATTTACATTTTTATCATAAGTTTACATACACATTGCAGAATCTCCAAAATGTTATTTTTATTAACATGAAGTAGCTACATTACTCATAGGAGTGGTTTGGGCGTAACGTGCAATAAACCAATCAGAGCGTCATCTCACATTCTGTTTAAGAGCAGGCACACTTGTTCCATGGCGGATTGCTATTATAATGGCGGATTTGCCAGGGGCACTCCAGTAGCGGTTCACAGTTGAGGAGACCGACATTCTCATCAGGGCCTTCGTGTGGCCCTACAAGTGACATTGTATGGGGATGGAGAAACCCACCCAAATTAGCTTCGGTTAAACAGGCGTATAATAATTTGGGTAAATGTGTAAGCTAGATTTCTGCCTATTTTTTCACATCTTCATGGACACAATAAAGATTTCCCTCGTGTGGTAATATTTTTCCTTGTAATTATGTATGGTTTGCAAAAATGGGAACTGCTGCGTCTGTGTAGATGAGAGAAGCAAAGTGAATGTGCGTTGTGCACATGCTACATTGATTATGGCCAAATTCGCCCTTGAAATAGCATCTGAATAATGCACCACTGACTTTAGACTAGGTTTTTCCTGGTCTGTGGCGGAATTGTTTTCTGAAACTGCAAAATAGGACCAGGGAACATTTGCACCGAACACGCCTCCTCTTTTCGCCGAACCGCCCCTGGGAGCGCAAGTTCATTCCCTAATTTACCGACGTGCGTCTGTGGAGGGAAAAGTCCGCTGTGTGTCGGGTGCAAAATAGGAATGATACATGCGTTGTGTACAAAGTCATTTGCGCTGGGTGCAAGATAGGGCCCTGCGTGTCATTACCTGAATTATCCACAACTGTTTGTTTTTTTATGGTTGTTCATAAGTTCCTTGTTTGTCCCGAACACTTAAACTGCCCAATGGTCTTCAGAAAAATCCTCCAGCTCCTGCACATTCTTTGCTTTTCCAGCATCTTCTGCATATTTGACTGACCCATCCATTTAAAGGAACACGCCAACTTTTGGGGACTTTAGCTTATTCACCGTATCCCCCAGAGTTAGATAAGTCACATAGAGAGTTAGATAGTCACAGCATGTACAAATAACAAGGTCACATGAGACACAGCCATCTTCTAACCGTATTTATACTGGGAATTATATCCTCAGAAGGTGAAGCACTGCTACTTCTGCGGAGTGATTTGCTCGCAGCACCTGAGAAGCTCCGTGGTGAGGAGCAGAGAGTTTGCCTAAGAGTGTTGCGCTAACAGCTGAAAGCATCAAACTCGTATTCGGGTGGGGGAGGGCCCACCAGCGGCTCACTGGCGGCAGTGGGCCTCATCCCTGCTGTTGCCCGAGCCACTTCTCTTCTGGATCTGAGGGCGCGCACTGGCAGCTCGGCGCAGTGGGCGCACGTGTCGTCCGTGAGTGCCGCCTCAGCGTGGGCGAGGCCCAGGCAGGTAAACACAGAACTGGTGAAGGTCGGGTGGGTCAATGGGACCCGCACAAATCTGGCATGTAGCAGCCATCGGATGCGGAGAGGAAAACAGGGGGTGAGAATTCCACAGGTAAAATTGCTAGCCTACTAACGTTATTCTTACATAAAACATTTCCAGGACTGGGTGACCATTAACAGTCTTAATTTCTGTCAGTGGGGGGTGCATGAGAGCGCGTTTGAAAGAGTTTTTCTGTGTGTCAGTGCATCGTGTAGATCTGTGTTTTCTGCCGACTTGGCACTTCGTCATATGGTAAGTAATACATCTTAATATTTGTATGCATGTATTCAAATAACTTTTAAGTTATTTAGAATAGCTCACCACGATTTCGATATTCAAATATTTATTCTCAACATTTTACTAAGCTGTGTACAATATGATAGGCTACTCTAGGTTTCAATGTAGTTTGGGACATGTTACTGTAAATTTAAATACAGTGGTACGAAATGACCATGAAAAATAACCACAAGCTGCCATTTTATGAAGAACTCTTCAGTTCCCTGAGCAACGTTGAGAACGCAGGCCTTTGCATCACGTCGCTGTGTCTGTCGGCGAAGTTTTCGCCATAAATATCTGGTTAGTGATGAATCTTTATATTTTTTTATGCAAACCAAATGGTAACAGGTTAAAGGGACACCAGGCAAGCCTGAATGTTTTTTCTCTACGAAGCTCCCCCTAGCCCCACCTATTGTCTGGTAGTAAATGCTTTCAAACACACTGTCGTAAAAACGAACTCTTGTCCCTCCCCCCTCGCCACGAGCAACCCAGCTGATCAGCTGTCAACCCAGCTGAGCAGAGGAACCGGCTATTTCAAAACCAGTTATGTCTACCGAGGTAAGTAAAGTAATATTTTCTTAACAACTGATGGCGAGTTTTTTTAATTTTTTATTGTGTTGTCATGCATACTAGTATTTTTTACCGGGAACGAACGATATGAACAAGGCAAACTACTGCTTTCGTGTTTTGTTTTTTTTGGGAGAGTGGGCATGAGCATAAAAAAATATATATATCGGAGGATAATATTTGTCTTATTAGCAAGGTCTATAAGTTAATCTGGTAGAATGGGGATGCTTGCCGTAAACTGATCCTGCTTCTCGCGATGTCTGAGACTTTGTGAGACTTTGTGAGACTGAAGGACGCAGGTAGGATACACCGAACTTGCAAGCGGGATATTCTTCCTACAGGCAGTATTTGCGGGTAAGAGAGTCTTCATTCACCCTGTAATGAGTCATTTAACCATATACCGACTTACGAAGATGATTCATTAACACGAAAACGTTGCCTGGTGTCCCTTTAACGTTAGTTTAGAAGAATGTCTCGGTTACCAATGTAACCCTTGTTCCCTGAAGGAGGGAACGGAGACTTAGTCGATCGTACTGACTGTATGGGATAACGCCTAGTGAGGCCGATCACTCTGATTACTCTTAAAATCAAGCCAACAAGCTTTGGCAGGTGCGTAATCAACGCCCCGCCTTACCCTGTGGATATAAACACGGAAGTGGATGCACCTACCAGTTGTTTTTCACTGAGGAGCAGATCGTGCCCCAGTCAGCGGTTATTCAGGGAACGAGGGTTACATTGGTAACCGAGACATTTCCTTTCAGTCGGGTAACGTTCGACTTAGACGATCGTACCGACTGTATGGGATCCTCTAACACGCCACTACTACTGCCACCTTCCAGTGCCTAAACACAAGCTGCAAGAGCCTCCGCATGGTGGACGGTCGAGCTTAGGTCAGGAAGTAACTGCTGTTCCACAGGACCACTCCTACCTTAAAGGAGAGGTTTACGCTGCGAAGCCACATCTACATGAGAGTAACATGTGGAAAACACATATGGACCAGGTGCCTAAGTGGGTAGTTCAACATATGGGATGTCACTGAGGTGGCTCCAGCTGCAGAAGGGGGGGGGGGGGGGGGGGACACAACCAGTCAATGACGGCAGAGGTGACTCTGCCGAAGGAAGATACGAGCTTACCGTAGGAAGCATTCCGTAGAGAAATACACATACGGGATCACCGTAGGGATCGCAACATATGGGCCCCACCTAACACAAGTTTCACAAGCATGCAAGTGATGGGACTAGTATCAGACGCTCCGCCACGTCTACTACCGACAGGGGGCTCGGAGGAGCTCAATAGGGTTCTGTAGAACTCACCAGAGTAAATTTACGCACTCATCCAGTCCATAGGAGGGGAATGGCGTAGCAAGCCGACACTCAGGCTAAGTGCTAAGCCATGAGTTCAGTACACATTAGTGTAATGTCGCCCAACCCCTAACACAATATCTGTTCAGCAAGGCACCAATGTTGACGCTTAGGAAAGAGCACACGCTCCAGATGGAGGGACTCTCAACCCAAGTGGACACGGTGCACCTTGGATTTCCACCAAGATGATGGCCACACATTCGCACGTGGGCCAACCACCGCACAAGGAACCGCCCTCCTTTCTGCTGGTCCCCAAACAGACAAGTAGTTAGTCCGGTACTGAGACTTTGCGTTCTGTTCTACCACCGCAGAGCGAGAGAAGCAAAGAAAAATCAGGGCTGGGTCTGCCTCCTCTGAGGCAGCGCTCGCAGGCTCACTATCTATTCCCATCACAGGAGAAATAGGAGCCTTGGCACATATCCAGGTCAGGGTCCCCTGCAGGAGTAGCCCTGGCCCGAATCCAGGCACAATTCGTCAACTGAATTATGCAAGTTCCCACCTTCTGAAGAGTAAAACACAATAGGAGAACTGTTACTTAAAACAGGTTTTTAACTCGCTACCTGACTACTCAAGGGGACCGCTCCGAGTGCATGGCACTGGAGAAGTCTCAGAGAAGGTAAGAGCTATGCAAAAAGGATGACCCCTTGCATTGCTCAGGAACCAGACGATCAAATTGTACCCCCCTCAGAAGCCGCACCGTGACGTGCCCATGAGAACAACGTCACCCAGAAAGGTGGAGCGGAAACCGCACCCCACAATTCTAGTGCAGGAGGGAAGTGACAAATGGCCGAACATCTCAGGGGTTCTTATTTCTAAGGACGCCAACGAACCGGTTCTACTTCGGATCACAAGCAGGCCTCCAGTATGGAGGGGGCTCACGCAGTATCCATAGCTCTTTCAGAGGTAGATACTGAACCACCACAACCAAGCTGCCGTTTAGGGCTCAGTGCGGGTGCCATCGATGCCCATCTCTGAGTGACTCAGAGGAAGTCAGAAGGCTCTCGAGGAATAAGTCTAGTTGGGCCGGAACGGGGCAACTGAAGATTGTTCCACTCTGACATAGCAGGCTGACGTGCAAGAAAGCTCACCGGGGAACGCCCTTATCGTGAACCCTGGCATCAGTCCTTTCCGATACAACCACTATTCCCAGTGAGTAGCGAAAAGATAAATGCCCGATTCCGATTCCGAAAAGATAGCGGAATACCCAATGCAGCACGGATGACCCAGTGCAGCCCCGAGAATCCTCCCTACTGACACCTAGGGGGATGGGGTTTCCACTCTTTTATGGCGCTTGCTGTCATGAGGCCCTGAGGTGGCATGATTGAGCAGGCCAGAGTTCTACTATGGAGAAGCGTACCCAGCTTCAGCCCCATCAGAGGTAGTGGCAGGTTTGATTATGAATATTTGGATCAGTTCATATAATTAACTTAATGTCGTAAATTAATATTACAATCAATTAACCTGTTTGTCCCGTGAACACTCAGGATAGAACCTGTTTGTCCCGTGAACACGTAGGCACTCATGTTATGCCTAACATCTATGTTGAGGACAAAAAATTAACATTGTGACAGAGATAAAATATCTAGGTGTCCATTTGGACCAAACTCTAAGTTTTAAAAAACATATTAAAAGAATGTACAACTCTATTAAATATAATATCTCCATCTTTAGACACATTAGGAACAGTTTGACAACTGAAGCGTCTTTCATGTATTTTAATGCTATGATCTCACCACACATCACCTACTGTTTGTCCTGTTGGTCTCGAGGCCAACGAGACCACACTCAAACCGCTCAGATCGGTCTATAATCAGGCCTTAAAGGTGCTTGACAGAAAAGCCCCTCGTTATCATCACTGTAATATTCTCAGTAAATATAAAATATTAAATTTTGATTCTCTAATTCTATATACAAATTTAAGAACTGTTTTCAAAATTGTTAATAATATTGCTCCACCCTCAATGAAAAAAGTCATAAAACTTTACTCTGAACAAACGAACCGAACATCCCGCTCCACTGCTCACAGAAATTGTGCTATCCCGAAAAGATCCTCCGCCTTTGCACAGACAGCCTTCTCATATAAAACCATTAAACAATGGAATCAACTCCCAGATAGTCTGAAATTATCTGTGGATCTGAATAATTTCTCTCGAAACTTAAAGAATTACATCCTTGATAACCAGCTGTGTCAGCATCAGCTCATTTAAAGTCTACAAATGTAATATTGAAGTAAATGTTTTTGATTATGTTGTATATAATTTAGGATGTTATGGTTTTTTGATTCGTTTTTTATTTAATGTTTTAATATTGTGCACCTGCCCAGGGACTGCAGATGGAAAATAGCTTTTGCTAACTCTGGTACAAAACATCTTTTCGAAAGATTAATGCATTTTGTACATTGTCCCTGACAAATAAACTAATAAAATAAAATAAATAAATAATTGTTTATTAACTCAAAGAAATGTACATTTCCGGGGCATGGGAAATGTCTTTCTTAATTTACAGTACTACTAAGAACAGTAACCAAGATCTAAATGATTAGTGACTCCAGTCATGAGCTTGAGACACGGACAACTTTACGTGTGACATGAACAAGATTTTATTAAGTCTAAACACTTAAACTACTCTAACATACACACACATACATGCATACAGTTTACCAAGGGAAAGAGAGCTGAAGCAGAATACAGGAAAGCAAGAATTTTGTTTGAAATTCAGCAGATCAACAGCCTTGAGCAAACCATCAGTTTAGTTCTAACACGCCCTTCTTTAAAGGGGTAAGGATACTTAATGTTTCAAATAATGAGACTAAGTTTGATACTTGCATGTCTCGCCCATTTGAATTAAACTGTCCTGATGCAATATGTTGAGGCTCCAGTTGATCTTTGCTGAATGTGGTCTTGATGAGAGAGAACCAGTGGTTTCCAGAGTATCTTTGGTGAATGGAAAGACAAGGCTGCAGCCTGGCACAAGCTTGGTGGGTCCTTAGAAACTTCTAGTTCAGCATCTTCTTCACGTCAGCATTCCAGTATAGGAGTAAGAGAGAGCTAGCTAAAAGCTGATCTTGGGTTTTAAAAGTGTGAAGAAGTAACACCTTCTGGAGGTGCAAGAGCCAATGAGAGGATTTTCCTTTGGAGGGAAATTCTTTTATGACCATTGTCTTTGAACATGTAATCTGATTGGATGTTTAATACAAGAATCTTTATGCTCATAATACTAATGTTCTATGCACAACAATACTAATGCACAAAGTTAGCAAAATGTAATGTAGATTTACAAATCGGAGACGAAGATTGGATTGTTTTAGAGACCAAACATGCCACACATTTTGGTTAACCATAATATGCAAAGTTTGAAACATTAACCCAATAGAGTTTACAAGAATACAAAAGCCACACCAAATAAAAGAAAATCATGAGATGGGAAAATTAGATACATGTTTACACATTTCTCAAGTGGTTACAGTGCTATGTATAAGTTTAGACACCCATGCTAAAGTTGACTAAAAAGAGGAATAAAAAAATAATCTTTTGGAAATTGAACTTAATGCCTTAATTAAAAAAAAATTAGGAAAAGTCCAACCTTTAAGGACACCAATTTTCTTTGTGAATGAATAATGTATCGTAAATAAATAAATGTTCTTCCTTAAAATACAGGGTGCATAAATCTGGACCACCCCTATGTTAAATTCCCATAGAGGCAGGCAGATTTTTATTTTTAAAGGCCAGTTACTTCATGGATCCAGGATACTATGCATCCTGATAAAGTTCCCTTGGCCTTTGGAATTAAAATAGCCACACATCATCACATAGCCTTCACCATACCTAGAGATTGGCATGGTTTTATTTCAGTTAGCCTAATAGCTGGTTTGATTTGCATTGAGAGATGATCTTATGGAAAGTACTCCATGCCAATCTCTAGGTGTGATGAAGGCTTTGTTCAACAAAAGAATGTATCTCTATGTTTCTATCTTTGTCAATATTCGTCCTTGGTATTGTTTTAATCCCCTCTGCACGACGAAGGAGATTTTTGATAAGAGATTGTGATAAACGTTATGGTTCTATGTGTTTTAATTCCCCGAGTATAATATCACATTTTGCCTCCTCGTGATTCCACCCGAGGGTCGGGCCGCATTAACACACAAAGAGAATCTTCCCGCTCGAAATTCTCGGCAGATGATTTGCCCTCCCTGCAAAAAGGGGCGGGGACGGGATTCCCTCAAAAGACGGAACTTTCCTGTTTCTCTTTCTCTTCCTCTCCGGTCAAACTTCGGGAAACACCAACTTCGGCTTCGGCCACCGTCTCCGGACGCACACCTCCGCGTCACTCCCGACCTTTCTTTTCTTTTCTTTACTAAGTTTTATTTTCATATTCGAGTCTCCCTCCACAAGGGAGATGAACTCTGAATCATTTCTTTGGTAACTTTCAAACCTTCAAAACTTTGCGCGAGTCTGCTCGCACCGGAAGACACGAAAGAACGCACAGCTCCTTTCCTCATACAAAGAGAACCATATGCAAGTATTGATTATTGATTTGATTCGATTGATGTGATTTCTTGTTGTCTCTCTCAAAGGTTACATTGTCTGTGATTTTTGCCATAGCCTACTGCGATCTCTGATCGCACATTTTGCTTTCACTTTCTCCCTCTCTCTCATCGTCTGATCTCTGTAATTCTCTCATCCTCTGTCAGTTCGTGTTTGTAATGTTTGTAATTTTGTTTGTTTCGGGTGTATACAGTATATATATATATTTTTTTTTTTGCTGAGTGATAGCGTGAGTACTCTCATATGGAATAGACTAATTAAACTAGCAAATCACCTCATAGTATATTTTAGAGAAAAAAAATCCATCCAATACGAGAAGGCAAAAGGACAACTCCATCCAATCACAATTCCCTCAATCAACTTGCAAGGCGCAATCCGACGTCACAGTTAAGTGTATACGAGAAAAGAGCATGGATAAGCTTGACTCAGGTGCAAAATGTCAAAGAAGCGTGCGTGTACATTTAACGAGGATCTTCAAAAAGAGTTCAAATTTCTCAAAAGAGAGTCACTATCAGAGGCAAGTAAATTAAGATGCGACATTTGCGGGGCTCGCTTTTCCATTGCTCATGGAGGCCGAGCCGACATTACGCAGCATATGCACACGAAAAAGCACATGGATGCTGCTAAAAGTAAGTGTGCTACTCCAAGTGTCAGCGAATTTTTTGTGAAGCAAAGTTGCGAATCTGATAAAGTGCATGCAAGTGAAGGACTTTTTGCATATCATTCTGTTATTCATGGCCATAGTTTTCGGTCAGCTGACTGCACTGCAAAATTGATTAAGAAATTGTATGATCCGAAATGTTCTTCTGCTCGCACTAAATCTGAGGCTATAATATGCAACGTTCTTGGTCCTTTGTCAGAGGAAGAAGTTCAGCATGATTTGGACAAGTGCTCCTTTGTCACGTTAACTGTGGATGCATCCAACCACAAATACATTAAATAGTTCCCTGTGCTTGTGCGATACTTTAAGCCACTAGAGGGTGTAAAGGTCAAGATAATTGAATTTTCATCTCTGCCAGGTGAGACATCGGATTTGCAAACTGCCTACATTTCCCATGTCATTGAAAAACATGGCCTTGCACAGAAAATAGTTGCACTTTGTGCTGATAACACTAACACAAACTTTGGCGGTATTAAAAGAGCTAGTAAAAGCAATATCTGGAGAAAGCTGCAAACGCAGCTAGGAAGGGATATTCTGGGTGTTGGCTGTAATGCACACATCATCCACAATACCCTGCAAACAGCAGTTACCGATTGATTTGGAGTGTTTTGCTGTGAAGGTATACAAATACTTTCTTATCTATACAGTGCGCGTAAAGGAGCTCAAGGAGTTTTGTGACTTTGTACAGCTGGACTATCAGAAATTACTGCAGCATGGTAGCACACGTTTCCTCTCTCTTGGTCCAGCTCTTGAACGAATTCTGCACCTTTTTGATGGTCTACGTGCATACTTTCTTTCTCAAGAAATGTGCCCAAAGTTTCTAAGAGACACATTCAGCAACCCTTGCACAAAACTTTGGCTTGGATTTGCACTTAAGCAAACTGCAGCTTTCCATCGTGCACTGGAGACAGTAGAGCAAGACAATATATCTGCCACAGAAGTGGCTTTGCACATTTATGATCTGAGAAATGTCATGCAGGCCAGGCTGGAGGAATCATTTATTCCCTCTGACATCAAAACACAGTTAGACACCCAGTTGTTGAAGCTGGTGACATAAAATCTGATGATTTTTATTGTGCAGTGAGAAGCTTTTACTCAGCATCAGTGGATTACCTTGATAATTGGAGCTGGTCACTGGAGAATACAAAAGAACTAGAGTTGGTCCTACTGAGAAGTGTTCCAGAATGGAGAGACATTCAGAGCAGCCTCAGCAACTTCTACTCAAGAATACCTGCTCTCACATCGGTTGACGAAACCATGCTCTTTGATGAGTGGGCCTGTGCTAAAAACATTTTCACTTGTCACATCACTGAGTGGAACAAAAACAAGGTGGCTGTTTCTGATAGACGGACAGACGTGTTTAGTGAGATGGGTAGCAAGTCACTCAACTTTGGAGTCTTATCTTTGGCTGTGGAGTTTGTTTTATGCCTGCCTGGTACATCTGCACCTGTGGAGCGTGTTCTCGTTAATGAATGCATCATGGATGGATGAAAAATATCGACTGAGTGTAACAACAATGAAAGCAATGCTTTTTGTACGAATTAATTTCGGAGTGGACTGCTCCGCATTTTATGATAAACTCTTGAAAGACAAGCGCAAGCTGGCAAAAATTGGTTCCAGTGAAAAACTCAATAAATCATCAACCTCTAAATCTCTGTTAATTCCAATAAGAACTTATGTAGACGTCTGTGAGACAACGGGTCTTTCCAGTCCCGCTGTCTGGCAAAACTGGGTTTGCACAAAAAAAAAAAAAAAAAAAAAAAAAATGATGGCAATACTCGCAGTGATGTTAGATGTAAAGTGCTGTTTATTTACACAGCAAAAACTCCAGTGTTAAATTAACTAGTGGTCGACCGATATTGGCTTTTTGATGGCCGATGCCGATATCTTGGAGAGCAGGGTGGCCGATGGCCGATATAAAGCTGATATTTTTATATATATTTATTTTAATCAATATTTAATAAATTATAAATAAATTATAAAACACATTTTTAAAATAAACATGCTTTTATACTTTAGATGGCAACTTCTTAAATTTGCAATCCTATTACATTACAGTATTTTTCACAAAGTAATTGTTTAGAAATATATGAATATCTGAATAAAAAGTAACGTTATGTAAACACTGTAACAGGGCTCTCAGTAATTGGTAATTTCGTGCTGGTAATCATATTTTTTCAAATAAAGACAAGGTAACGCTAATTTTACATACAGCACAGTGAAAACGATATGAATATGACACAGTTGGCAACTGGTTATATATCAGCATATTTTAAAATGAAGGATTTTTGATCGCGTCTCCTGTGAAGCTGATCTTCTGTTCGCATTTAATCACGGACCGACCGTCACTCGCAGGCAGTAATGCACACTTCACAAGATATCATAGTTGGATTCAATTAAATCTGCAAGGTTTGTGAAATTAAATGTTTATTAGATATTCAGAGATATGTTTAAATGACGTAGATGCGCATTTGCTGAATGTTGACGGCAAATGAGAAAGTATTTTAGCCTGATTGTTTGCCTTTTCTGTTACAAATAATATAAAAGCAAACGCTTTACTTACTTCGCATAAGTTACCATTTACTTACTTTGTTTACCAGTTCTGTCTAACAAAGTATTAGATATGACTGACAGAGATCGTAAATTAATGAAGACGGAGAATGTGAGTGAGCGCTGTTTGATCTGACATCATCTGAGGAGCTGCCGTTGCCGTTCTCTTCAGGCGCTGGTGTTCTCAGCGCCGCCTGTCAAAATAAAAGTCCGGAGCACTGTCAAAATAAAAGTCCCGCTTTCAACTCATCGGCCAATCAGAAAAACTTATCGGACGATGCCGATATTTCAAAAATGCCAAATATCGGCCGATATATCGGCCTATCGGCTTAACCTCTCCTGGGAGGTTATTTGACTCCACACTCAAGAGTGTTAAATTAGCACTGAAACCGTGTTGAAGTTAATGAGATAATTAAGTGATTAATTGACTGATGATGGGGCATTATTGAAGACACCTGATGTTAACAAGCAGAATCACTGAAGGAGAAAATCACTATTTTACATCTCCATTATGGTGATCAGTGTTTGCTTTAGTTGGGCTCTTGACCCTTACATTATACATTTTAGATTTAGTTTCTAACTTCCCGACCTAAAAATGTTGTGGGCGGGGCTAAGTTCAGCTGGCATCCAGGCTAAATTAAAAGTATAGTTTACCCAAAAATTTAAATTTGCTGCGTATTTACTCACCCTCAGACCATCCGAGATGTAGGTGACTTTTTCTTCAGTTAAACAATAAAGAAGTTTTTAGCTAAAACCGTGGTCTTTGCGGATTCATATAATGCAAATCAATGTCTACCTTCACTTTGAGTTAGGGATGTCCCGATCCGATCACGTGATCGGAAATCGGGCCCGATCACGTGTTTTCAGACTCGATCGGAATCGGACGTTACCTCCCGATCAGGACTCGGATATATATGTATATATATATTCTCATTATTTTTTAACACATCTATAGTTATGCGGTGGCACAGAGTTACGCCGGTTTCACACTGCACGCGTTAGCAGAGCGTAAGCAGCGCAGGAGCAGTGCCTATGGCAGGAGCAGGACACGCACGTTTTGCTTTCACACTGGCAGCGTTTGTCACGCGCGGCTGAACCGCGGGTTGTGTACAGACAGAGTACTCTATAATGGATAAGTTGGCATTGCTTTATTTCGTTTTCAAATACATTTAAGAGAAAAGACTTGTCAAGAAGCTTATTTTATTAATAATTTCATTTATATAACTTTTGGTTCATCTTTGTTTTTATTGTTCTGGCAACAAGTTTGTTTTTGGACATTTGTTTTCTTTTTAAATTGCTGTTGGTCATTTGATTGACTGTTTAAAACACAATAGATATCATCAATGCACTTTTTGGATAAAACTGCGGTGTATTTTGGCCATGATCAATGCATTGTCACTTTAATTCAGCGTAAGCGGCGCAGCAAAAATAGACTCGGCGCCGAAACTATCGCGGCACTGCTGCTCTTGTCTGCTACGCACTGCCGCGCCACCTCTGCGTGCGGTGTGAATGCTCTAATCTGTTAACATGGGCGGCGAAAAAAATACGCGCTGCACGCTCTGCTAACGCGTGCAGTGTGAAACAAGGACATTACTGGCTTTGCAAACACTGTGGCACTTTTATTTTTTATTTGTTTACATGCCTGCCGGGTATTTTAAGTTGAGGTGCTATTTGTTTATATATTAGACTTTTTTTATATTTACTGTTGCACTAAAGTCCAAAAGTGAAGAATTTATGTTATTTATTACTTGATTGTTCAAGCTACCTCACAGAAGTGCTCTGTTTGTTAACAGAGTTGTTGAATGTTAAAATAAGGTGAATTAAATAAAAAATAAGGAACATCCTGGATCTGTTTTTTCGCTCTTCTTTATTCTTTTTTTATGTATTATAGAAGTATCGGATCGGGACTCGGTATCGGTAGATACTCAAAATCAAATGACTTGGACTCGGACTCGAGGGCAAAAAAACCTGATCGGGACATCCCTACTTTGAGTGTCAGAAAAACCTATACCGGCAAAACAAAATTAATACCCTTGGCTCCTTACGATACATTGGAGTCTTATGAAGCGAAAAGATCGGTTTGTGCAAGAAACTGAACATAATTTACAACATTATTACTTGTAATCCACAGCTTGGGCAAACGGTCCTGAGCACGTTCACAAGAGCAAGCTTCCTGTCACGTATGACTTATACCGAAGCTCAGACTTTGGAAATTTGTGAAGTGACAATCTTTCCAACGGAGATTGCGCATATATAGGATGCGGCATCAAGTATAAGCACAAGTAAGTGTTTTTGACAAACAATATAACACACGCTTCCTCCCTCTCTGCTGTAAACAAACTCAGAGTCAGATCCTGCGCATACAGTACGTCGTAATGTGACAGGAAGTGAACTCGCTAGGGATGTGTGTGAGGCTCGCTATGTGTGCTGAGGCTGTGGATTACAGGTAATAATTCTGTAAATAATGTTCAGTTTCTTGCACAGACCAATTGTTTCACTTTATAAGACCCCAATGTATCATCAGGAGTCACACATATTAATTTTATTTTGTCTACATATGTTTTTTTGACTCTCAAAGTGATGGCAGCCATTGACTTGTGTTATATGAATCAGCAAGGGCAACGGTTTCAGCTAAAAACCTTCTTTACTGTTCTTCTAAAGAAAAAAAAGTCACCTACATCTCGGATGGTCTGGGGGTGAGTAAATCAACAGCAAATTTTCATTTTTGGGTGAACTATACCTTTAATTTCTAGTTCAAGAGCACGGAGAGATTCGCGACTCCTGGTGACACAGTCTGAGAGTTCAAACTAAGGAGAGAGCAGAGAGGCAATTAATTTGTATATTTGAGAGCTCACGTCCAGTTTTCTGCAATTTCATGAATGCCCTCCCGACATTTGTCATTAAAATACACCATAGAAACCTGCGGGTATGATTAAAATTATGCGTAATACCTGCAATCCCGTGCTGACATTCAGGCTTCGTAACTGAAACTCGCTGCCGGAGATGAGAGTGCGCGCAGCTGGTATCTGTGTATAAATACTGCAGAAAATTTGTATTGGAACCATGTCAGATATTTCAGTAGCCTATCGATGTATCAATATATTTTTTTTTGAAAACACCACCATGTTGTTTGTTTCTCCAAAACTTCCATAAATTATTCTGAGCTCCTTCAGTGATCAGCTATCATCATCAGTAGGGGTGGGGGAAAAATTTATTCTTAGATGCATCGCAATGCGGACGATTCTGAATTGATTCACAAAAATCCATTTTTTCAAAAAAAAAAAAAATAAATGTTGTTTTTTTCTTTCTAATAACGTAATACTTACGGAACGAAAAAGGCGTAACTCTGAAGCGCGGAAGTGCAGTGCTCGGACAGTCTGTGGCCCTGTCCCAAATGGCACACTTCATATGCACTTTCGGTCTTGTGGACTTACAATGGATGCCACGTGCGCGTGTCCGTTAAGTCCGTGAGACCATAGGGTGTCCCATTTGTTATTTTAGGCCTCAGAAGGGAGCTCGCGAGCAAAAATTTGCGGTCGATATGTGCCCTCGATGTGCACTTTCGCACTGATGCGGACTCTGCAGCAGACTTCTTCCCGACAGTCAAAGCGGCATTACGTCACGAAAGTGTGGACTCGTAGGAAGACCACGAGTGCTTAAAGTGCCATTTGGGACAGGGCCTGTGGCGTGCGCAAAACAGAGACGCATGATGGCTGAGCGTGAAATTCAAACGGCACCCTCTTCGTTAAAAGCTAAGATATGGAAAATTGGCATAATTTCATTGTGGCCTATTTTGTATTTTTGTATGAGAGTTGCTTTCTGTATTGTTTAGTTTTCACTTCAATCTGTTTATGCTGTAAACAGATCTGTTGTACGTACGTTATACATAGGTTTTTTGTAACCTACTGCCCTCCACAGTGTGTATCAGTGCAATGCCAATCTCAAAAAGTTCAATTTTGACTGTGCTCTCTACAGATGTTCATTTACTTTTTTTGTATAAGCTGTTTTTGATTGTGGTATACAGCAACAATTTCAATTCATAATTTCAATTCATAACTCTTTATTATATATTTGTGTATAAGCTTTGTATGTTACTTATTATTCAGAATATGCGTAAGTCCACAAGCAATATTATTGTATATGAGCTGCTAGTACATAATTCTACATTTTTGTATGAATTTTGTGATTTTGCTACAGGAAAATTTTTATTATTTTTTTTGTCTGAAGGATTATATTGCTCATTGCACATAACAGGAGGATGTTGGATAGAAGTGTATTATTTTATATTTATATTTTATATACAACATTTGTAATGTATTTATTTACGCTGCTAGTACAGGCATGTTGGTTCTTTGCAATGTTGGGAAATATGCTGGCAAATGTAACCTTAGGCTACAGTTGACTTGCCAAATCACTTCCATTTGTTTTATTAATAAAATATATTGGAAGTAAATTCTTTATGGGTCATTATAAATACTTTGCTTTAAAAGTACCAAGTTGTCACACACAAAAAAAGATGCATCGTTAATCGTTTTAGCATCGTAGCCCACTGAGTCGTAATCGAATCGAATCGTGAGGTGCCTATGATCACCTCACGATTCGATTCGTGATTCGATTGGGGAATAAACACAACGCGTTTCAAATCGTCGGACATCGAACATCGAGCTATAGCCTCCGAAGATGTCTAAGTTACTAATCCATCAACAAGAACGCTGTGCTTTTTAGCTCACACCAACGAGTGAAAGCTTGTCCGAGTGATATACAATATAAGCAATATACTTACAAGTTCAACAGCATGTGAGGACGTGTTGGGGGAAGTGAGGTAGCCTATGCCGTAAAGCAGTCGAATTTTGTAGTTCTTTTTGTGCGCGGGTGTTACTACCCGAACCCCGAAGTTTAAAAGTGCGATTAAAAACTATACAAACCCCGTCAGGCTATGGCAGACATGTTATTCAACCTATTGTAAGTCGATGTACCATCACAAGAGTCTTGGAAATATATTATGAAGGTTGAAAAGTTACCTAGTGCTGCTTTAATTGAAATTTTAGGCATTCTCAGTAACGAATTGTGATTTCCAAAGTAACGAAGTAGATTATTTAGCTTAATTTGTACTTAAGTACAAGTAAAATTACAAATTTAAAAATATACTCAAAAAAGTACAAGTACCCGAAAAAACGACTTAATGACAGTAACGAGAGTAGTAATTCGTTACTTCCACCTCTGATAGGAACAACACTTTTAGACCATTTTACCATTAAACTAGCAAAAGTGTATTTGGCCACGCCCTAAATGCACTTGCGCTGGGCGCTTTAGACCATGCGCTTAGTTCGTTAAAATATTGCCCTTAGTGTCCACATAAATTTCGTTAATCTTTGAGTGCAGTAAACAATTTTTTATAGTACATGTAACTATTAGGTTTTACAGTGCACTTTTATTTACCTGGTGTTGATTGAGTTTTCATCATAGATCTTCTCAGTTCCTCTATTTCAGCTGTGAGTTTGTTTCTCTCCAGTTCTACTCGAGCCTGAAGGTACATGAAGGTGGTGTAGAAACTTCCCTTGTTCTCTTGTACCATGTTCTCCACATCCTGAAGTAGAGCTGGAACCTGTGAGCTGTTTTCCAGAACAAAATGATGACCTCCAAATGTCTGAAGAAACGTATCAATAGCTGAAGTTTGACATATATTAATTTTACTAATCCTCCTCTTCTCTTGGATTATGAGAAACATGAAGTGGTTTTTGATTCTTGAGCTGAATATCCTCTGGATCTCCTCCATTTCTGCTTTGTCTCCATCAGTCAGTGGACCAACAGGAACAATGAGGAGAAAAACATGAACTCCAGGATCACAGAGAGACACACAGTTGAGAGTCTGACGCATCACTTCCTCCTCTGACACTTCCTCCACTTCCTGATTGACAGCTGGAAGCTCCACCAGACTGATCACACGATTTTTCATTTTTCCTCTTATATATTTAGATACAGTGGCCTTCAGTGTTTCATCACTTCCACACAGCACCAAGTTCAGCTTCTGTTGTCTGGTGACACTTACACCTCCTTCAACAACAACAACAAAGTATTTTAATTGCTCTTTTTGAGATTGACGTTTTATTATTCAGATTTATTATATGTAGGATCAAATGGAAACTTCATATACTCAGTTTATAAACGTACCCGTAGGCTGATTTTGCTTTGCACCCCCTGTAAAAAAAAAAAAAAAAAAAAATTTCATCGTCTTAAACTCATGGTACATACAACTTGAGATGATAAACACTTCAGTACCAATGTCATGATTCAGTACATAATAAGGCATCATAAATGAAACCTTGTTTAACTGTTGTCTAATATCTGTTGACATGCGTCTCATAGGAGATCTCTGCCCACACTAAATAATTAAATGACTATTTATATGACATGCTTTTTCCATTATTTAAACCATGGAAAATTATAAGTATAGGATCCCTACATTTTACTGTATATATTATCAAGTGTAAAAACAAACAAACATGTTGTTATACTTATCCATTAAAGGAGAACTCCGGTCAATTTTAACATTGAGCTAATTTTTTTGTCAATTTGCAGTGCTGTCAATGAATGTCCTGTTTTCGGTTGAAGTCCAAAGTAGTCGATTGCCGAGTTCACGCGCATAGGTTTAGTTACCTATGATCACGCGCGTGAACTCGGCAGTCGACTACTTTGTACTTCAACCGAAAACAGGAAGAAAATACTGGTATTTGCGCTGGCTTAAATAACATAATTTTTATCCATTTCTTTCACATCTACTGCAGTCAGATTCACTCGTGTTCACTCTGAAGGAATCACTCACATGACCTGTGCACTTGTAATGACACATCAAGGATGTTAAGAGGCTAAAAGCAGGTTTAAAACTTGCCCCATTGAAGTCAACAGTGTGCAAATTTTAAAAATAGGATAACACGGTGTAGGCAACACCGATTTTTGTCGTTGTTCTCTGTATTGACAGCACTCCAAATTGACAAAAAAATGAGCTCAATGTTAAAATATCATGTATTATCTGTCCCTGATCTTCAATAACCTGGTGTCAGAAAATAGGTTATGAATACGTTGTAAAAAAAAACTTACAAAAGGGTCTTATTAATGATAAATTATGGACAAAACTTTTCTTTTTCTTTTTCTCTCTATGGGTGTCTTGGTGTTGTTCATCATCCTTTGAATCAGAATCTTCCACTTCCTCCTCTGTTCTGAGTGAAGCAAAAGATCTGCTCGGATCTTCATCCTCCAGTGTTTCTTCTGCATTATCAGATAGTTCACATGTGAGAAAATGTTCATTGTTTTCTCTGAGTATCTTCTCTAACTGTTGAGATATTTCAGAGAGACATTCCTCTGTTTCATGTTCAAGCTGCAGATGTCCTCCTCCACAGTCGGCATTTAACTGTTCAATGAATTCATTAGCTTGCACAGATGCATCTTTAGTGTTGTGCGTCTCTTCATCAGTTGTGATCACAATGGTGTGTTTAATCGCCTCTTCACTGAATTCTCTCAGGATACTTTGCACTCTTCTTATGTCCTCCTCAGTGAAGTCATTGTGTTGCAGTACAAGTATGAAGACATGAGGTCCTGGATCAGACAGAGACACACACTCTCTCACTGTCTGTTTGATCTGATGATCTGAGATGTTTGTCTGGAGCAGCTGAGGACTGTTGATGACCATCACACGTCTGTCCTTCAGTCTTCCTCTGACTCTCTTTACAACATCTGGAGGAGCTTCACTGTCAAACGCTGCTCTTCCCAACAGGAAGTTTCCCACTCGACTGTTTTCTGACACACTCTTCCCCAGCAGAACAATCCTCACTGCAAAGAGTGAAACCATACATTATGCTTAATTCTCACATTGCACACTCCTAACACTGCACATTCCATAAAGAGAAATCTTATCAAACATTGAACAGTGTTCAGACAGTTTCAATGCTATCATACCTGATGCTTTCATGACAAAACAAGCATAAACATAATGTCTCATTTAGCAACAATCACTGGCAGAGCTAGGGGGTGGCCACACAGCAAAAAGTCCAGTGTTAAATTAACTCTCCTGGGAGTTTATATGGCTCCAGAGTCAGTGTTAAAATATGAGTGTTAAATTAACACTCAAGAGTGTTAAAGTTAATGAGCTCATTAAATGATTAATTGAGTGATAATTGACCAATATTGAAGACACCTGATGTTAACAAGCAGGAGAAAATCTAATTTTTTAAGACACCGTTATGGTGATCATTGTTTGCTTTAGTTGGACTCTTGACCCATAAAGCATTAACTTTAGATTTTGTTTGGCTGTTGTATCTGAGTTATAACTCTCAGATGAACAAAGAGAAAAGGTAATCAGGTGGTGTTGGTTATGATTTGATAATCATAATTCGATCTGAATATCAACTCTCATTTAGAGAGTCAGGTTTACCTTGTTGATTACAGCAGCCTGTGGTTCTACAGCAAATGATTTTTTATCATTACCAATATAGTCCAAAATATTTCTTAAAAATTGTTCTGATAAAAAGACTTAGAAACTTACTTTATTTAGACACATTGACATCAATAATCAGCCTGTGAATCTCAACAATGGTGACAATAATAAAGCATGTTGCAGTGCATTCTGGGTGCCACCAATCAAAACTCATTCATGGCTCCCATCATGCATTGCGGTATGAATAAATTATGATCTGAATTGTCGTACTAATTTCCTAATTGAATATTCTGTTTGTCACCATAGTTGAGATTCATACACTGATTCTTGATGTCTGTGTGTGCCTAAAAGAAAGATTTTGTTTTATCAGAACAACTTTTAAGAAATCCTTTAGACTAGTTAGAAAAAAAGATCTTATGCTATAGTATTACAGTGATGCTGTAATCAACAATATACATTTAAGTCAGAGATTAGACTCTAAATGAGATCAGTGATTCAGGTGAAACTATGATTATGTCAAAACATAACCAACAAAACCTGATCAACTTTCTCTTTGTTCAGCTGGCAATTATAACTCAAATACAACAGCCAAAGATAATCTAATGTTTACAGTTTATGGGTCAAGAGCCCAACTAAAGCAAACACTGATCTCCATAACGGTGTCTTAAAAAATTAGATTTTCTCCTTCAGTGATTCTGCTTGTTAACATCAGGTGTCTTCAATAATGCTCAATCTTTTGGATGAGTTTGCACCTGTGCGGGAACGGGTTGTTACATTTAGGAAACCATGTTCATGATATACCCCAGAGTTGCGCTTAATGAAAGCTGCTGGAAGGCAATTAGAACGGCAGTACAAGAAATCTGACCTGACGGTACATAGGCTTTGCTATATTCAACAACAGTCTGAGTACCACTCTGCTCTGAACATTGCACGTAAAAATTACTATTCTAACATCATTGGAAATGCTGCAACTAATTCTAAAGCTCTATTTAAGACTGTTGACAATCTTCTTAAACCATCTAAGGCCATCGTTCACTCTTCTGCTGACCAATGTAATTTGTTTCTACATTATTTCACTGGTAAGATTGATGATATATATAGCTCCCTAACCGCCATCACCACAGTTGAGTTAGTTGGTACACTGCCTTTACATCCCCCGACCACTACTTTTTCGAACTTTGATATGGTTGGAGTTGATTTTATTACAAGTACAGTTAAGTCCATGAATTCAACCACCAGTATTTTAGATCCGGTTCCTTGCTCGGTTATTAAGAACTGCCTTGCATCAATTTGCCCTCATATGCTTTCTATTCTGAACTTATCATTGAGTTCTGGAATCGTTCCTCCACAATTGAAAATAGCTGCCATTACACCAGTCCCTAAGAAGCCTGGTTGTGATGTCTCTGATCTGTCTAACTATAGGCCTATATCAAATCTTCCATTCTTGGCCAAAGTTCTGGAGCGTGCTGTGGCTATATTCAGCTAAATCATCACCTAGCACAAAATAGTCTTTTTGAACCTTTTCAATCTGGGTTCAGAAAGGGGCATAGCACTGAGACTGCCTTAGTGAGGGTCGTAAACGACCTTCTTACCGCAGCAGATTCTGGTGTATGCAGTATTTTGGTCTTACTAGACCTCAGTGCTGCTTTTGACACTCTATGTCATTCTCTCTTGCTGGATAGGATGGAAAATTGGCTTGGTATTTCTGGAGTCGTACTCAGTTGGTTTCAGTCTTATTTAGCGCATCGTGCACAGTTCGTAAGCATGGGCATTTTTAAATCGGATACCGTGCCTGTACGACAGGGAGTTCCTCAAGGTTCAGTGCTAGGTCCAATTTTATTTAATATTTACATGCTTCCACTTGGGCAGATCATCAGTAAATATGACCTGGGGTATCACTGTTATGCGGACGATACGCAGATTTATATCACTACAAATCCGGATGCACACTGCTCATTAAATACTTTGCATAGCTGTCTAGCAGAGATTAGTTCATGGATGCAGAACAACTTCCTGAAGCTAAACGGCTCTAAAACAGAACTGATGCTGATTGGTACAGTGGTGGCTATTCGTAAGGCTGATCAGGTTAGTCTGATTGTTGACTCTAGCAGGGTAACCCCCTCTCCACAGGTGCGGAATCTCTGTGTAATTTTTGACCCACAATTGAGTTTTGAAGCACATATAAAACAGGTCTCTAAAACTGCTTTTTACCATCTGAGGAATATTGCTCGACTTAGACCATTTCTCTCCTTTGTTGACACAGAAAGACTCATACATGCCTTCATCACAACTAGGCTAGACTATTGTAATGCCCTGTTCTCTGGCCTTCCAGCAAAAGCATTAAACAGGCTACAGTATATACAGAACTCTGCTGCTCGTGTTCTCACTCGCACCTCTCCTCGTGAGCACATCACACCGGTCCTTTCACAGCTGCACTGGCTTCCCGTAAAGGCGAGAATTGATTTTAAAATTCTCATTCTAACATATAAGGCACTACATGGTATCGCTCCAGAGTACCTATGTGATCTTATTAGCCCTTATACTCCATCGCGTTCTCTCCGTTCTGCAAATTCCCTCTTATTACATCAGCCTTTGTGTAAGCTCAAGACCATGGGGGAAAGAGCTTTTTCCTGTAAAGCCCCCAAGCTATGGAATCTACTTCCTTCTACAATCAAAAGTGCGCCAACGTTGGGACAATTCAAAGGGTTGATTAAGACACATTTGTTCAAGGTTGCTTTTTCTTAATTGTTTTTATTGCTCTTGCTGCATTTGTTTATTTTACTGTATGCGCTTTGGGTCTGAGAAAAGCGCACTATAAATAAAATGTATTATTATTATTATTATTATTAATCATCACTCAATTAATCACTTAAGCGCGTTGATCTTATCAGTTGGCTATCTTCGGTAAGATGAGATGTTGTCGGGCCAAATGTCAGTAAAACTAACTTTTCTGTCATACGGCTGACAGCCGTTGTACTGTGCTTGGGGTACGCACATCACGCGCAAATGTGGCGTGCTGTAGCCGTAGTTGTAAGAATCAAATAGGCTATTAAAGCTGTCAAAACTGCATGCATGTATTTGTTATATATGCGTCACATGTGTCTGGATTAAAATAATCTGCTATTTGAGATCACAGTATAAGGCACAAACTGATATCCCAGCTAGAAATGTTTTGTTCTAAAAACGTTCTGAGAACATTACCATGAAGTTCTAATAATGTTTTCAGCGGGTAGTTTTATTTTGGTTCCCAGAATATTCTCCTAAAAGGTACACAGCAAAAACTCCAGTGCTAAAAGTTCATGAGATAATTAAGTGATTAATTGAGTGATGAGTGACCATTATTGAAGACACCTGATGTTAAAGGCAGGGTAGGTAGGAATGGTCTAAAAAACTTCTTTTTCAAATTTGTTTAAACTTTATGTACATATCAATACATAATTAAAATGTAAGTACTCTGAAAAAGAAAGTATAAAAATCGAGTGTCTGTAGACCTCTCACGACTGTTTTAAAGACAGTTCATTATTTCCATTCACTCCACCCCCTCCCTTCTGGGCTCCTTCCAAAGCCACGCCCCCAAAACACATGAACGCGCGACTCCAACCGCTGAGCTGAAGACGCATTATTTACCTGAGACAAGCAGAGAGGAAGGAGCACAGTGCATGTAGTGACATCATGTCAGAATCACATGTAATAAAAAAATCTAACACTAATTGCTTATGAATATAAACAAATAAGATGTATTTTAGTACTCACTATCAAGCTTGCATATTGATATTGGTAAATTTAAAATATATATTTTTTGATTCGCTAACCAGCTAGTTATATAAGCTAAAAACAGGTTGCATTGATACACTTTTTTACATTACCATCAGTTATATTGTGATGAAGATGAATTTCGTGTAAGATTCATAACATATATGGTGTTCTGCATGTAGGGGTGGGAGATATTGACAAAAATGAATATCTCGATATTTTTTTCCAATATCTAGATATCGATATTCAGGCGATATTTTTGCCATCCTTCAAAGAAATGTGAGCAAACTGGCAAAGAAGGTCCAGTTGGTCTTTTGACTTGCTGCATTTGACCTATATTATTCTAGGCTATAGAAAAAAACAATAAAGGAGCTAACTAAACATAATCTGTGGCAGCCCCTACTTTTTCCACTTAAAAAAAAAAAAAAAAAAAAAAAACTTAACTAGGCACTTCTTGCAACAGTGATTATTAAATCAAACAACAATATTGTTGATGATCAATTCAAAGTAAAAAAAAAATAACATTTTCAAAACGGTATAAATCCATTCATTTTTCCCCCAAAACGCTATAAATCCATCTTTTTTTTTTTTTTTTTTTTCTAAATTTATGGTTTGTCTTTTTAAAAAAGTTTTTGTCTTTTATTTTTCGTGTTTGCATTTATGAGGAAAAAACAATATTACTTGACAGTTCTCCATTATGGACGCGAGCGCTCTGAAAGCTGCACTAAGACTTTCAAACTTTAACAGAGACCTCAAAACAGAAAGCACAAAGCCTTTCTTTAAAACGAATTTCGTTTTGTATTAATTGTATCTTAATTTTAATATATTTTTTTTTCATTAATTCATTAATATTTTCATTCCTGGATTAAATACATAAAGTAAATATAGGCTATCAATCACAACATAAGGTGCTTGAACTGGAGATTATATCATCGTGAACCGAACCGTAGCCTCGCCTCACAGGCCTAAAAAATGTGGAATATATTTACAGAAATCTGGTTCTAAACAAAACCATCCAAAACAAAATAAAACTATGTAGCCTAAATGTGCATTTCTCCGGTGCATGCGTTCACTAGCCTACTGCGAAGATCGCGAGTCAAATATCGTCAACTTCATCTTTGCAGCCGACACAGAAATTAATAAACAATTAAAATGTCTTATTGCAATATTTTACACATTCATAATCATTACTTTTGCTGGTTCTTTGAGGCAGCTTTTTAGGTTTATGGCGTTTTGGAAAAGAGCTCTTCACGTACGTACAAACACCGTTTCACCAAGGCACAGCAGCCCTTCAGCACATAAGAACAAAAAGAGAAAAAGCACGGACTTACTAATTACGAAACTTTGATGTGGTTGAACAGCTGAAACAGTCACAAATTCCTCTGCAACTCAAACATTCTCAGTACGAGTTATGAAGGAAGAGAACAGCATTACAGTTTTCAGCGCGTCCTCCTTTGATTGCTGTGTTGTGACTGGAAAAGTGCATGCAGGAGCACATGCGCAAAATGTAGGTTTGTAAAATGTCCTTTTGTAAAATAAAAATAATTTTAGGGCGAAGCAGAGGAGGTCGTGCAAGAGGCCGTGGCGTGCAACTAGGGTCCGAGGAAGTAGAGGCTGAGGACGGGGTGGTCGCTGGAAAGCCACGATGATATTGACACGCGTTTTATTTCTTTGTTTATCCAAAGACTTTTTGTTCATTACCTTTTCTTGTACTGTCTTCTTTTTTTGCCTTGTTTGCCTTCACTAACTGCATGCCGGTAATGTGAATTTTGATTGCTCTTTCTCTGCCATTGTTTTGCTATTCCTAGGTTCCGTGCCTCTCGAATTCCTCAAATCAAACGTGCGCGCGCAAGTGGGCAGATCCCGTGGCAAAAGGGTGGTTGCCATGGTTGCGAGAGAGAGTGACAGTCGCCTAAGCCAATCCTTTGATTCGTCCCGAATCGAAATAATGAGCTGTGTTTAATACAGATTAAACGGTCTAGAGTCACTTGATTTTTATACTCTTTTTTTCAGAGTACTTACATTTTAATTATGTATCGATATATATACAAAGTTTTAACAAATTTGGATCTTTTATTTTTATATAGTCCTACCTACCCTGCCTTTAACAAGCAGAATCACTGAAGGAGAAAAAACACACTATTTTAACAGTGTTTGTTTTAGTTGGCCTCTTGACCCTTACATTTTTTACTTTAAATTTTGTTTGGCTGTTGTATCTGAGTTATAACTGCCAGATGAACAAAGAGAAAAGATGATCAGACGTTGTTGATTATGTTTTGACATAATCATCATTTGACCTGAATCACTGAACTCATTTAGAGCCTAATCACTGACTTAAATTTATACTGTTGATTACATCATCAAGTGATTTTACAACATAAGATCCATAATTTTCTATTTATTTCAAAGGATTTCCTAAAAGTTGTTTTGAGAAAAAAATTAAAAAAAACTGTTTAGCCACAAACAGACATCAAGAATGAGTGTATGAATCTCATCAATAGTGACAAACGAAATATTTAATTAGGAAAAGTAAATTACATAGACAATTCAGATCATAATTTATTCATAGCGCAATGCATGATGGGAGCCATGAATACGTTTTTATTGGTGGCACCCAGAATGCACTGCAACATGCTTTATTATTGTCACCATTGTTAAGATTCACAGGCTGAATCTTGGTGACTGTGTGTCTAAATAAGATATTTTGAACAGTACTTTTAAGAAATATTTTGGATTCTATAGAAAATGCTACAAATCATATGTTATAAAACCACCAGGCTGCTGCAATCAACACTCTTTAAACTTTAGTCATCTGTTGTAATTCGCTTTGGATAAAAGCATCTGCTAAATGACTAATTGTGAATTTAGTCTTTCATGTCAAATTATGATTACGTCAAAACATAACCAACACCACCTGATCACCTTTTCTCTTTGTTCATCTGACTGTTATAACTCAGATACAACAGCCAAACAAAATCTAAAGTTAATAGTTTAAGGGTCAAGAGTCCAACTAAAGCAAACACTGATCACAATAATGGCAACTTAAAACTTAACTTTTCTTCTTTGGTGATACTGCTTGTTAACATCAGGTGTCTTCAATAATACTTAATCATCACACAATTAATAACTTAATTATCTAATTAATTTTAACACTCTTCAGTGTTCATTTAACACTCATATTTTAACACTTTAACCCTTTGAGTGTGGATCAGATAAACTCCCAGGAGAGTTCATTTAACACTGGAGTTTTTGCTGTGTAGGATAACATTCTCTGAAAACATCCTCAAAATGTTACAGTTAAAACGTTATATCTTAGTTAGATACTTTTTTATATCTTAGTTAGAACATTTAACCTTATAGAATCATTATTTGGAATGAGAAAACATCCTCAAAACATTCTTTGAACATTACATTCAAATGTTTTCTTTAAAACATTAACCAAACTTGTAGGGAATGTTAGCCAACGTTCTGAGAACGTTCCCTGCTAGCTGGGATGTAATGTTTTAATGTCCAAATAAATGTGAGCACTGTGCATTTGTACTAGACGATAGGCATGGATCATTTTTAAATCCATAAAATAACTAATTTTACATTCTGGCAACAATACATTATGAAAAACATAACATTTTACATTATGTGCTGTTGACTTCCGCCTTGTTCACATTCTTGCACATGGGGATTCAAAAGAGAACTTTTGTTTTCCTTTTTAATTTAGGTATGATACAACTGTTGCAATTGTTTATTTTGACAACTAATATATAAAGTTTTTTTTTTTTTTGACTAACTCAGAATTGGTTGAAGAGTTCATTGACTATATAAAACACATTGAAGGTTGAATAATCGTTGGACTACAGTAGTTATCTGCATGTTATCTTATCCATGAAGATGCAACAATGTAGAACAAGCTATTGGAGATTTTGAGAACCAGAACCAAGCTAACTGAGCAAGCTGAACTTTAGCTATAGTGTGTGCCCTTTTATTACTATTTAATTCATTTTAATTTGAGGTGGTGGGTAATAATAAAAAAATATATAAAATTCACTCAGTATTCCATGATTCCTAATTCACTACTATCTCAATTACATTAAGCACAAATTAACTTTATTCAGTTGTGTAGGCACTAAAACAGTCCAACATTATAGTCAAATAATTTTTTATGATAAAATAATTAAGATTTCTGTGCCACCCCTATGAAAAAAATCCTGGCTCCGCTACTGGCAACAATTAACTTGCTGCTGTATAGCTTAACAGATCTATCAATAAAATATCACTAATAAATATGTCACAGTAACAGTCACAGCACTCAGGACTTAAAAAAATATTACTTTTCTATAGCTGTCAAATCATTTAATGACTTACAGTTTGGGCGTCCGAAATCTGTACTTCTAGTACTTCCCACTACAAAACAAAAGAAAACAAACTGTTTGTGAATCTAGGTAAAATGAGCTGCATGACTAAAATGATTCAGAATTGTTATTCCAAAACTCACGTTTCTTCTCTCCACTCATAGTCGAAATCCTTCGTATGTCTGGAAAAGACCAAAAAACAGCACGAAATAACCACTAATAAATGCTAACACAATAAAGTACAATTAGTTATGACAGAAAACGGCACAACAGACTACACGTTTTATGATTTTTACGTATTGAAGGCCTATATCTGTCTGTTAATATGCAAACCGTGTTTTGTTTTGGCCTTGCTTGCTATTAATAGCCTGCCTTTAGAATAGCTAAACTTAAGTCGCAGCGTTTAATGATTAGTGAGACGCTTAGTTGCCAAGATTATATTATGATGGGTCATTAAAGACAATTTTAACATGCTAACATACTTTATTCAAACCTTACCAGAACTATAAGCCATTTTGTCAAAGCGTTGGTGATATTTTCTAAGTCGAAACTTATTAACACACCATACCCGTCTATGGAACACACATGAATGCCAATGCGGCCCCTTGTGGAGGCTTTTAAAACACATCGACAGATTCTACAGCGTAGGCCTACTTAAAAATAACTAAATATTCGCTTATATATATATATATATATATATATATATATATATATATATATATATATATATATATATATTAGGGGTGGGAATCTTTTACCATCTCACGATTCGATTCGATTCCGATTCTTGAGGCCACGATTCGATTCAAAATCGATTTTCGATTCAAAAAGATTTTTGATTCAAAACAATTCGATTTTATTCATAATGATTTCTAATCAGGTTTCTGATCATGATCTACTCTCATCTGCTTTGCAATACAGAATGACAAACGGAGACATTAAAGTGTCTTTTTCACATTTATTAAGTTCAATTCTCAGGGAAGTGCCTTTTATCAAAAACATTGAAAAAATATTTTTACTTGGTACTTTTAAAGTATTTAAAGTATTTATGATGACCCATAACGAACTTACTTCCAATACTTCCTATATTAATTGTATTAATAAAACAAATGGAAGTGATTTGGCAAGTCAACTGTAAGGTTACATTTGCCAGCATATGTCCCAACATTGCTGAGAACCAACAGGAAAATAAATGTGTGCCTGTACTAGCAGCATACTTGTAGTAAATTAATACAAACTTCAGCATATTCTGAATCTCTAGCATTTAATAATAGACTTCTAACCAACATCCTCTTGTTATTTCCAATGAGCAATATAATCCTTCAGACAAAAAAAAACATTTTGCTGTAGCAAATTCACAAACAGTTTTCGTTCAAAAATATAGAATTATGTACCTGAAGCTATCATAACGTATAATGCTTGTGGACTTATGCATATTCTGAATAATTAGTAACATACAAAGTCGCTCTTGACTTATACACAACTAAATAATAAAGAGTTATGACTTGAAATGTTTGCTGTATACCACAATCAAAAATAGCAAAGAAAGTGAATGAACATTCTGCAGAGAGTAACTTACAGTCAAAATGTAACTTTTTGTGACTGGCATTGCACATATTGCATACAGATCAGATCAGTTTACACAGCATATTGATGTGAAAACTAAACAATACAGAAATTAGCTCTCATACAAAAAAATACTAAATAGATCACAATGAAATTGTCAATGTTCCATACGTTAGCTTTTAACGAAGACATTCTCTGGTGCCGTTCGGATTTGGCGCTCAGCCATCATGCGTCTGTTATGTGCGCGTCTCTGTTATGTGCACGCCACAGACTGTCCGCGCACTGCACGTCCGCTTCAGAGTTCCGCCTTTTGCGTTCCTTCAATGTTACGTTATTAGATTTTTTTTTTTTTTTTTTAGAAAATCGATTTTTGACATTTGTGAATCGATTCAGAATCGTCCACGTCCCGAATCGCGATTCATCTAAGAATCGATTTTTTTCCCCACCCCTAATATATATATTATGGTTTGTGGCTGTCTTGAGGCTTTCAGCTGATCTGCGGTCAAATAAACATGCAATTTAAATATGCCAAATTGTTATTGGCAGGTACCATCTAAGCAAAATGCACCAATGGTTTATTTATCGATTTTAAAATGATCTCAGCTTACAAATAGCTAATAAATGGCTAACGCACACTAACGCTACTACTGCACTTCAAACAAAATGTAACAGTTGGAATTCTTATAATTCAGACACCAAATCAGAGAGTCAATGAATTAAAAGAAAAATAGTAACATGACACAAACCTGTTAAGAGGTTTAATGTCTCATCTGTGTCTTACTCATAGAGGAACTCAGATAGATTTCAGATAGATTTTCATGAAATATCAGAAAAGAGGAAATAAAAAGACAAACCAATGTGCTTACTTTAATACGGCAAGTATTTACTATGGTAAAGCTTTCAGTCCAGTTTACCACATGAGAATGTGTAACAGATCTTTAAGGCATGTCAGTCATTAATCCAGTTGTCACACCAGAATTACTGAAGTGTGTGTGACCAGAACCGGATTAAGCACTAAAAGGTGAATCGGCAACCGAATTCAGCTGCCATACAGAGTATTTATTGTTGCCATTATATACATAAATAAAATCCACTCATGTTGATGAACACCAAACTTGTGTGTAAAGGAATTGCTGATCTTTACTTTCCTGGTTAAATAGCGTAAACCTGTTATTGATTCACAGATGTCTATTCATGATTATCATTTCTGCAAAGCTTCTGAATCAGCAACATGTAAGGAAGATGTAGATTTATGTTTGCTTTCTTAATGCCGTAAACTGTGTGCGTACAGCATTGTAGTGTTTTATGAAATGTTTGAATGACATTCAGGCTGATCCTGACTATAATAAAAATACTATAATAAAATGAATAACTGTTGACTATGAATTTGGTCTTCTGCTTCACTCTATTTTGACCCAAAACCATAATACAAACAAGCCTGATTTCTGATTAAGATTTCTTCCTAGTGTGGATTACCATGTTGAAATTCACAGTAAAATTAGTGAGTGTACTTAGAATTCCTCTGAAAACAGATCGCCTTAAATTTATCAAGTAAATTACCTTGTAATTTTTCAGTGCCTGTATGAGAACAGTATGAGAACTTTCTATACTCATGTATCAGTCGTCAGTGTGCTGAACTTCATTGTCACATTGTGTTTCAATGTTGTCTGTGTGTCCATCAGGAGCAGAAAGATCTACTGACATTACAGTATTTTCACAACAACAAAGATAAAAACAAAGGTCATCATTTACTACAAAAAGGTTTAATCTTGCATGAATAAAACAGACAAATACACATTAAATAAGGAGATTCAGAGAAGTGTGTGTGTGTGTGTGTGTGTGTGTGTGTGTGTGTGTGCTGCCCTCATGTGGACGAACACCAGACCTGCAGGATGAAACCTAACCTCCACTATAAACCAGAGCAGAACACACACACACACACTAGGAGACCTGCGCTGTGAACAGTGATGTGACAGACACACAGATGATCATGTGATCTGAGTGTGTGTGTGTAGGTCAGTCGGTGATGATGAGCTCGTCGCAGCCCCAGTCCTCATAACTGCCGTCGGGAAGATACCGGCGGATGATGATGGGGATCTTCCTGCTCCTGAGGGACAGTAAAACACACACACATCAATAACACGCTTTATCAGTGTGTTTCTGTCCATACAATGAAAGTCAATGGAGTCCAATGTTCTCAATATGACTAAACACACGACAGATGAGAAACACACACAAACAAGAAACACACACACACACACACACACACACACACAACAGATGAGAAACACAGACACACACACACGGCAGTTTTGTGTGTGTATATTATATAACTTTCACATTTACATGTATTCATTTATCAGACGCTTTTCTACAACGAGCGCTTCATCCTAACAGATCCAGTCAACAACAGTCGTGCATCTCTGATGTGTGTGTGTGTGTGTGTCGTACTTGAGCTCCTTCATGGCGATCTGCAGCGGATCCGTCTCTCCTTCCAGCTCCACCATCACCGGCGCGCACATCCTGTCACACAGGAAGTGATGTCACTGAGCACATGCTTGTCACACAGGAAGTGATGTCACTGAGCACCACTGCAGCGCTAGCACAGCAAACCCAGACGTGCCAAGCTTGAGCACCATCAGTGTGAGACGGGACACACACAGACACACACCCGTCTTCATAATTCTAGCTTTCTTCTAAAGTTTTTAATTTGACCCAAATCAAATATTTCACTGCGCTGACTACATTATGAGATACAGTGAAAGTCACTTTTTTCACATTATTTTTCATGATTAATATTGCATTGCATAATGTGAACTGGTCAACTAGTCTAAAATTAGGAAACCCCTAGAAAACAGTAAAAACGAAACACACAGGAGCATTGTTGTGTGCACATGCGATTCATTTAAAATAGGCTACTTGACTTATTACTCCAATATCCAAATATGATCCTAAATCCCACAGAAAGAAGGGTTTATATTTGTAACGTACAGATTTGCATTTGATCATTGCACATTATAAACAGGACACTCATTAGCTGAATCAATGTTAGCCAATACAAACATATTTTTAGAAAACATTGAGTTCACATTGAATAAACAGGACCAATAATAGCAAAACGAGTCCCTTATATTCAAAAAGAATATCAAGTATAAAAGCGTCCATCATTTAATGAATAAAAATTAAAAACAAATGGATGAATAATACAAAATGCTTTGACATAAAAAAACAAGCAAGAACAAAATTTAAAGCTAGCACATACGTATCATAGCAGGCAAAGTGTCTCAACTGAAAAAGCTGCTGCGCTGCCAAAACACTCTCGGCGCTCACAGCTAGGCGTTTTCTGCAGAGCGCCTAGCGTTTCAGATGGCTGAAAATGCTTTGGTGGAACCGCGGCCTTAAAGAGACATGCACTGAAACGGGTCACTGTGAGCAGAGCTGTTTTTGAGGAGGTAAAGGGGTGTTTTACACAACCATTAAGGAATTTTAACCAAAGTGTGTTACAAACTTTACATGGAGACCCTAAAGAATCAAACCAACTTGTGGAGAATGGGCATCCGATGACCCCTTTAATACAGTAACTTCTGTAAATTGTAAAATTGTAAAATTCTTTCACTCAAACTACTTCCCTCTATTTTTGAAAACCGTCCCGGCCTGTGAAAGCCGGTTGCCGTGGGATTTTCATGGAAAGAAAGAGAAGAGGAAAGCGAGGGGTCACTGCGGCTAAACTGAAGTTAAGTTTAATACGTCAGCTGAAATCACGTCATGGCTTAGATCGCCTTCAGCTCGGGCCTGGATCCAGTCGCTTTGTTATGTGGCCTCCAAAACCAAATAAGTTTTGCAAACTTTTTAGGAGACGCTGTTCTTCATTATGATCGTCTTTTGATTGCGGGGGATTTTAATATCCACATTTGTTGTGAGTCAAATTCCTTGGCCAAGAATTTTACTAAAATCTGATTGATTCTTTCGATTTCACTCAAGTGCTAAATGTTCAACTCATAAACAGGGCCACACATTAGACCTTGTGTTGTTGTTGCATGGTATTTCGATCTGTGAACTCGAAATCCTTGATTTGAGTTTTTCTGACCATATGCCTGTTGCATATGCCTGTTGCATACTTTCTCCTTTCCAAATGAAGTTTCAAAAACATTGAGGGTTTCGCAGCAGATTCGTACCTTTAGTCCTTCTTCTAGTGATGATTTTTGTCTTGAATCCCTTTCAAATTTGCTTAATGTTGACGAACATCTTATGTTATTCAATTCCATTAGTAATGAAATAATGAATTCTGTGGCTCCACTAAGAGGAAAAAGGCAAAATTCTAAAGCTGAACCTTGGGTAACCAGCACCACACTTGAACTTGAACAAAAGACGGGCTTGTCGTAGAGTTGAACGAAAGTGGAAAAAAGACAAATTACAAGTGTCTTATGAAATATTATGTGAGTCACTCATTAGATACCAAAAGTCAGTCAAAGCTGCAAAATCTCAGTATTTTTTTTAACATTATAGCGAAAAACTCCCATAAACCTAAAATGCTTTCTACTATTTTAAATTCGGGTTGTGAGTCCTGTGAGTGCTGTCTGCTTTAATGCATCAGCTGCAGAGTCATTTGGAGTTAAATAGTGTTTTTGAAGAATTCCAATCTGGGTTTAGAAAATATCACAGTATTGAGTCAGCTTTATTAAAAGTTTCTAATGATATTTTATTGTCTGTTGACTCAGGGGATACTCTTACTCTTAGATTTAAGTGCTGCCTTTGATACCGTGGACCACAAAATTCTTATCTCACGACTTGAACAATGTGTGGGTATTGAAGGTTGCACTCTAGATTTAAGTCCTATCTGAACACAAGAACGTTTTCTGTTTGTCTAGACGGGTTTTCTTCTTCTGTCTCCGTTTTGGATTATGGAGTCCCTCAGGGCTCCATTCTGGGCCCTGCTCTGTTCTCGTTGTATTTGCTCCCTTTGGGGACTATCTTTTCTAAACATGGGGTGTCATTCCATTTTTACGCTGATGACACCCAAATTTATTTGCCACTAAAGAAAAATGACGAAAAGGGCCTAAGCTCATTGTCCGCATGCTTGTCTGATATTAAGTACTGGTTTTCCAGCTGAGGTCATTGTTTTTGGGACCTCAGGTGTTTCTGGTACTCCTGATGGCGATTTGGGAGATGTGGTCCCCAATGTAAAACATTTTTTATTCTGCTCTTAAATTTGATAAACAGATAAATGCTGATGTTAAATATTTTTTTTTTCAATTGAGATTATTATCTAAGGCTAAGAGTTTTTTAACATTTGCAGAGTTTGAGAGAGTGATCCATTCGTTCATTTCATCTAGAGTTGACTATTGTAATTCTCTTTATAGTGGAATGAGTCAATCCAATATTAGTCGTCTTCAGATGGATGGACTTTTGATTGTCACTAACTGGCCCAAAACTGCGCTCGTTGCACTGGCTGCCAGTTTGTTACCGAATTGATTTTAAAATTCTGCTTTTTGCTTTTAAAGCCATGAACGGATTAGCTCCAAACTATCTCTCTGATCTTGCCTCAAAGGCCTGTTGCCTTTGGCTTGCTCAGTTGGGGATATTTTGGGGATATTTAATTTTATTCTATCAATCAATAAATTCCACTAGAAACAAACTTTGTTGTATTATTTTATTTTAATACTGTGAAGCTGCTTTGATACCATCTGTATTGTGAAAAGCGCTATACAAATATACTTGATTTGATTTTGATTTGATCTTTTGAAATTAAGTAACTCTGCTAGATCATTAAGGTCTTCTCAACAAAGACTGCTGATGGTTCTGAGATCTAGACTTAAAGGTCCCTTTTTTCGTGTGTTTTTGAAGCTTTGATTGTGTTTACAGTGTGCAATATAACATGTGTTCATGTTTCGCGTGTAAAAAAACACAGTATTTTTCACACAATTTACTTATCTGTATACCGCTGTTTTCACTGTCCTAAGAACGGGCTGATGACTTCCTTGTTCTATGAAGTCCCTCCTTCAGAAATACGTAACGAGTTCTGATTGTGCCAGCGGTTCCTGTGTTGTGATTGGACAGCAGCTTAGCGCATGTTGCCCGGAAAGGTCACGCCTCTTACCATAACGTGGAGATGCATGCGCTCAGTGTTATTGTAAACATTTCTTTAATATTACCCTATCAATTTGAGCCGGAATCAGACCCGGAGAAATAGATGAAGAGGATCGATTAGAACCTGTTCAAGCACGACTTTTGCAGGATGTTTCACAATGGTAATCAGTTTATTTAGTAGTTGTCATACTTTTACGTTTGGCTGTTACCTTGAATTGGTTAAATTGTAATGTTAAATGTTACAAACTGTTATAAAAGCTTGTGGTATATGGTTTTGTCCGTCTGTCGAATTAACGATGGTGTTGTTGAATTTTTAAAATAAGTGCATTGTTTATTCCTACCTTAGTTACACGTGAGCACGAGTTTTGATTAGTAATATATGTTTTATAGGTGTACATGAGGTAACTGTGGCAAAATGCCAACAGAGGTTGAAAACATCTGCTGCAGAGAAATACAAAAAGTACTGTAACACCTCCTAATTAAATTATTTTGTGTTGTGTATAGTTCTTTTGAAATAGTTTTCATCCAAACAATTTTATATAAATACACTTTATTTTCACCATGAATATAGCCTTAAAAGCTGTCATGTTGTGTAAAAGAAATCGTTGCCACTCTACAAACGCAACACTTCCTCTTCTCCGTGGGAACGCAACAAGACCACGCCCCCTTTTTTGTGTATTCCTGTGGGCGGAGGTTAGTCAAAAAACTGTTCTACTGACATCATTAAAGCAGGAAGTAGAGGGATGTAGTCCAAACCGGCCGTTCGCTGTAGGCTTTGAAAGGGGACTTCTGTTAAATAAAATATCTCGCTTGGCATTGAACTTTGAGCTTTATAATTTTACAGGTATTATTTATGCTCTAACAACAACATTACACACTAACTAAAGTTTGAAACATGGGATCACGAAGAACAGGACCTTTAAGATGAGAGGTGGCTGTGCATTTTCTGTTGTTGGTCCAAAATTGTGGAATAGTCTTCCCCTATCCCTAAGACTCTCGTATCCACAGAGTCTGTTTTAAATCTAAGTTAAAAACCTCCCTCTTTTTACAGGCTTACAGCTGTCCTTGACTTTAATGTTGAATTAAATTTTTGAAAAATCCCTTTATCATTTGTTTTGCGGGGTTTTTTTTCTTGGTTTTTTAGATATTTATCCTGTTGTACAGCACAATGGACGACAACTACTGTTGCTTTTATTGTGCTATATAAATAAAAGTTGATTGAGTGATACTGTAACGTTACTGTCCTCACTGAAGAAATCAGTCAGACGGCGGGAGTGGAAGAGTTTTAGCGGTCGATTTTCAGTCTCTTTTTAATGATAGGCCTCACACATCTGCCAATCATCCCCGCATGCTATTTGGGGAATGATCCCAGCGCTTTGATTGGTCGAACTCTTCTTCTTCCGCTGTTGCTTGATTTAAGTACAGCGCGTGCACAGGTTTTTGCGTTTAGAGTTTGAGTAAGCTTTGAGTTTATAGTGAAATCGCACCAGCGTACTTAGAGGTCAAAACAGGTTGCGTACAGGTTGGCAGGTCTGCAAACCTCAGCTCTATAGTCCAGCTGTAAACTGAGGTATGTTTGTGCAGGAGGTCAGGGGTCAGAGGTCACTCACGCGATCTGCAGTGCTCGTGTCCCCAGGACTCGTGCGCGCTCGTATTTGGTCATGTACGGTGTGGTGATTCTCTTCTGATTGGCCTGCTGACCTTCACCCGCCGGCAGGATCTGGACGTTCTCCTGGTCCTCCTACACACACACACACACACACACACACACACACACACACACACACACACACACACACACACACACACACACACACACACACACACACACACACACACACACACACACACACACAACACGTCGGATGAGAAACACACACAAGACTGTCAGAAGAGACTGAAACTAATCAACTGAGAGTGAAATTATGAGTCGAAAAACTAGAGAAACAACATACAATTATCTGAACAATAAATAGTAGCCTGTTTATTTTAACATTAAATATTGTACTTCACTGAAAAGTGAAAATGTCACAATAAAAAAAATCGTAATAGTCCTAAAACATACACTTATTAACCTTTACTGGGACTGAGATTACGAGCTAAAAAGCAACAGAAACTAATATTTTCTTAACAAAATTTACATTACAGTTAACATTTGAAGCACATATAAAACATCTCTAAAACTGCTCTTAAGCATCTGAGAACTGTTGCTCGACTCAGACCTTTTGCAGACACAGAAAGGCTCATGCCTTCATTACAACTGGGTTAGATTACTGTAATGCCTTGCTTTCTGTCCCTCCAGCTAAATCTCAGTATATTCAACATTCTCCTCGTGAACACATCACACCGGTGCTTTCACAGTCGCACTGGCTTCCCATAAATGTGATTATTGATTTTAAAACTCTTATTTTAACATATAAGGCACTAGACGGGACTGAGTATCTATGTGATCTCATTAGCCCTTATACTCCATCACGTTCTCTCTGTTCTGCTGACTCTCTTCTGCTACATCAGCCTTCATGTAAGCTCAAGACTTTATGGGGGAAAGAGGCTCTTCATACAAAGCCCTCAAGCGATGGGATGTGCTTCCTCTTACCATCAGAAACGCACCAGCATCGGGACACTTTAAAAAGCTGATTCAGACACATTTATTTAAGGCTGTTTTTCTTCAATTAGTTGTTGTATTGGCCTTGTTGTTTCTGCTTATTTTACTGTAACGCTTTGGGTTTAAGAAAAACGCATTACATATAAAATGTATTATTATTTATTATTGTACTAACACAACAATAAGAATAATTTATAAATATACACTCTGCTGTATTGTTATTTTTTATTAATTACAGAATTAAATGCACTATAATGTCTGTAAATAATGTAACAATGCAATAAATAAAATCCTAATATTGGTAAATTAGTCTTAATATAATTTATATAAGGCAAAATACAACGACTTTCCAATTTATTTCGATTTTGACATGAAATTTCAGCCGGAAATCTTGACATTACATTATATGAGTCATGAGATTAGAATACATTAAGAGTTATATTTGCCAGGAAACACTAGTGAGAATATAATCATAATAAAACAGATCTTACATCCTCCACATTCTCCAGATCATCCAGAGGCTCTTCATCTTCAACATCATCAAAGTCTCCGTCATCAAAACTGATCAACAACAACAACCAAACAACAACTGAAGTAACGTTAAATAAACAGACAACAGATCTCACTGTGAACTAACGTTAAACCCTAAACTAGAGATTTACTAAAGCACGATGTAGAGAGTTACGGAGTTACTCGTGTTATAATATCGTTCACAGTTATAATGTTTAAGTTTTATAATAGATATAGCTGCTAAGGATCCTACAGAAATATGATCTCATCGTGTTGTTTTCACACTCACACACTTTAAACTACAGTAGACATTTAGAAACCCCTGTAGCCTGACGCGTTTAGAACTCACTTGTCTTCGTTGTCAGACATAATTAGTGTCCTGTGTGTCGTAAAGAAGATTTAATTGTTAATTTCTCCTATAATTTCAGTGTGTTGTTGCGTCTCGCGCAAGACTGCAGGACGAGTCGAAGCGTGGAATGAACTTCCGGCGGTGCTGCAGCTTTCACAGTCCGTGCAGAAACACCAGCGCCACAACACTGACCTTCCCCAAACACTTACACATGGCAATCGATTGCAATCAATCCCCCTTCAAAAAGCAGCTGAAGCCTAACTTTATTTTTATGACACATTTAGACACCTTGTTTGATAGAACATTGATGCACAACTAAGCTTCACGAAGTTTCGCAACCTTTTATTTCGAATCAGTGCTTCGAAGTGCATGTCAAACTGAAGTCACGTGATTTCAGCAATCGCTGAAGTTGTAATTTCCTATAAAGTTCTTAACATTCTGTCTATACGTGTTTTGCTACAAATCTGTTTACACAGATTTTAAGAGAAAATAATATTTAATGATATTGATTATACTGTTCTGTGTTCTCCTTGCATCTTTAACCAGCAGAAGGCCTCAGTGCGCGGAGTCGAGTGCTTCGTAAAAGAAAAATGTTTTCCAAACCTTGCGTCTTATAATATAAAGTCAAGCTGTGATGCCTAAAATAAATTACAATAATTGATAATCTAATAAGCAAGTATTAGTGAGTAGATAAGTTTGTGATTTAACTTCAACAGTGAAATTTTTCAATGGAACTTTATTGCCTATATTACCGTAGTATAACTGATATATTTTTAGTTTATTTGATAGGCTATAGGTATATTATGTATTTCTAAACTTATATACCCTAATATCGTTCACAAATCTAGGATCTGGAAGTTTTTTTTTATGTTTTTGAAAGAACATTCTTATAAAGGCTGCATTTATTTGATAGTCAAAAACAGTAATATTGTGAAATATGATTACATATTTAAAATGTTTCTCTATTTGAACACATTTTAAAATGTGACTGCAGCTTAACCAGTCTATATGCAGAATATCACATTATATGTTCCTCACTGTTCACTAGGATTATGGCAGACTCCACTAGAGGGCCACCTGGGGGGTAAAGGGGGTTGTTGGAGTGAGAAGGTGAAGAAGTCTGGCTTGAACTTGTTAGCGGCAGTAGCTGCTCTGTCAGTATGAACAGATATGAATAAACGGTTGGTTCGGTGACTCTTTGTGTATGTATGTAGTTTATTGGATACACTGCACAAGAAGAAACACTATAGCGTCACTCGTAATTGCAATCTCTACTGTTCACACCAAGAACAACAACGATACAAATAACGACAAAGATATAGTTCTAAAAATCGTTCTCAATGTTAAAGAATAGCAGAGTTCACACCACATCTAAAATGATAGTGATAAAGAGAAACGACATGGTTGGGATCACTTTTAAGAAAATACATTTTCAAGAAAATGGATATGAAAAACAATAGTTCATACCCTCTGAATAAATTATGAGAAATATTACCTCAGGTATTAAAAATATATTTCACATGTAAAAATGTAATTGTAGAGCTCTGTAATTAAAAATGAATGGAAGTGAATGGAAAAAATATGACAAGTAAAAATTCATTTGTAGAGCTCTCTGATTGTAATTGTTATTAGTAAGAATTAAATTGGTTTGCTCTCTAATTAAATTCTTACTAGTAATAATACAATTATGACGAGTAACACACTGGGAACATTAAGCTAAAATGTCTTGCCATGCTAGGATTGGTTTGGTTGACTGTGACGTCACTAACCCCGCCCACACAGATTTCTTCCTGCTTTGTTGAAGGAAATGACAATACTCGACATGCAGGTATCAATTTAACTTTAAAGACACTGTGGAGCGTAATGTAATATGTAAATACTATACACAGCACAAAATGACCATTTTAGATTAATTAGGAGTGTAATTGTAACTGTACAATGGTTGGTTTCACTTTCATATGGAACCATATGGTGCGTCTAGATTCTGTATATTTTAAGTGCAAAATGTGCAATTGTATTGTTACATACAATTGGCTAAACAAATTTCTGAAATGGCTCTTTTTTTTTTGTTGTTAAATCAAATATGCTACGCAGAGTTGTATAGTCCAGGGGTCAGAAAGTAGAAGTCCTGCCATATGTTTATTCCACCCATGAACTCTGTCAGCTGATTTCTATCTCCTCGCTGAAAAACTGCTAGTTAGCAAATCCAGGTGATTGGAACAAAATTCTGAGCAGGACTTTTACTTTATGAACCTGGACTTTACACCTCTGACTACAAGTCAGCCAAGAGCAAAGAAATAAACCAGAACTGGACCTTATCTGAGCCACAAAATCTGTGTATATTAAATATGGAGTCATCTGAGCCTTAATAAGTTAACAAGCAGAATCACTGAAGGAAAGAAGAGAACAGAAAAAGAGACGAGCAGAAACACAAGAACTACAAATGACTTCAGACACAGTCTTAAGCCCGATTCGCACGGGATTAGTATTATATGGGGACCTCGTGGGATTTAGAAATTACCCCCCCCACGTCTGAATTTCGTGTGGTGCATTCGCACAGGATAACCGAAGCCTGTGATTTTACTCGAATTTACTGACTTATCTCCCGGATATGATGTCAATAGGCTATTGCTTGGAAATGTCTTGTCGTTATTATAGTTCTAGCTGTATGATATATCATAAACAGAAGAATGCTCCTCACCGCATGTTGCTATACGTGTCATTCCTCTCAATCTAATAATGTTTTTTCAGCTTTCTCTTTCTGCAAATTGTATACGCAGCATCTATTCTTCACGAAAGATGGATAAAAAAGCGCATGGGAAACAAAAACCTTGAAAAAAATATATACGACCCCGCCAAATCACAGAGATGCCGATTCGCACGGGACTAATATCATCAGTGTTCGGCGAAATATGGTAGGTCATTTGCGGGGGAATTTTTACTTTACAAATTACAGACATGGTCGATTCGCACGGGATTAAGATCACAGACAACCTCCGCAATTATTACAAATGACTAGAGGTCACCAGGTAAAATACTAATCCCGTGCGAATGAAATCATCTGAAGATAAAAAGACATTAAATCTGTGAAGATCTCAGCAGAGGAGGATTAAACAACTCCACAAACAGCATTACCAGCTTCACTTATTACTAACCAGACTGACTTTATTTCTGTCAGACGTCTACAAAAGTTTTATTGAGAATTAACTGAGGATTAACTCTTAATGTGTTTCATTTGAAGTCACCATAAGAGTGATTAGTGTTTCCATTAGTTGGGCTCTTAACTCTGATTATGTTTATCGTCTTTTTTGGCTGCTGTGACAGTGTGTTTGTCAAACACATATGTAGCAGCAAACAAAGCTACATTTAATCAGTGCAGGTTAGGTTGGTTACTTATTGATGGCTTTGTAATCATAATGCTATTGCCTGAATCACTTTTGTAATTTGTATTAAAAATTAGTTTTGTTCAAATAATATATTGATATCATGAACCCTGTGTTACTGCAGTATGAGATTAAGCTGTATTATATCTATCAGTTAAAATATTTTAACAAACATGAGAACAAAAATTGTTTATTTAGTATGACACACACACTTATCAACAATCAGCATATGAATCTCAACAATGGTGACAATCAAAAATATTCAGATAAACTGATCAACTCTGAACATTGCAAAAAAGCTACTAAATGTCACTACAAAAACAACAGCAAAAAAATAAAAGCAAATATTTAAAATTAAAATTATAGGACAATTCAGCTGCATAATTTATTCATGTTGCAATGCATGCTGGGAGTTTTGTACTATGCTGGTACCCAGCATGCATTGCAGCAAGGTACTTTTGATTGTCACCATTGTTGAGATTCATACGCTGATTATTGATGTTTGTCATAGTAGATTAACACTTAGTGCTCAAGTTTATGAAATTCTTCTAACTGATTCATAATGAATAATACTATATTGACATTTATAATACTGCTAGATCTCATACTGCAGTAACTCAGGGTTTGTGATGTGAAATTTTTAATGGAACACAATTGTTAGATTTGAAAAGCGTCAGTGGAGCAGGATACTTCATGATGATTATTAAACCATCAACAGGTAACCATCATCACCTGATCTCATTTCACTTTAGCTTTCTTTGCTGCTGCAAATGTGTTTGACAAACACACCATCATAGCAGCCAAAAAAGACAAAAGATATAATATGAGTTAAGAGCCAAACTAATGGAAGCACTCATCACTGTTATGGTGACTTCAAATGAAACACAGAGTTAAACCTCTGTTAATTCTCAATAAAAACTTCTGTAGACGTCTGACATAAATAAAGTCAGTCTGGTTAGTAATAAGTGAAGCTGGTAATGCTGTTTGTGGAGTTGTTTAATCCTCCTCTGCTGAGATCTTCACAGATTTAATGTCTTCTTTTCTCTTCAGTGGATTTCATCTGAGGCTGTGGCTGAAATTACTCCATATTTAATATACACAGATTTTGTGGCTCAGATAAGGTCCAGTTCTGGTTTATTTCTTTGCTCTTGGCTGACATGTAGTCAGAGGTGTAAAGTCCAGGTTCAGAAAGTAAAAGTCCAGCTGACTGAGTTCATGGGTGGAATAAACATATGGCAGGACTTTTATTTTCTGACCCCTGGACTATACAACTCTGATGCTAAGTTATTTGTATGTCTTTGAGCAAATCATTGTAATAAGATGCTCATATACACAGAAACACCCCAAAACAATCATTCAGTTTTTATCAGTATAGCAATTTATGTAATGTGTGTGTTTTGGAGAAAACCAACTCCCAGACAGAATAGTTTTAAACAACGGCATATTAAAGTATCATATTCAAATAAATGTTGTGGTGTGGTAACATGATCTCATTAGTGTGTGTTAATAAAATAAAATCACTGTAATCTCTCACAGGATGATGAAGAGACAGAAGTCAGGAGTCAGAGAAGATGATCCACTGAAGACTGAAGAAAGAACAGAATATCATCATGTCCAGCAGAGAAAGCAGAGGTCAGAGATTATGAATATATGAATGATATTAATAGTTGAATAGACATCAGTCATATTAGTCAGTCATCTCTGGTTCAGATAATAACTGATTATCTCAAACTATAAGCAGCTGGGCTCAACTCAAACAGGATCATCATATAGAAACAGACTCAATGGCTACATTTAAAACAATCACTTGAAAAATAAAAATCAGTCATATCTAAAATGACAAATGGGACACCCTAAGCCGGTCTCATGGACCTAACGGACACTCGCACACGACAGCCTTTGTAAGTCAACAAGAGCGAAAGTGCATATGAAGTGTGCCATTTGGGACAGAGCCTTCGTCTCACTCTCTGCGCATAGACAGGCTGTCACTCAGCGCACAGTTACTTGTTACTACCATTGGCAAGGTAGTGTCTGTCATTAGTCATTAAACTGTTCATTCAATGAACACGTTCAAAATGCGGATTCATTAAAAGATAGATGTATTGAAACAAGGTGTTAATTATTTTTAACTTTGAACTTCACTTTTTAAGGCTCAGCTGACCAGCAGTGCGTCACATGGGTAACGCTGAAGCTGATGCCTCACTTAATTCGCCTTATTCACCTACGTCCAGTGGTGGAGGAAGTACTGAATCTCAGTACTTAAGTAAAAGTACAAATAACCAGAGACATATTTACTTTAGTAAAAGTAGAAGTACCACAATGAAAACCCTACTTAAAGTGTAAGTTGCAGGTTAAATTTTTCACGAAGTAATGCAATGTGTTTATTAAACATAAAGATAAGAACCGCCCACCATTGTTTTTTATGCCAAAATGCTGATATAATATGAAAAGTTGGCACTTTTAACAGTGGTTTTAACCGCTCCCACTCCCTTCCACTAGATGGGGCGTGACGTCATAAGAGGAACTCACTAGTAGAATTACCGTACACTAGCAGCTATATTCGCCTTACATAACTTAAGAAAAGTTGGTTGTATGTTTTATTTGATAAAACAAATTATGGATAAAATAACTCCATTGTAAACATACTCGTGTGTGCTGACTTCAAGGGGATCGTGATCCTGCCTGAAATGAGAATACGCTATTCGCAAAACAAACGGGTTCAGGCACGTCAGATCAGCCGGTCGCAGGTCGAGCTGTTCCACTAAACTACTAAACGCGCTCACCTCACGGCAGCACACACTCTCCACATTCAACTGGGTGGCATAGCCCACACAAACACAGTGATGGGGACATCGATCTCTCTTTTTCTTTTCTGACAATAAACATCGCTAATTAAATCGTGAGAAATTGATAACACGTGGATTGAGGAAGGGTATTATTACATGACGTTTGAGGCGTCGATGAGACTAGCGATTGATGCCTGTGCAGTGTGTGCATCTCTAACGTTGCAGGCTTGCAGCTCTGATTTGGACTGACTTACTGTAAGTAAATAATGTCTTCAGTCGTTGTCCCTCCTTGCTATTCTACATGACGGCAATATTTTGAAAAGACTTGCTTGTTCCATTATATTATCCGGGTTAAGTTTGCACCAGGCTAGACTTGCTCTAACGTAGCTAACGTTACTCACCAGGCTAACCCTCCACTAATTCTCCTCACACCAAGCATTAATAACTCTTTGAGTGCCATGGCTCCCCTATCTCACGCCTGACCAGTTAAAAATTGTAGGGCTGTGGTCCATAAAGAATTTGATGGTTTCCCACATCCACAGTTGTTCTCCAAATAGCCGTAATACAGTGGGAATCTAGCAGAGTATGGGTTGCGAGTTCCTCTTGTGACGTCATCACCCAGTAACTGAAAAAACACGCTACCTTTGAAGAAACCCCAATAAATGTTATTTTAATGCATTTTAAGACAGAAATAATTAAATATATACATATAGAGCACTTTAATTTACACATTAATTGGCTGTGGTGGTTAACCTGCAACTTACACTTTAAGTAAAAAGTACCTGATTTTAAATGTACGTTAAGTATTAAAAGTAAAAGTACTTGCATAATAATTTATTCTCTTAATGTGTAGTTTAACATACAATACGTAGACCTACACCACAAAACTAGTTGAGGATAAATTATTTAATATTGGCCAATTCCAGAGTTATAAACGGGACATTTGCAGTAAAAACTTGAAATATAAATTCTCAGAAAATGCATTTAATAGCCTACTAATTGAAACTGTAATATAGGAGTCCACACAGCAAAATCCCCAGTGTTAAATTAACACTCCTCAGTGTACATATGTGTCCACACTACAGGGTGTTAAAATTAACACTGAAGCAGTGTTTAAGTTAATGAGTTAATTGAGTTAACACTGAAGCAGTGCTGAAGTTAATGAGGTAATTAAGTGATTAATTAAGTGATGATTGGCCATTAGTGGTGACACCTGATGATAACAAGCAGACTCACTGAAGGAAAGAGAAACAAGAACAGAAAAGAGAAATAAAAACTACTGACTTTGAACCATTATTGCACTTATTATTTTACCAGTTTGACTTTATTTCTGTCATACATCTACACACGGTCTTATTTAGATTTAACAGACGTTTAGATGGTAATGTTTTATGGAATGGTTTGTTTCATGTCACCATTATGGTGACCAGTGGTTGCTTAAGTTGGGCTCTTGACCTTTATTTTTGAACAGTAGTATTTCTCTGGCTGCTCCAACTCTGTTTAAAAGTATCGTTAGCTCATGTTGATTTCAGAAAAAAAGCCGTCATCGTCTGTGCATTACCTTCCACATTGTGCACATATCCCTCGATCCTGTTGCTGTAACCTTTCAGCAAAACAGCTGGGGATTCTTGCAGTCGTTATTTGCCCATTTTTCAACATAATTCACTGTTAATTCCGGAAGAGATGAAACGGTAGTGTACCCCCTAGCCTCGTTTTGGTTTTCAAGATGGAGGCGCGGTGAATAAGGGGAATAGAGACCAGTGGCATTGATTCAATGCATTGACCAGTGCCATTCAGTGCATGGAAGGAGGGCCACTGTCTCCTTTCCAAAGCGATTGCGCTCCCATGGTGTCTGTCGATGCTATGCAACCATGCGCTCTCCACAACGACGAGGAAGTTTCTGTAATGGATTTCCACCACCGAAAGATGTGTGCTGTAGCTCTGCTTCTCATCGCTTCCGGTATGAGTGTGCCTGCTGCGGGCCTACATTTGAAATAATTAACTTGAGCGCGCAAAAGAAGCGATATGTGAACAGTCCCTTAAATGTTAAAAGGATGATACGACAAATATTTCGCTTTCCTTGGACACGGCAACCTTTTCCCGAATATGACTTGACCTCAAAGACAGACGTAGAATCGCACACGCTCAATCCATCTCTCTCAATCACTGTCTAGGCTTGATAATTGCAAATCCAAAAAACCTCATTACAAATCACCACGATAAACACAGCCTTGTTATCATTATTAACTTATTAACATTCAATACACATGCACGAAATTCATAACAAGAAAGGTATAGCCTTATGAAAAAAGAAAACACGCAAATATCGCGGTTGCTATTGTTACTTGCATTCCTCTGCGCTCGACTTTGTAAGTAGCGCTGTACTACAATATTGCGGTTATCGCAACAGCCCTAAATGTGCGTCAGCAATGCTTGTTCCTTGTGTTTCTGCTTCTTCTTCGCATGTGTTTTGATCAGGAGATTCTGTACTCTTTCAGAAGATGTGTAATAGCTCCCCCCTCTGTTTAAGAGTGAAAACACTGGAAGCCGGATAATTCCGTCTATGGCAGGAAAAAAGTTAATTGGGAAGTTTCACTTAAAAGTGTCTAACTTACAGTAGAACAAATGCCTATACTTTATTGTACTTAAAAGTGACATACTATGCCCCTTTCCACAAGATGTAATATAGATCTATGGTGTCCCCAGAATGTGTCTGTGAAACTTCAGCTCAAAATACCCCCAGATCATTTATTATAGCTTGTCAAATTTGCCCCTTTTTGGGTGTGAGCAAAAACGCTCCGTTTTTTTGTGTGTCCCTTTAAATGCAAATGAGCTGCTGCTCCCCGGGCCTGTTCAGAAGAGGCCGATCCTTTACACAAGCTTCAGACACGCCAGCAATAACAAAACATGCAAATAGTTTCACTTATCCAGAATCTCAGAAATAACCAGTGGTGAGTGCAGCCTTACGGAGAGACTCAGGAAGAGAGACTCAACTTTTAGACACACCTGGACGTTTCTGAATGGTTAGTGGATACATTTATGTAGTTGTTGTGCAGTTACACACAATTATAGCAGCCAGAGGAAATTGTATTCTTAAAAACCTGACTTTCATTTTCAACCAAAATATGACGTCTGACTGACGTTTGATTAGTTGGAGTCCAACGTTTTCCTGACGTCACATTGGCATACTGTGCCTGCTGGGAAGTCTTTATATAGATGAACACTGATTAACTTAAATTAAGATATGTGATTAATTTGGTCAGTTTTAGTCCCTCCAAAACACAAATGTGAAATTCAGACCTTGAAAGCAGATGCTGATGCTGATGATTTCCAGTTTGGTAAAGATCTTGATGTCATAACATGTTGCTCATGTATGTGTTTCAGTGAGCGATATAAGGATTGTTCTGGTAGGGAAGAGTGTGTCAGAAAACAGTCGAGTGGGAAACTTCTTATTAGGACGAGCGGTGTTTGACAGTGAAGCTCCTCCAGGTGTTGTAGAGAGAGTCGGAGGAAGACTGAAGGACAGACGTGTGATGGTCATCAATAGTCCTCAGCTGCTCCAGACAAACATCTCAGATCATCAGATCACACAGACTGTGAGAGAGTGTGTGTCTCTGTCTGATCCAGGACCTCATGTGATTGTTCTGCTCCTCAAACATGATCAGTGTTCAACAGAAGATCAAGAGTGTGTGGAGAAGGTGCTGGACTCTTTCTCTGAGCGGGTTTATCAACATACCATGGTTCTCACCACACAAGAGCCGACTGAAACCAATGACATCCTACAGAAAATCATTCAGAAATGCTGCAGCAGACACTTCAGTCTTCAGAGAAACAGATCTTCTCATGATCTTCTGCAGACGTTTGAGGACATTGTGCAAATGAATGATGGACAGCACCTGGTTTGTGCTGAAGGTTCACAGTGTTTCACAATGAAGCAACAGGCCAAAAGACGTGAGTGTGATGATATTTGATGTTTATAGTGATAAATGAACAGTTTTTAAATGTATTCCTCTTCTATCAGTTTCAGAGGGAGAGAAGCTGAATCTTGTTGTGTGTGGGAGCGATGGCACATTAAAGTCCTCCGTATCAGAGCTGATCCTGCAGCAGAAAGACAGAAGATCAGGCGTGGAGCTTCATGGACGTGTGATCAGTCTGGTGGAGCTTCCAGCTCTGTTCAACACTCGGCTCTCAGAGGAGGAAGTGATGCGTCAGACTCTCAGCTGTGTGTCTCTCTGTGATCCTGGAGTTCATGTTTTCCTCCTCCTTATTCCTGATGCTCCACTCAATAATGAAGACAAAGCAGAAATGGAGGAGATCCAGAGGATCTTCAGCTCAAGGATCAACAAACACATCATGATCCTCATAATGCAGAATTCAGATCATCAGACAGCAGAACTCAATGAAGAAACGCTTTCTGTCATTGAGAGTTTTGGAGGACGACATCATTTCTTTGGTCCCACCACACAAGTGTCCACATTGATGGAGAACGTTGAGAAGATGCTGGAAGAAAACAGAAGAGAGTTTTTCTCCACAGAGTCATTTCTGGAGGCACAGATGAAAAAACTGATGAAATATGAAGAGATGAAGAAGAAAATTCATTCACAAGAGACACTTTTACTGTCACAAGGTAATAACCAGAAAATCAGTTCAATTCTAAAACTACAGAGCTTTTAGTTAGGATGAATAATATAATTAATTAATCAATAATATGATAATCTTTAAAAAAATATATATATATCTGATGTCTGGCCGAATCCACTTATACTGCTAATCTTACTACTGTCAGTCTTATGTTTAGTTCTGATAAGTTTCAGTTTAGTTTAGTCTTTAGTCAGTACTATGTTCCAGTTTTGCATGTATTCTGTGTTCCCCAATTAGTTTCATTGGTTGTTAATTAGTTTCACACACCTGTTTCTGTTCAGTTGAGTATCTCTTCTTGTATATTTAAACCCTTAAGCCCAATATTCCTGTGTCGAGTGTACGCAGTAGGTACGGCGTAGCCTATGAATAATTGTGTACCCTTTGCCGTACCCTGGCACGCTCCCCTCTGAAAATGTAACTGCATGTCGCGATGATGCAGACCGTAAGATCTGTGATTTGTCGGCTTGGTAGCATCGTATTTCCTCCTACGCATTTCATGGGTTGTACTTACCATCTCCTCTGACGCCTTCTCTCCTTTCTGCATTTTGGTTTAAGTCATTTCAGTAAAAGTAACTGTTTTTTAACACTAACACAATCAGCTCCAATTCCAACATGATCCACTCAGTTTCAGTCGCCATTGTTTGTAGTAGCCTAAACTCTAAACAGCGGCGAACAAACTCAACACAGAGGCACATAGAAACCCCATCACCTACTAGCGTTTTGGCGGTATAAGTGCAGAGTATTACTGACAGAACACAGATGTATAAATGCTCCTGACTGTGTCGGCTATGTGCGCAGCCTACGATGTGAGTTTCGGTGGACACTCTGTGCAGAAGTATAAAGTCTTGCATGTTTGGTTAGTGGTTATCATTCCTTTTCCTGTATTATCCCGAGTGTCTGTTTTTTTAAAGAAATTATATTAATTAAATTCTCTGTAATCGCGGTTACTGGCCAGCATAGCGTAAGAAAACGCAAGACCTAGATTAGATTATTTGTGGGGTTTTTTTTGCTCTTTTGTTTCCCCACCATGGACTTTTCAGGCGTACAACTGCTCTGCCTGGAGCAGGAGCAATAAAGCCTGGAGGACCATACCAAAGATTTTTTAGACCTGGCGTGCCTCACAAACTTTCCAGACCACACACGATGCACATTTTTCAGAACCAGCCTGAACAAGTGCACAAAGGCATGTCTGCCTGGGGAATTTCGTAGCGTTTGTGGAGTGGGTGCTGGTAAACTATGGGTCCCCATTCCCAGCTCCAAGTCTCGTGTGTCCCCGCTGGTTCAGCCCAGCTCCAAGTCTTCTGTGTCTCCACTGGTCCCACCGAGCTCTAAGTCTCCTGTGTCTCTGAGGATCTTGCCCAGCCTCCATCTTCCACCTCCTCTTTCAATAACAGACAGTTCCTCAGCCACGCCACCACTGTTTCCCTTCAAGCCCTTGACGTCTCCTCTGTCGCCACTCTGCTGTGTGGATTTTCCTCAGGTCTGGTCTCCAGCTCCGCCTAGTCAAGAGGATCCCTTGACTCCCTCAGCTGTACCTGGGCCCATCGTCCTTATGGCTCCACCGACTCACTTGTCCCTCCAGCTCTACTTTGATCAGATGTATCTCTGCCTCCATCCCGATCTTCTGGGCCTTCAGCTGTGCTTTGTCCCTCCAAAATGGCTCCGTCAGGCTCCGCTTTTCTTCTGGCTCTGACTTGTTCCTCAGTCCCACCGCCTCCGCCTCAGTCCTCTGGTGTCTGTATTAGTGTGTGGACTCACCTGTGTGGCATGGCGGTGTGTTTAGATTATGGCTGTAGGGTGAGCATGTGGAGAAACTTTCATCACCATCACCATCTTCATCATCTTCTGTTAATGCTGTCTGAGGTATCTTTGCACGGCTTATGAAATGCATCTATTAAAGTAAGTGTTGGTTCTTTCTAAGCTTGTGAAATGGAACAATAAAGACATCCCATCATGTGCAATGGTTCAGCGTGACGCGTCTTCAGTATAAACCCATATGTCTTAGCCTGCTGCGGCGTTTGGATTGGTTTTTAAGTTTATACGCCGCAATACCCTGGCTCCACCTTGGTTGCTCATTGTTGTGGCTCCTCCTTGCTCTCTAGAACCATCAATGTTGTCTGGTCTTATTTGCTCTCTGACTCCGCCTGGGTCTCCACTTTCTTCGGCTTTGGCTCCATCAGTTGTCCCCCTGCTTTTGTCAGCCAAGTCTCCACCATGCCTCCTCCTCCCCCCTTGACTCTACAGTGCACCATCGTCCTGGCTGTTCTCTGGGTCCCTGTCTGGCTACTCCTGCTCCCCGGTCCTCCCTGGATCCTCCCACCATCATCACCCCTTGGTCTCTCCCACTATCATCTCTGCCAGTTTCCTGCACAGCAAGAACTCCAGTGTTAAATTAACACTCCTGGGAGTGTATATGAGTCCACACTCAAGAGTGTAAAGTGTTTAAATATGAGTGTTAAATTAACACTCAAGAGTGTTAAAGTTAATGAGATAATTAAGTGATTAATTTAGTGATGATTGAGCATTATTGAAGACACCTGATGATAAGCAGAATCACTGAAGGAGAAAATCACAAATTGTAAGCCACCATTATGGTGATTTGTGTTTGCTTTAGTTGGGCTCTTGACCCTTATATGTTTACTTTAGATTTTACTTGTCTGCTGTTATTGATTTATAACAGTCAGATGAACAAAGAGACAATGTGATCTGATGGTGTTGGTTATGTTTTGACATAATCATGTTGTGATCCATAAAACGAAACTTATTGAGATGGCTTAGCTTGTTAATTACAGCAACTCTGTGGTTTTACAGTATATAATTTTCAGTATTTTTCATATAATCCAAAAATATTTCATAAACATTGTTCTGATCAAAAGATGTTAGAATGAATTTATTTAGAAACACAGACATCAATAATCAGCCTGTGAATCTCAATAATGGTGACAATAAAAAAGCATGTTGCAGTGGCTGCCACCAATCACAACTCATTAATGGTTCTCATCATGCATTGCGGTATGAATAAATTATGATCTGAATTGTCTATGTAATTTACTTTTCCTAATTGAATATTCTGCTCATCACCATTGTTGAGATGCATTGACTGAATCTTGACGTCTGTGTGTGTCTAAAAAAATGATTTTTGCAGAATCAGTTATGCTGTAACCAACAACATAAATCTAAGTCAGAAATAAGGATCTTAATGAGTTCAGTGATCAATTTCAAATGATGATTGTCATAATATAACCAACACCATCAGATCACTTTTTTTCTTTGTTCATCTGACTGTTATAAATCAATAACAGCAGACAAGCAAAATTTAAAATAAACATATAAGGGTCAAGAGCCCAACTAAAGCAAACACAAATCACCATACTGGTAACTTACAATTTGTGATTTTCTCCTTCAGTGATTCTGCTTGTTAACATCAGGTGTCTTCAATAATGCTCAATCATCACTCAATTAATCACTTAATTATCTCATTAACTTTAACACTCTTGAGTGTTAATTTAACACTGGAGTTTTTGCTGTGTGCCCTTCGCCCTGCACCCCATCTGCCCCAGGACCCCCACCCACCCTCCCTCTCTCTCTCTACAGTTATTGTGTGAGGATGTGCCTTTCCGAAGGGGGGTATAATGTCAGGGTTATGTTTAGTTCTGTTTGGTTTCGTCCTCAGTCAGTACTATGTTCCCATTTTGCCTGTGTTCTGTGTTCCCTAGTTAGTTTTCTTGGTTGTTAATTAGTTTCACACACCTGTTCAGTTGATTACCTCTCTTTGTGTATTTAAGCCCTTAGTTCTCCCCAGTGTTGAGTCTTGCATTGATGTGGCATGTTTGGTTAGTGGTTATCATTACTTTGTATTCTCCTGAGTGTCAGTTTTTTTTAAAGAAATTATATTAAATTCTCCATTGTTGTGGTTACTGACCAGCATATTAACAGGCATGGGGTAAGTTGTGCCAACGCTTATTAAACGTTTTAAGTTATGGAACATGAAAAGGCACTACATTTTAGAGTTTGATTTGGTATAAATATAACAAAGAATATTTTTGACTCATCAAAATAATGAAACTGGTGAAAAGTGGTCCATCTTACCCCAGTCCTCTGATAATCTTGTCACTTGAATGAATGAAGACGGTTTCTTAAATTTCAGTATGATTTGTTCTGTTTTTAATTTTCAGTTTCATGTGAAAACCCAGATGAATTGAGGATTGTGCTGCTGGGAAAAACTGGAGTTGGAAAAAGTGCAACAGGAAACACAATCTTAGGAAGAGAAGCGTTTACAGCAGAAACATCTCAAGAGTCAGTGACTAAAGAGAGTCAGAGTGAAATATCTGACATCAACGGCCGACGCGTTACTGTGATCGACACTCCAGGACTGTTTGATACTGAACTCACTAATGAAGAGATCCAGAGAGAAATCAGACACTGCATCTCCATGATCCTGCCTGGACCGCATGTGTTCATCATTGTGCTCAATTTAGGACAACGATTCACTCGAGAAGAAGCAACATCAGTGAAGATCATCCAAGAGACGTTTGGTGAGAAATCTTTAATGTTCACCATGGTGCTCTTCACCAGAGGAGATTTCCTGAAGGACAAAACCATTGAACAGTGTTTGGGAAAACCTGGATCTCCTCTGATGAACCTGATTGAAGCGTGTGGAAACAGATATCATGTGTTCAATAATAATCAGACTAGAGACCGAACACAGGTGTCTGATCTACTGGAGAAGATAGACGACATGGTGAAAGCAAACGGAGGGAGTTTCTACTCGTGTAAGATGTTCAGACAGATGGAGAGAGAAAGACAAGAACAACAGATGAATATCCTGATGGACAGAGTCAGAGAAAGAGAAGAACTGGTGGACAAACTAGAAGAAGAGAAAGAGAGAATGAGAATGATGATGGAGGAAGAACGACAGAATCATGACAAAGAGAGAAAGAGACGAGAAGAGGAACTCAAAAGAGAAATAATAGAACAAGAGAAACATCAGAGAGAAATACGAGACGAGATGAGAAAAGAACGAGAGACATTTAAACATGAAATAGAGGAAATGAGACAAGAAAAGGAAAAAATAAAAACCGAAAAAGACCAAATTAAGATGGAAATAGACACACTGGTGAACAGAATAGAAAATGAAAGACAGAATCATGACAAAGAGAGAAAGAAAAGAGAAGAAGAGTTTAATGCAAGAGTAGAACAATATAAAACACTAATAAAAGAGAGAGAAGAAAAGGAGAGTGAAATGCTTGAGCAGATGAAACTGGAACGAATGCAGTGGGGAAAAGAAAAACAAGATGAGAGACAGAAAAGAGAAGAGAAGAAAAAAGAAGAACAAGAAAAACTGAAATCTGAACATCACCAGAAACAAAGTCCAGTTACTGATCACACAGAGAGTAAGTTGAACTTCATAACTCAATGTAAAACATTCTGTTGAAATATAAATATGTTTGTTTTCAGTGTTTAAATATTTCTTCTCTGATTCTGACTTTACAATCATCATTATAGTGTGATGCACTTTTCTGCATCTGTAAGCTTGACACAAAACCAAAATCTGTAGCTTAAACTTAAAGATACAGACAAAAATCAACATTCAAAAATGAATTTATGATGATCTGTCACACTGGGTCTCATTCACTAACAAATTTTGCGTGAACAAATCATGATTCTTCAGTCAATTTTGTTTTAACAAGGTTAGTGTTTTGGTCAGGTTTAGTTTTGACATGTTATGTTGTAGCCTGATACATCTTTTCTCTGATAGCTTCACACTCTTTGCAAAGTATGTTGATTGTTTCATGTAGTTTATAGTATAAAATGTCTATTAAAATACAAACGTGTAATGTTAGAAACACTGGACATTTGCATAGATTAATTATTTCTCACTGTGGAAATGACTGAAATCAAATATTTTAATATCTCTGTATTATGTGCTGAATATGTGAATTTTCAAAGCTTTTTTTGGCTGCATTATAATGATTTCCTATTTCAGAATATGATCAAAGATTGTATATGTGGGCATGTTTAGAGAATTAATTTAACTATAGAAAATATAACATTTTAACTTGCTTGAATAAATTTTGCTGAACGAAATTTAAAACGTCAAATCAATAAAATGATCTGATCTTCCCATAACTGAACACAGCTGAAGAAGAAAACATGACAATTAATAAATTCATTAATGACACTGAATCACTGAAGAAACTCATTCAGAAATATGATTTGAGATACCATGTGTTCAACAACAAGACAATAGGACCTCATGATCAAGTGACACTTCTGAAAGTTTTACAGAGGATCTGAAAGTCTAAAAAGCTTTTTTTGATTTGTAGGGAATGTGAACATTAAATAGCCATTAAGGAATTAGGCTTCATTCTTTGAAAATATTAAATATGTCATTAATTCTTTCCACATTAGCAGTGAAAGATAACTTAAAAACGTCGATATTAATAAAAAAATAGCTTAAAACATGTCAATTTGTATTGCTTTATCACTGTTTTAGCAGTGATACTGTCTGATTAATCTGGATACTGAATTGGTATTTACTATATGTTACTGTAACTGTATTTTATTAGTGCAGTAAAGTACATGTTGTAGTAAAATAAGTGATTGTGTGATCTGTTTTCTTTTTTTATACAGTGTCAATAATACAAAGATTCCTCACCAACATCAAGGACATTCCAGTCTCCGCTCTCTCATCCAGACGGATTGTTCTTCTGGGCAGTGGTGGAGTTGGGAAGAGTGCAGCTGGAAACACAATACTGGGACAGAGAGAGTTCAGATCTGAGATCAGTGTGATGCCAGTAACCAGTGAATGTTCAGTGAAACACACCACTGTTTCAGGCAGATCTGTGTCTGTAGTTGATACTCCTGAATTCTATCACAGACAGATGAGACGTGAAGAGTTAATGACAGAGATAGCCAGAAGTGTTTATTTATCCAGTCCTGGACCTCACGCTTTTATCATTGTGTTCAGTGTCAGAAATTTTGGAGGGGTTGAACAGATTATTAAGAAGATTGAGATGTTGTTTGGTGAAGAAGTGTTAAAATACTCCATCATTCTCTTCACTCATGGAGATCTGCTGAGAGGAGAGGCCATAGAGACACACATTCAGGAGAGCTCAGCTTTAAGAGATCTAGTTGATCAGTGTGGAGGCAGATTTCACGTCTTCAACAATAGAGACATGAGAAACAGAGATCAGGTGAATGATCTACTGAAGAAGATTGACACAATGGTAGAGCAGAATGGAGGAGGACACTACAATAATCAGATGCTTGAAGATGATGAGAGATGTAGACAAAGGCAGATCTGTGTCTGTAGTTGATACTCCTGGGTTCTTTGACACACAGATGAGACCTGAAGAGTTAGTGACAGAGATAGCCAGAAGTGTAACCTAGAAATCTAGACGCACCCTAGCGGCAGCAACATTTATTTTGCAGCCAGGGTAGTCTAGCAACTCTCCGTTGGCTTTCGAGCTGAAAAAAAAACAAACTCATGTCAGGCCAATCACATCGTGTAGAGCCAGCCCTGATTGGCTGCTTGAATCTCAATTTAAAAGAACGTCCAGTTTGCGGTCTTTCTTTCTTTTGGCCATCGGTGGAGAAGAAGTCATAGCACTGTTACTCATGGTTCTTACAGGGCTTTCAACCGAGGAGGTCCTTCAGAAAATATCAGAAGCAGGCATAGAAGTAACCGGCGTCGAGATGAAAGGAGATGAAATAGACTTTTGGGCAAATGACACTTACTCAGATGATAATAATTTATATGTCACATATAAAACATTTAAAAATGAAAAGTTGGAAAATGTGAAAATGAAAAGGATTTAATAAATACAGATTTTAATTCAGTGTGTGTGTAATATATATAAATAAATCTCATTATAGTCAACGATTGTACCCTGTTAAAGCCAATTTTGTACCATTTTTGAAGGGTCCATTTTTGTACTCTTAAATAAAGGTACAAAATTGTCACCACAGGTACAAGACTGGTCTCTTTAGGTACAAATCATAAGGGTACAAATATGTACCCTTGAGGGTACAGCCCCAGTGACAAGCCATTGTACCCCTAAAGGTACAATTATGTACTTTATTTTCTAAAAGAGTGTAGAGTCGGCGGGCGGGCTTAACAATGATGACAGAGTTGCAACGGTTCCCTGCTACTTGTAAACAAAGAATGGCGGCTGCTGCTGGAGAACAGTCTTTCCAATCGACTTTTGGCCGCGATTCTGGAGGACTTGGAGTTAAGCTTTTCTTTGAGAAAAGAACAAAGAACGGTACTTAAAGCTGCAGTCGGCAAGTCTGGCAAATTGACGGGACTTTTGAATGTTTACAACTCTCATGCCCCTCCCCCACCACCACCGAGCCCCCTCCCACTCGCTCGTCAGTGCGTGTGCACCAGATTTTCTGTGAACGCGACCGTCTCTTCAGCATCAAAGCATCATTTTCTTCTCCTTGGTTGTTTTGGAACTCCTAGCTCTGGTTGTTAACCGAGGAATTGGAAGCTTGTTAGTAGATTTTCTCTCCGCCATCACGCTTCGTACAATCCAACACACCTGCGAACTTCAGGCGTGTGCGTGTGATATTGTAACGTGCACGAGAGGCGAGGGGGTCGTGCCCATTTGTGGTCTCCCGGAAGATCCCCATCTGTGGCGTGTGCACGACCTGTGATTGACAGTCAGATCTCACACAGCCCTGCGCTGATTGGACCAGAAGAATCGGAAGCGGTGGATTTTGTAAGGAATAATTGACGACAGGCCGTTGAATTATTAGAAAAATAATGCACACCCGAGGTGGTAATGCGGTCACGACGCGAAGCGGAGTGGCCGTTACACCTCGGGTGTGCATTATTTTTCTAATAATTCAACGACCTGAAGTCAATTATTCCGCTTATACTACACTTACCACACCTCGAAACATTGTTCAGATTATGTATTTCAAGACGTTTGTAAAGTTTTTGTCATTAAAACGCTCTTGTATGTAGGACTAATTTCTTACGCATCTAATCCAATGCCTCCGTTGCTAATTCCAAAACGTCATTTTAGAGTTAGTAACGGAGGTTTGAGCCACTGATAGCAGACTAATGCTGGGGACACACGACTAGCTGACACATTCTCAGACTGTTTTCATCGCAGTATATTTTAAACACCGACTTTGATTCACAGACTGAACGCGCTGAACAAGCGTTTGGGCATGATCAGTCATCAAATTACATTCATAACCGGCCTTAAAGTGAGTCCTCGGCTCGGCTTTATGCAGTTATTAGAGAGAGATGTTGCAATAATGAGACAGAAAAGCATGTGCGTCAATAGCCTATTATTATTTATTTATTAATTCAATTCGTTTTAATTAATTCGTTCATTCTTTTTTTTTTCTATTATTGACAGATGATAGTAGACTAGCCAAATAAATGGGGGAAAAAAGCCTTTTAACAAGTAAGGCCTATCAATAATTATTTATTTGTTATATTATCTGCAATAAAAATCCGTGCTGCAGGACTATCCATTTATTTACCCTATATTCAGTTTAATTTTCTATTGATTATAGATAGAAATATAGGCTTTATTTATTAAAATTAAACTGCATGTTTCCATTGATTGTGAAGCTAGACATTGAAAATTGCAGATCAAGCGCATGGGGCTAAATGTTTTTTCTTGTTATGAATTGTATCCTATTTTCCGTTATTACAGTTAACTACGCGAAGTGATATGGAACTGTAATGTGGTCAAGACCTGCCTGGAACTACTTTAGCTGTGCATTTCCCTGAAAATAATGCACACCTTAGAACGTTCGTCAACCAATCAGATTCAAGCATTCAACGGCCCTGTAGTATAATGCTAAATAAATAACAGGCTCCAGGAGGAGGTAGAAGCGTTTTTTTTCTAAAACTGGCTGATTTATGTTGTTCTGTCGGAGCATAGTGAATATGATAAAAAAAATCTGGCTGACTGCAGCTTTAAGTCATTCTTAAAAAAGGAAAACGCTCTGGTTGGTTGTAGCGCTATCCTATTGCGTGCAGAGGGAATTTGAAAGACAACGGTTTATCCCGCCCCTCGGCTTGAGCCGTGCCAATAGTGAGTTGCCAGACCTAACATCTTGATGTATGTCTGGCTTGCCAGGCTACCAGAAGTGTGAATTTATCCTTTATTTTTCCTCAATGTTTTAGGAGTAAATGCCAGCTTATTGAGACCATAGAAAACCTCATTGAGGTGAACAATAGATTAAGTTACGCAATAAAGACAAAAGAGACATGAGAAACAGAGATCAGGAGAATGATCTACTGAAGAAGATTGACACAATGATAGAGCAGAATGGAGGAGGACACTGCAGTCATCAGATGATTGAAATAACTTAAACGTAACTTGATTTGTATATTAATAGTAAGAAATTGTAATTACCATTAATTCTGTAGTATTTCAGCATGGTCTTGTTTGTTTTTCTTTTATTATTACTTTCCCCTTTATTTGGCAGGACAGGAGAGAACTGACTGGAGGTTTATTCTCAGTTTGCAGCTATTGTACTTTTACTGTATTGTTTTATCATTTGTCAGGCTTTATTTAAGCTGGCACAAGTCTTATTTTTCTCTGTCGGTACTTCATCATTGCATCCTCAAGTAAGTTTGTAGGACTATTATTTGTACTTCAAAATATTTTGTGTACAAACACTTAACTAAGACAACAACTAAATAAAGTAATAAACAACCCTGCAATACTATTACTGTCTGTTAAATAAAGCAACACAGCGTTTCATCAGTGTTTCTCTGTTCATCTGGACTGAAGCTCGGGCACTACTCTTCATCATCATCATCATCATCATCAGTGTTTCTCTGCTCATCTGAACTGAAGCTCAGGCTCTACTCTTCATCATCATCATCAGTGTTTCTCTGCTCATCTGAACTGAAGCTCAGGCTCTACTCTTCATCATCATCATCAGTGTTTCTCTGCTCATCTGAACTGAAGCTCAGGCTCTACTCTTCATCATCATCATCAGTGTTTCTCTGCTCATCTGAACTGAAGCTCAGGCTCTACTCTTCATCATCATCATCAGTGTTTCTCTGCTCATCTGGACCGAAGCTCAGGCTCTACTCTTCATCATCATCATCAGTGTTTCTCTGCTCATCTGAACTGAAGCTCAGGCTCTACTCTTCTTCATCATCATCATCAGTGTTTCTCTGCTCATCTGAACTGAAGCTCAGGCTCTACTCTTCATCATCATCATCAGTGTTTCTCTGCTCATCTGAACTGAAGCTCAGGCTCTACTCTTCATCATCATCATCAGTGTTTCTCTGCTCATCTGAACTGAAGCTCAGGCTCTACTCTTCATCATCATCATCAGTGTTTCTCTGCTCATCTGAACTGAAGCTCAGGCTCTACTCTTCATCATCATCATCAGTGTTTCTCTGCTCATCTGGACCGAAGCTCAGGCTCTACTCTTCATCATCATCATCAGTGTTTCTCTGCTCATCTGAACTGAAGCTCAGGCTCTACTCTTCTTCATCATCATCATCAGTGTTTCTCTGCTCATCTGAACTGAAGCTCAGGCTCTACTCTTCATCATCATCATCAGTGTTTCTCTGCTCATCTGAACTGAAGCTCAGGCTCTACTCTTCATCATCATCATCAGTGTTTCTCTGCTCATCTGAACTGAAGCTCAGGCTCTACTCTTCATCATCATCATCAGTGTTTCTCTGCTCATCTGAACTGAAGCTCAGGCTCTACTCTTCATCATCATCATCAGTGTTTCTCTGCTCATCTGAACTGAAGCTCAGGCTCTACTCTTCATCATCATCATCAGTGTTTCTCTGCTCATCTGGACTGAAGCTCAGGCTCTACTCTTCATCATCATCATCAGTGTTTCTCTGCTCATCTGGACCGAAGCTCAGGCTCTACTCTTCATCATCATCATCAGTGTTTCTCTGCTCATCTGAACTGAAGCTCAGGCTCTACTCTTCATCATCATCATCAGTGTTTCTCTGCTCATCTGAACTGAAGCTCAGGCTCTACTCTTCATCATCATCATCAGTGTTTCTCTGCTCATCTGGACTGAAGCTCAGGCTCTACTCTTCATCATCATCATCAGTGTTTCTCTGCTCATCTGAACTGAAGCTCAGGCTCTACTCTTCATCATCATCATCAGTGTTTCTCTGCTCATCTGAACTGAAGCTCAGGCTCTACTCTTCATCATCATCATCAGTGTTTCTCTGCTCATCTGAACTGAAGCTCAGGCTCTACTCTTCATCATCATCATCAGTGTTTCTCTGCTCATCTGAACTGAAGCTCAGGCTCTACTCTTCATCATCATCATCAGTGTTTCTCTGCTCATCTGGACCGAAGCTCAGGCTCTACTCTTCATCATCATCATCAGTGTTTCTCTGCTCATCTGAACCGAAGCTCAGGCTCTACTCTTCATCATCATCATCAGTGTTTCTCTGCTCATCTGAACCGAAGCTCAGGCTCTACTCTTCATCATCATCATCAGTGTTTCTCTGCTCATCTGGACCGAAGCTCAGGCTCTACTCTTCATCATCATCATCAGTGTTTCTCTGCTCATCTGAACTGAAGCTCAGGCTCTACTCTTCATCATCATCATCAGTGTTTCTCTGCTCATCTGAACTGAAGCTCAGGCTCTACTCTTCATCATCATCATCAGTGTTTCTCTGCTCATCTGAACTGAAGCTCAGGCTCTACTCTTCATCATCATCATCAGTGTTTCTCTGCTCATCTGAACTGAAGCTCAGGCTCTACTCTTCATCATCATCATCAGTGTTTCTCTGCTCATCTGAACTGAAGCTCAGGCTCTACTCTTCATCATCATCATCAGTGTTTCTCTGCTCATCTGAACTGAAGCTCAGGCTCTACTCTTCATCATCATCATCAGTGTTTCTCTGCTCATCTGAACTGAAGCTCAGGCTCTACTCTTCATCATCATCATCAGTGTTTCTCTGCTCATCTGGACTGAAGCTCAGGCTCTACTCTTCATCATCATCATCAGTGTTTCTCTGCTCATCTGAACTGAAGCTCAGGCTCTACTCTTCATCATCATCATCAGTGTTTCTCTGCTCATCTGAACTGAAGCTCAGGCTCTACTCTTCATCATCATCATCAGTGTTTCTCTGCTCATCTGAACTGAAGCTCAGGCTCTACTCTTCATCATCATCATCAGTGTTTCTCTGCTCATCTGAACTGAAGCTCAGGCTCTACTCTTCATCATCATCATCAGTGTTTCTCTGCTCATCTGAACTGAAGCTCAGGCTCTACTCTTCATCATCATCATCAGTGTTTCTCTGCTCATCTGAACTGAAGCTCAGGCTCTACTCTTCATCATCATCAGTGTTTCTCTGCTCATCTGAACTGAAGCTCAGGCTCTACTCTTCATCATCATCATCAGTGTTTCTCTGCTCATCTGAACTGAAGCTCAGGCTTTACTCTTCATCATCATCATCAGTGTTTCTCTGCTCATCTGAACTGAAGCTCAGGCTCTACTCTTCATCATCATCATCAGTGTTTCTCTGCTCATCTGAACTGAAGCTCAGGCTCTACTCTTCATCATCATCATCAGTGTTTCTCTGCTCATCTGGACTGAAGCTCAGGCTCTACTCTTCATCATCATCATCAGTGTTTCTCTGCTCATCTGGACCGAAGCTCAGGCTCTACTCTTCATCATCATCATCAGTGTTTCTCTGCTCATCTGGACCGAAGCTCAGGCTCTACTCTTCATCATCATCATCAGTGTTTCTCTGCTCATCTGAACCGAAGCTCAGGCTCTACTCTTCATCATCATCATCAGTGTTTCTCTGCTCATCTGAACTGAAGCTCAGGCTCTACTCTTCATCATCATCATCAGTGTTTCTCTGCTCATCTGGACTGAAGCTCAGGCTCTACTCTTCATCATCATCATCAGTGTTTCTCTGCTCATCTGAACTGAAGCTCAGGCTCTACTCTTCATCATCATCATCAGTGTTTCTCTGCTCATCTGAACTGAAGCTCAGGCTCTACTCTTCATCATCATCATCAGTGTTTCTCTGCTCATCTGAACTGAAGCTCAGGCTCTACTCTTCATCATCATCATCAGTGTTTCTCTGCTCATCTGAACTGAAGCTCAGGCTCTACTCTTCATCATCATCATCAGTGTTTCTCTGCTCATCTGAACTGAAGCTCAGGCTCTACTCTTCATCATCATCATCAGTGTTTATCTGCTCATCTGAACTGAAGCTCAGGCTCTACTCTTCATCATCATCATCAGTGTTTCTCTGCTCATCTGAACTGAAGCTCAGGCTCTACTCTTCATCATCATCATCAGTGTTTCTCTGCTCATCTGAACTGAAGCTCAGGCTCTACTCTTCATCATCATCATCAGTGTTTCTCTGCTCATCTGAACTGAAGCTCAGGCTCTACTCTTCATCATCATCATCAGTGTTTCTCTGCTCATCTGAACTGAAGCTCAGGCTCTACTCTTCAACAATGATGACCCACAAAACACACCATACAATACAATGTATCCATATTTAAAGCAAGACTGAATCAGTGCTTGATACATGCACAGCACTGCACTACGACTAGATCCACAATGGTAACTAGCACCTGCACACATGCATCTTTTTGCACTACCCTGTGGAGTTGCATTCAGAATGTTATACAGAGACGATAATTCTTCTGCAACTTTAACCTAAAAAGTGAGCTCAAATAAAAAGTCTAAAACCCAGTTGTAAAATGTTCCACCTATTCCAATTTTATTCAATTTAATTAGCAAACCTTTCTATGTCAAAGAAGACTGCAATCATGTATTCTTCCATTATAAAAACTTTTTTAGCTTTACATTTTCAAACAATACCAAAAGCATCTGCTGTAGACCTGCTTTCCTAAAACCACTTTGAAACATTAATAACACTTCCCTTTTTCCAAGATGAAATTAAATCACAATATTTTTTTTTTCCATTTCTTTACATAGAGGTAAGAGCTATGTATGAGTATATAACTATTAGGTGTTGTTACATCTTTCCCAGGTTTAACTACAGGGAGCACAATTGCAGTTTTCCATTAGGAAGGACACCCTCATTCCATATAATTAAGTCCAATAATGCTTCTAATACTTTTGGTGATCATTTCTTTAAGGTTTTATAACTTAACATATATTTACCTGGTGTTGTATTTGAGTTATTAATTACTGTTTTTAATTTAAAATAATTAAACTTGTCATCCAAAATAAAATCTCGCTTTTTCTTGCAAGTATTCCCATATATTCTGAATTTGTTGTTGTCTTGTTAAGAATGTATCATCTACATTTCAATGCTATGAGCTTTAGCAAATGTTTGAGCCAACATTGTAGTCTTGTCTTTATTTGTAATCACTATCTTTTCATTTTCCTCCATTACAGGCAATTTTTTGAAGCTGTCAATTCCATTCATCTTCTTTATCATACGCCTGACTGCATTTATTTCAGTTTCCTTTCCTATTGTGTTGCAGACATTTTGCCATGCAGCCCTTTTTCTATTTTTTTAATAACCTTTTTTAAGCTCTTTTCCTTTGATAATCTATATCTGCTTCTGGGGTTCTCACTTTCTTTTTAACATTTGAAATGCTCTATTGCTTTCTCTGAGTGCGTTCGTCATTCCTCTGACCACCATGGCACATTCTTTCTTCTATTGTACCCTTAAATAGAGGGATAGACTGAGATGCTGCTCACCACTTTACCATATCTATCATCAACACTGACTATCAAATTGTTCTTCACATAACATTTGAAATATTTCCCAATCTGCTTTTTTATATGTCCATCTTACACCATTTCATTTTTGTAGTTGAATCTTACTTTGAATTTCATAGATCACTGGAAAATGATCACCTCCTATATTATCCTTAGACACTGACCATGTTCCCTAAACAAATGACCATATCGCATTTGATAGCGAAAAACAAGTTGAACAGTTATTTTATTTATTATTTTGATACCATTTAAATAGCGCATTTTACGGAATATTAAGGCATTTACATGCACATTAACTAATGCGGGTTGCTTCACAAAGCTTCCGGATCTCGAATAAATAACCATAGCCTACATGAAAGTGGTTTGAAGACAATGGGTTGCACAAATAAACTTATTAATTTGATTTGTATGATTAAAACTAGTTGATACAGTGGAATGTGCTTAGCGTTAATGGATGGACTACAATTAGGCCTATCTGTAAAATGCTGCTGCAAACTTATTTTGTTAGGTTATGTATTATTAAAAGACTAGGCCTTTATATCTTATACTGATAAAATACTGATTTATACTGATTATTATTTCTGTGCATTTACCATCTTTAACCAGCAGGGGGACTCAGCGCTTGGTATGCGTTTCAAATGACTTATTGAATAATAATAATAATAATAATTCATTACATTTATATAGCGCATTCGATGAATGTTTTGTTGTGTAACTAAACATTACTCAACATTCTCATTGTTGTTTAATGTTATCTCAGTTAAAGGCGAATCTAATCTAAATCTATGTAAAAACTGCACGTGTAAATCTAGCTATTAATACAAACACAAGCATCCCTTTTCAAATAATTTCATGGACTGTTCATTTAATTGATTTATGTTCATTTGATCGCTTTCACAACATCAAGTAGCCTTTCCAATCAAACAAATATAGCCTACTACGATTATCTAAAATTATAGTGCATGTCTGTAAGTTTAACTGGGAGGAGTTTCAGTGAACCTACAGAAAGTGAAAGTTTGAATCTGAAGCTGGTGAAAGCGCGTAAATAAATCACGAGTTTATTTGAAGGTTTTAATGAGGAAACAAAGTCTTAGTTTTATACAAGAGTCTAAAAAAGACAACTTCAACTCTTATCCAATGCACATAAACTGAAAGAGATTTGCCCTGACCTTTTTCTTCTTGTTACTCCCTCACCAAACCTCTAGACTGAGAAAGAAATGTAAGAATCATCTATATCAGATTCATCTGAAATCATATGATGCTTTGTGAGAGAAAAATGTCTGAAAATTAAGACACTCACCTTGAAAAAGAGCCAAAAAAAGTTGTCCAAAAGTCCTGTCCAAAAAGTTGCTTTTTATTTGAAATGTTCTAACATGTAATGCTTCTCCAATGAACAAGAGAATATTGAAGCTCTAGTACAAGTATTGGAAATATCAAAATCAGATTTTTAAAAAGAAATCATATTAAAGTAACAAGATATTGAAGATAATGAATGTAGAAAATAAAACGAGAAAGCCTCCAGAGGGGGGCGCGCGTGCGCTTCATTCATGCTCGTCTGAACATCAGTCAAATTCACACTTTCGGTTTCAAAACCTTCAAGGCGTTGGTGAGACATAATACGCATGTGCACGCCATCGGCGTTCTCACAGGTTCGCGTTTTTGAATTTTGCGCAGAAAGAACTTAAGAGTTTTCTGTTGAAACGGTGTCGTGTTGGCGGCCCCATAGTTGGTGACTGATGATCGTTGCGACGGAGGAGAGTCAATCAGGACTAGCTTTGACAGTGGCTTTGTTCTGGAGCTGCTGTAAAGCCGAAGCAATCTCTGTTACTTTAATTTTCTATTATCAATGTAAAGCCGCTTTGGAACAATCTACATTGTTAAAAGCATTATATAAATGATCTTGACTTGACATGACTTGACTTTACAAATCATGCACTATGGTAAAACGTGTTTTTAGGTCATAACAAAACAGGTATACGTTTTTTCAATGAGCCTGCGTTGCCACAACAACACAACAATGCAATGCGTAGGCCTTATTCAAAATACGGGTAAAATCAAATTGGAAAAAACACTTCAATACAGTATATTTTCAATATTTTAAAACAGTAGTCTATATTTTGCCCTACATGAAAGCTTGTTTCCGTCACAGCATAAAAATATATAAAAGTTAATTGCAACATTTTATCTCACAACTCTGACTGTTCCTCTGAATTCTGAGTTTACATCTCACAATTTCAATTTTCAATTTTTTTTGTATACTTTTTTTCTCCCATGACGAAAGGAACCCAGTTTCCACTTTACAGACTTTTTATATAGTGTATTAACCCAGGTAAAAAAGTAGTATACTTTAGTGTATTAGAAATATGAATGAAGTACATGAACAAGTGAAGTATAAAACAAGTATGCTTCTACTTGTTGTGCTTTATTTAAAGAGTATTTAATATGTACTTTTTAAAAGTATACTTCAAAAAAGATGTAATTAAGTTCAACTTAAGAGTCCAAAAAGTAAGTATACTAATTTACCAGTAATCAAATTATTTTTTAAATGTAGGCCTACTTTTTGAAAGTGTACTTCACACTTTTTTTTTTAAATTGTATAGAAGTTTATTTTTTTTTAAGTGTATTAAATTTGACATACTTAGAGTGGCAATTCAGTGTACTTATGGGAAGTATATTTGTTGGAAATTAATTGTTAGTATACTTTTTTAAAGTGTACTATGATCTCACTTCATTAGAAGTGTGACTTCTGTACACTTTATAGTACACTCTAAAATGAGTGTATTTTTAGTGGCATATCAGAGTACTTTCATAAAATATGTTAAAATACAAAAATGTATAGTGGTAATTTAGTGTACGCTTATTTGTAATACAGAGTTAGTATAATTTTTGAAAGTGTACACTGATTTCACTTCATCGGTAGTGTAATCTTAGTACACTGTAAACAAATTTGTTTCTACCTTATAATAACATTGCACTGTAAGTATATGTGTCTATGATGTTTAGGTTGTAATTGAACTTCACTTCAAAAACATTATTATTGTCATAGTGGGACACTTTAAAAGCACTAAATATAGTTAGGAAGTGCATTTGTGGATCACTTGAAATATTACAGAGGCATACTAAATTAACATAGTTTATAGTAATTCTAAGTATGATAGCAGTATGCACAAAATGTACTTAAACACAACTATAATTTGCCCTGCAATGCCTTTTTAAGTGTATTTCCATTAGAATGGCGATACAATGCAATTGTACTGTAAGTGCTTAATTGCTCATGAATCTTGATTTTCATTAGTGTATTTTAGTGCACTTGAAGTTTAAAAAAAGTTGTTCTATTTTAGTATACTATTTACACTTGAAGTGTAGTCAAATAGATGTTAAGCTGAAGTTAATACATAATTGAATACACTTAACTATACATGGATTTGACGAAAATAGTACAAAATGTAGAAAATATACTTATTAAAAAAAATATACTTTAATACACTTTATTAAAGTATATTTTTAAAATAATTCTTTTTCACCTTGGAATGTCAGTGCTGCAAATGTGCATCTAAGACACTTAATTAGAAACAAAGTTATATTTTTTCTTTATATTGTTCCCTCCGCATGGCAACAGCTTTTAATGTGTTGTAGCCTAGTTCATATAACTGCAACCTCACGGACCTGTTCTTCTCATCTGATTGTCTTTAGTATGGATTCAGTGGGAGTGACCGTGATAAAAAAAGCAGCTTTGGGGAGATCCTTCCAGTTGGGCATGCTGTATGACTGCAGAAGTGATGCATTAATACCAGGTACTAACACACACATACACACACACACACATACATATACATATACATATACATATACATATACATATACATATATGCCATTTAATGAAAACAAGTGCAAATCCAATTCAAAATTAAAACAGAGAACTAATAACAACCCAGGTAATAGTTTTTGGTTCCCAGAATGTTCTCGGGTCAATCCAAACACATGCATATTTAAAGGGGTGGTATAATGCCCTTTTCACAAGATGTAAAACAAGTATCTGATGTCCCCAGAGTGTGTATGTGAAGTTTTAGCTCAAAATACCTCACAGATATTTTTATATAGCATGTTAAAATTGTCAATTTTGAGGGTGAGCAAAAACGAACCATTTTGTGTCTGGCCCTTTAAATGCAAATGTGCTGCTGCTCCCGGCACAAAGGGCGGAGGGTCAGGGTATATTTTGGCAAACCATTTGCCAATCACATCTAGCAAACAGCAAAGCAAACTGTGGTACACCCCATTTACCAACACGCGATGGGTAACTCGGAAAGCACAGTGTTATTTTCTGTTTTCCCAGCACGGTACCATAGAACGGCAGCGAATCAGTGTGCAGTATTCAGGTCAGGTGACAAGGCTGCTTGCTTGCCCCTTTGAAAAGACGCACTAGCTGAGAGTTTCGTCAAAGCTGACTAAAAGTGATCGAGGATGGATTTCAGCGAACTTGATGAACCCGTGACATCTTCTTCGGGGCGTAAAAGGAAAATAAAAGATTAAACTTTTTCACGGAATCTTGCTAAAACAGCATGTTAGTGGTGAGGGAAAAGCTCTCTGTATTGCGTGTACGTTAATCACAACAACAAAGTTTGACCGGCGTCTATGTCAGCTGAGAAGATTAACGTTACAAAGATTAACCAAGTGTTTTATTATGTATCATAGCAATTACTTGGCTTTGTTTAATTCTCAATAAAACTTCTGTAGACGTCTGATAGAAATAAAGTCAGTCTGGTTAGTAATAAGTGAAGCTGGTAATGCTGTTTGTGGAGTTGTTTAATCCTCCTCTGCTGAGATCTTCACAGATTTAATGTCTTCTTTTCTCTTCAGTTGATTTCACCTGAGGCTGTGGCTGAAATTACTCCATATTTAATATACACAGATTGTTTGGCTACGATAAGGTCCAATTCTGGTTTATTTCTTTGCTCTTGGCTGACATGTGGCATTGCTATGCAGAGGTGTAAAGTCCAGGTTCAGAAAGTAAAAGTCCTCCTCAGTATTTTGTTCCAATCACCTGGATTTGCTAATTCAGACAGGAGAGAGAACTAATTAGTGAAATCAGCTGACTGAGTTTATGGGTGGAATAAACATATGGCAGGACTTTTACTCTTTGGGCCCTGGATTTCCCACCTCTGCTGCTAAGCCATTTATTTTGTTTATTTCTTTTGTAAAAGTTAGTGTTTAAAGGTTTTAATGATACCTTATTTATTTAAGGTAGATTTTAACTTATTTGACTTACTTATATTTGAGTAGCCTTGAAATAAAGGAAATAAAAGTTTTTGTCACAAGGGTACAAATATGTACCCTATGCCAAGGGTACAAAAGCTATACCTAAAGGTGCACTGTTAGACCTTACCAGGATTTTTTTTTTACAGTAAAATACTGGCAACACTGTTGCCAGTGATATACTGTTAATTGTACAGTTCTTTACTGTAATCTACAATATGTTACTGTAAAAATGCACTAAATTAAAACTCGAGTTAACTAATTTACAAAAGTAATAGTACATATAGGACTTTATATTTAAACTAATATAATTTACAAAAGTACTAATTTACAAAAGTTATAGTAATAGAACTTTATATTTAAACGACAGTTGGTCAATTTAAAGCGGTCGGTTTCTGCAAGTGAAATTAGTTAACACAAGTTTTAATTCAGTGCATTGTATTTTTACAGTAACATACTGTAGATTACAGTAAAGAACTGTACAATTAACAGTAAATTAGTAAATTGACAGTATTTTACTGTAAAAAAACCTGGTAATGTCTAACAGTGTAGTGGATCCTACCTGTCGCGATGTTCCCTTCTTTGCATTCTCTCAACCTTTTTATCATAACAACCTTTGCAACCTTTTTATCATAAAAAATCTACATAGCCTATCATTCCCAACAAAAGAATTGTTTAGAGCAAAACATGTTGAAGATTAGTGGACAGGCAGTCAATTCATTAAATAAGCTATTTCCTCACAAAAACGGTTCTGTAAAGCCTCTTCTCCATCTCCATTGATATCCATAAAAAAAAAAACAGACTATGGTCTCCTTTCCTTTTTTTGGCTGAAGGTTGCAGGCTTGTCTTCTAGTGTTTTTTATGCATAGAAACTGTATCCATACACTTTCATCTCATCCCTTTTCCCACATTTGTAGTAATGACACTATAACGCAAACTGGAAATTGAGCACGCAATAGTTTTCTCGTGAGCACGCGATAGTTTCTCGTGAGCATGCGAAAGTGTGTATATTTTTTTTTTTTGCAAAGGTCCCCTCAGGGGCTCCGTAGATACCAGCTGAAAACAAGAGAGAAAAAATGAAGTTCTAAACATAGTTTCTAAACATAGTTCAGAAGGAGCCTAAACATTCAGTCCTGTCAATCATCCCTGTTGATCCCTGTTGAGGACAGCAAATTTGTTTATCATTAAAGGGGGGGGGTACAATGGTGTTTCATGTATTCAGAGTTGTTTACAGTGTTAAAGAGATGGATTCTCATGCTAAACATGGCCAAAGTTTGAAAAAAATATTTTGGACGAATAATGGAGAATTTCTGTGCCGAAAATCTTACTTCCGGGTTAGTACAAGTTTCGGCTGTTTTTTTCCGATCGTGGATCTAAGTACAACTGGATCAGATTTCTGTCTTTTGCTGGAAATCAGCACATAAGTGAATACGGTATACGCGCTTGACTCTATAGACCCTTTTACAGTTGGTAAACATGGTGACGTATTTGTGTGGGCGGGGCTTAGCTGGAGGCAGAAAGATCCCTCTGGCCGCTTCACTAACGCTAGTTTGCAAGTTTTGTTAGCTTGTTTTTTAACAATGAATTGAGAAAAATCCGATTTTGGCTTAATGTGCAAGGTCACTCACTGTCCAGGACCGCGATTGTTATTTGCAAAAGTTCATTTTAACGGACGGAAACAGATGATCGTACACGCTCAGTCAATGGACGAGCTGACAGTATTAACGTTAACGCGTCGCTACCTCCGGTCGAGTGGCCTGACTTCTACACCTACCCGATAGAGAAACCGAGGGTAAAGAGAAACTGAGGGCATATATATATATTTAGATGCCTATAACTATGTGCTGAATGGTCATGTAAAGACAATCCGCAGTTCTGCCCAGCCAGCGCCAAGAAGACGACAATGTAAAGAGTGACACTACGGTGCAATTTTAATGATATGAATATTTTCTAGAAATAAAAATTCCAGATACAGCATACTCATTTTCATCGATTCTTGCACCCAACAACACAACAAGATGACATTTAATAATAAAATTAATAATTTAAGATCCTTATTATGTAGCCGAATCTGTGCTGGTTTGTATTGGCCGCCTCCAGTTTTCCGTTTGTTTTGCCTCCAGCTAGCGCCGTGACGTAACTGTGATGTCCGCGCAAAAGGGGTCTATAGCTCCGCCCACGGCACGCCTACAGGAGCTCGGCTTTTTCCGGAGAGAATCGGAAAGCTGTATTTTTCTTTTATAAACATGATAAAACTAAAGACTTTTTGGAGATAAGAAGGATGCACTACTACTCTATAGGTACTCAAGATTAACATGAGATTAGGTGAAACTGTGTATGTTATGTACCCTTTAACTATTAAGACTGAATGAGCAAGAGAACATGTGAAACAAGACATAAAATAGTTTTTAGACATAAAATGTGATTCTAATAAAAATGAATTGTTGAAAGCTAATACACATTTTCCTTCTTCAGGGATCAGACCTTGGAAAATAGAGGAGATGAAGAAGAATACGGACTCTCGTTCCCAAATTAATACAAAATTCAATGTCGAAGCTTCAGACTCCATTCAGGACAAATCGAAATTACTAGATATTGACGGTGGGATGAGCCTGAGTGTTTTAGGTGGACTCATCGAGGTTAGTGGAGCAGCAAAGTATCTCAATGACACCAAGAAGTCTTTCATACAGCAGAGACTGACGCTACATTATCATTCAACCTGTGAATTTAAAGAACTGATCATTAACCATTTGCCTAGCATGCAAAATATGCCAGACAATTATAATGATACAGCTACACATGTAGTGACAGGAGTGGAGTACGGAGCAAATGCCTATTTCATTTTTGACAGAACAGTTTCATTAGATGAGGACACAACCACTGTGAATGGAGATTTAAAAGTGGCCATTGAGAAACTGAAGGGTATTTCAGTGAGTGGAAATGTTGATCTGAAGATGAATGACAATGAGAAAAACGCAGTCAAAAATTTCACATGTACATTTTATGGCGACTTCCTGCTACCGTCTAACCCGACCACTTTTGAAGATGGGATGAAGGTTTATGCTGATCTTCCAAAACTGCTGAAAGAAAACCAAAAGCTGGCAGTTCCTCTGAGAGTTTGGCTTTATCCTCTGGACAAACTTAACTCAAGAGCTTCAAAATTTCATAAAGACATCAGCGTGAATCTAATCACACAGATAGAATCAGTGATTGAGAGTTTAAATACAACTGTGATGAAATGCAGTGACCTAATAGAAGACTCTCCTGCTCAGACATTTGCTGCATTTCATTATAAAATTCAGCAAATGAAAAACAACTGCTGCATGTACAAGTTGAGACTCGTGAAGACACTCGGCTCTCTGCTGCCAAACATCCGTGGAGACGTGATGAAGGAAACTGCACTGAATGATCTTCTACAAGAACATGATAAATCTCCATTCAGAGGAAGTAATCTTGCAGAATGGCTGAATGGGAGAGAAAGAGAGTCTGAGATCATTAAAACGGTCCTCAGACAGCTGAAGGATGCTGGCGCACAGGTGGAAGTCAACATAGATGTAATTATGATGGATCTGGAGGTTAGGAATCTCGTCAGTTATACGTTCACATCATTAGACTGGTCAGATGCGCTTCTTCATCAACAAACTGCATATCTAAATTCTTCAACAGAAGGAGAAACTGATCAGAGAAGCCCTGATTCAAAGCAAAAGTCTTGGCTCAGTCCTAATGTCATAAAGTTCTTGAGGAACAATTTGGAGATATTTAATAACTTGACCAAATCCAAAGACTGTAAACCAGCCAAGTTCATTGTGTCCTCTAGAGAAATGGAAAATCATCCTGGTTCCTGCATTCTCCTGTATGAAAGTGAATGTGATGAAGCTGTTTGCTTTACTCCTCCATCCACACCAGCCTGTCCAATCACTGAAGAGGTCAAAGGTCAGAGTGTGGTTCTGAAGGTTCCTCCGTCATATCCTGCTACAGAGGAGCTCAGATTACTGTATAAACCGAAGCAGGACACAGTCTGGAGATCTGAACCTGTGCTGAAGGATCAACACACAGTTACTCTGACTGATCTGAGACCAGGAACTGAGTATGACATCAAGTGTGCAGCGGTGGGGAAACTCAACTACACTGTAGACAGTGACGTGATCCATCTAAGGGTCATAGAGAAGAAGCTCATCATGATGACAGAGTCTGTCATTGAAAATCTGAGCTTTACTGAAAACAAGTGCGGTGAACTTTTGCAAGACACCAGGATAACCACATTTAGTGCATTTCAGAAAAATATTGAAGATATGAAACAATTCTGCCAAATCTACAGACAAGATTTTGATAAGACAATTCATTCGCTGATCCGTTCAGTTCAAGTCTGTGAAGAAGAGACTTGTACTTTGACCAATCTTCTACAAGCTCACGAGGAGTCTCCATTTAACACACAGGACCTAATGAAGTGGATTAGAGAGAAAGAGAAAGAATTAAATACAGTTGGGGAGTTTCTTCAACAATTATTGGACTTGGGGGCTGAAGTGAACACGAGTTTAGATACAGCTTTGTCTGATGTTAAGGTGGAGAATGTGGTTAGCTACATGTTTAGTTCTCTTGAGCAGCCAGACAAGCTGCTTTCTGAACAAGAAAACTATCTGAAAACTCAAACAGTGTGGAAGAATCCAGGATCGACTCCTCGAACATTGACGTGGCTCTCTGGAAACATCAGGGAGAAAATGAGAGAAAATGTAATCATGTTTAAGAAGCTGATGGCATTACATGACAGTCAATCCACTAAATGTATTATTTCCTCACAAGACCACAAAAATCATCCTGGTTCCTGCATTCTCCTGTATGAACATGGATGTGATGAAGCTGTTTGCTTTACTCCTCCATCCAAACCAGCCTGTCCAATCACTGAAGAGGTCAAAGGTCAGAGTGTGGTTCTGAAGGTTCCTCCGTCATATCCTGCTACAGAGGAGCTCAGATTACTGTACAAACCGAAGCAGGACACAGTCTGGAGATCTGAACCTGTGCTGAAGGATCAACACACAGTTACTCTGACTGATCTGAGACCAGGAACTGAGTATGACATCAAGTGTGCAGCGGTGGGGAAACTCAACTACACCGTAGACAGTGACGTAATCAACGTTACCACAGAGGTATGAAGAAATATGTTCATTAAATGATTGATTAGAGACATATGCAGTTTTATGAGAGAAAGTTATGAGGTATATTTTATACATTATGCCATTATTGCCAATGTCATCATCTTATCAGGTGTTAATTAGAATCAAATGTGTTTTTCAGCAAAGTACATGGGACTGAGCAGATAAGGGTGAGTCGTAGGCTACTTTATCTGACTTATTTTATCACTTTTTTTCTATTAACCATAAACCAACAACTAAATGATGTAAAATATTATAGCATGTTTTCTAAAAATGTTTTAGCATTTCATACTTTTTCTAACATATCCCACTAAGCAAAATGATGTCCAAAACACGTCTTTTCAACGTCTTTGTCACAAAAGTCGGACGTTGAAATGACGTCCACTGAGGAGCCAGAATGAAAGTTTTTATGACGTCTTTTTCTGACGTGTTCTGCACGTCCGATATAGACGTTCATCGAACCTTCGTACAAGCTTAAAACTAGTTCAGATGTGGCCATTGTGGACATATTTTCAGCATCATTTATGGTCTCATTTATACATAATTACTTTGACTATTGCTGTCAGATGATCTTAGTGAGAATTAACAGAGGTTTAGATGTTGATATTTGTTTAATTTGAAGTGTCACCATTGTGGTGATCAATGTTTGCTTTAGTTGGGCTCTTGGTCCCCTTTCTTTTACTTTAACTTTTATTTGACTGCTTTAACTGTGTGTTTGTAAAGCACAATTGTTGTGGCAGAGAAAGCCAATAATAAGTAAGATCAGCTGTTTTCAGCTTATTGATGATCATGAAATCCTTACAAAACAAGCATCTAATGTTGTCAGATGCTTTGGCGTTCATAACCACCAACCTTGTGGGACTGCAATATTGGTGTGAAAAGCATTAAAATGATCACTTATTTGAAGGTGTATAAAAAGCATGTGCACATGATGTTTTGAGCAAATGTATCATATAGTCACACACAGACATCAAGATTTTGCATATGATTCACAACAGTGGTGACAAAAAAAACAAAAACAAAAAAACCTACATGCTGCAATGCATGATGGGTAGCTTTCATAGTACAAAACTCATCCTTAATTCCCAAGCTTTTTTGTTTTGATTGTCACCGTTGTTGTGATTCATATCCAAAATCTTGATGTCTATGTGTGACTAGATGTTACATTTGCTCAAAAACATCATGTGCACATGCTTTTTTTTATACACCTTCAAATAAGTGATCATTTTAATGCTTTAGGCACCAATATTGCAGTCCCACAAGGTTGGTGGTTATGAACGCCAAAGCATCTGACAACATTAGATGCTTGTTTTGTAATGATTTCATGATCATCAATAAGCTGAAAACAGCTGATCTTACTTATTATTGGCTTTCTCTGCCACAACAATTGTGCTTTACAAACACACAGTTAAAGCAGTCAAATAAAAGTTAAAGTAAAAGAAAGGGGACCAAGAGCCCAACTAAAGCAAACATTGATCACCACAATGGTGACACTTCAAATTAAACAAATATCAACATCTAAACCTCTGTTAATTCTCACTAAGATCATCTGACAGCAATAGTCAAAGTAATTATGTATAAATGAGACCATAAATGATGCTGAAAATATGTCCACAATGGCCACATCTGAACTAGTTTTAAGCTTGTACGAAGGTTCGATGAACGTCTATATCGGACGTGCAGAACACGTCAGAAAAAGACGTCATAAAAACTTTCATTCTGGCTCCTCAGTGGACGTCATTTCAACGTCCGACTTTTGTGACAAAGACGTTGAAAAGACGTGTTTTGGACATCATTTTGCTTAGTGGGATGTTAAAGGGGTGGTATAATGCCCCTTTTTACAAGATGTAAAATAAGTCTCTAATGTCTCCAGAGTGTGTGAAGTTTTAGCTATTTTTTTTTTTATACTCTTGACATACAAAATAGATTACTTGTATATACGTAAGGAATAATTGACGACAGGCCGTTGAATTATTAGAAAAATAATGCACACCCGAGGTGGTAATGCGGTCACGATTAGTGGCCGTTCACCTCGGTGTGCATTATTTTTCTAATAATTCAACGGCCTGAAGTCAATTATTCCGCTTATACTACAGTTACCACACCTCGAAACATTGTTCAGATTATGTAGCCTATTTCAAGACGTTTGTAAAGTTTTGTCATTAAAACGCTCTTGTATGTAGGACTAATTTCTTACGCATCTAATCCAATGTCTCCGTTGCTAATTCCAAAACGTCATTTTAGAGTGAGTAACGGAGGTTTGAGCCACTGATAGCAGACTAATGCTGGGGACACACGACTAGCTGACACATTCTCTGACTGTTTTCATCGACTGCAGCAGATTTTAAACACCGACTTTGAACACAGACTGATCACGCTGAACACGCGTTTGGGCATGATCAGTCATAAGTATCAAATTACATCATAACCGGCCTTAAAGTGTGTCCCCGACTTTATGCAGTTATTAATGCAGCAGTTATTAGAGAGAGATGTTGCAATAATGAGACAGAAAAGCATGTGCGTCAATATTATTATTTATTTATTAATTCAATTCGTTATAATTAATTTGTTCATTCCTTTTTTATATTATTGACAGATGACTAGCCAAATAAATGAAACACAAAGCCATTTTAACAAGTAGGCCTATCAATAATTATTTATTTGTTATATATTATCTAAAAATCCGTGCTGCAGGACTATCCATTTATTTAGCCTATATTCAGTTTAATTTTCTATTGATTATAGATAGCCTAGGACTATATACTTTATATATTAAAATTAAACTGCATGTTTCCATTGATTGTGAAGCTAGACATTGAAAATTGCAGATCAAGCGCATGGGGCTGCATGTTTTTTCTTGTTATGAATTGTATCCTATTTTCCGTTATTACCGTTGACTACGCGAAGTGATATGGAACTGTAATGCGGTCAAGACCTGCCTGGAACTACTTTAGCTGTGCGTTTCCCTGAAAATAATGCACACCTTAGAACGTTCTTCAACCAATCAGATTCAAGCATTCAACAGCCCTGTAGTATAATCATATATATAATCCTCATCAAATCATTAATCTACAAAGGAGCAGTATAAAAAGAAGTACAGTATGCTCTAAAATGATTTATCTTAACCTGATCCGAACACATAAAATTTTCTCACCAACATTTTAGCTTGGGCATATAACATTCGCGCATCGTCATCATCACACATTTCATTATTAATGATATGTCCCAAATATTTAGTTTTAGTGCATACATTTAGTATTTGCCCTGACAAATAAAAATCTGGAAAATTAAGGTCCTTATCCACTTTTGTTCTACATATAATGGCAACACTCTTCTTTGCATTATATTGCACATCATATTTAATCCCATAATCAGAGCAGACTGAAAAAATTAATACGTTATATCTAATTAATAAAATTGAGGCAACAGATTACAAGCAATATTATTAATTAAATTTAACAAATTAGAATTGAGTAATAATTAATCAAATCAATTCCTTAAAATTTAGCCATTTAAAATGAGTAAAATTCACAACAATTTTTTTTATTGCCAACATTGAAGACACCTGGTGTTAACAAGCAGAATCACTGAAGGAGAAAAACGTAAGAATCACAAGAAGAGAACAGAAAAACAAAACAACAACTAGGCAACATTATTTTGATAATCGATTAGTTGGCTGATTATTTCTTCGATTAATCGGATAAAAAGCCAGATATTATTTTTTATTTTATTGACAAAACACACTATTCCACATCCTGCCCAATGCTGTCCAAACAAACGTGCCAACTGAATCCTATAAAAACATATAGTGAATACGTATATCTACCCAAAACAGACTTTTGTTATAAGAACGTTCTCCTAATATTCAGTGTTGGTTCTGGGAACATAAAAAATGTCCAGTTTTCCTGACGTTAGAGGAACGTTCTTTCATCTTAATTTTGATTAACAATCTAACATTATTAGAACGTTAATTAGTAACATTCCAAGAACATAAAAAAGTTTCCTGAATGTTACTAGAATGTCATTGAAAGGTTAGTGTGATGTTCCTGAAACATTCTTTCAATCATTCAAACTCCTGCTGTGAACAAGCACTGAAAGAAAAATAAGAACACAAACTACAACTTTATTTCAGACACAGCCTTAGATGAAATCAACTGAAGATAAAAATATAATTCTTATTAATAAAATATAAAAAGATCATTTATATTTTCAGGTGGAATTAAGTTGTGTTTTTTTTTTTTATGAACTGCAAGGGAACCAACAAATTTGCCCATATAAATTACCTTTCAGGGTGCTGTAAATATTTGAATGATTTTGCTGCAATTCTTCCTGTTGTCTTTGTTAAATGTCCAACTACAGGTGTTAAAGTTAATGAGGTAATTAAGTGATTAATTTAGTGATGATTGACTATTATTGATGAACACCTGATGATAATAAACAGAATCACTGAAGGGCAGAGGAACAATCTTAAACATGCCCTTTAATGAGAGGAATGACAGTAAGGTAATATCATATTTTTTTTAAATCATACTTTAATTTTAACAATCATATTTTCTGTCTCTTTACAGGGTTGTCAGAGATCAGCTCCAGTCCAGATGATCCAGTGATCCGGATTCTTCTGATGGGCAGGAAGGGTTCCGGGAAAAGCTCATCTGGAAACACTATTCTGGGAGAAAAGAAGTTTAAAGTTAGGAAACATGAGTCTGAAGTTTGTGAGGGTAAAACAGAGATGGGAGAGAAGCAGGTGTGTGTGATTGATTCTCCTGATCTACTGGATCCAGATCTGAATAAAGAGAAGCTGGAGATGATGAAGGAGCAACTGGTCTCTCGATGTTCAGCAGGTCTCAGTGCAGTTCTGCTCACCGTTCCTCTAGAGGAACCTGTGGAAAATGAGGAAGAGATACTTGATTTTATTAAAGGTTTATTTGGTCCTGAAGTTCACAATTACATCATGATTCTGTTCACACGTGGAGACGAACTGGAGGATCTGGATGAACCACAGACCATTAATGAATATCTACAAAACCAATATCATGCAAATCTCCAGCGACTGGTCACTGAATGTGGAGGAAAGTTTCACTGTTTCAATAACAGGAGTAAATCAGGTGATCAGATACAAGAACTACTGCAGAAGATTGAAGGAATGATGGAGGAAAACAGAAGAAAATTTATTCCTAAAATTCACAGAAAATATCTCAGGCTGGTTCTGCTGGGAAAAACTGGAGCTGGGAAAAGTGCCACGGGAAACACCATCATCGGCAGAAACGTGTTCATATCCTCCATCAGTTCAAAGTCTCAGACGAAACAGTGTCAGTTAGAAACTACAGTGAGGTTTGGTAAAGAGATCTCAGTGGTCGACACACCTGGACTTTATGATACTGAACTTGATGAAAAGGAGGTTATTACTGAAATAGTTAAATGTGTAACATTATCCTCTCCTGGACCACATGCTTTTATTATCGTCATTAAAGCAGGTCGATTCACTGAGGAGGAGAAAAACACAATAAAGGCACTTAAAGAAGTGTTTGGAGAACACATAGAAAAATACACCATGATCCTCTTCACCCATAAAGATCTGTTAGAGGAGAAAAAGCTAACCGTTGAAGAGTTTTTACAGCTCTGTGATCCAGATTAAAAAACTTGTAGAGAGTTGTGGAAACAGGTTCTTCTGTTTAGACAACAAGTCTGCCAGTTTCCCACAGTTTAAAGATCTGCTACGTAAAATAGAGAAGATGGTAGAAGAAAATGGAGGGACACACTTCACTACCCAGCGGGCACCTTGACGTCAATTTGACATCAACAAATAGTCAAGATTTTAACCACCATGTATGACATGCATGAATATGCATATTTTCATTAAATTTTGTAATTATTTCCTTGTGGTTGTAAAGATGCCTAACAAAGGTATCAATCTGACAAGTTTTTTCTGGTCCCTACATCTCAGGTCAATATCATTGACATTAAATCGATGTTGATTTGATGTCAGGAAACAAGACGTCAAATTGATGTGAAATTTATGGCAATATAATGTCTGAAATGTCTGAAAAAAGTATATTTATTACTCATTGTAAATCAATGCGACTCATTTTCAACATTTAAAAGACCTAGCCTGAATGATCTTGAAAGTTGTAGACCTTATGTATTTTGCATGTGTGTATTTATTTATTTAAATCCTAGCATATTTACATTTAGTTCACGTTTAAAATGACAGCAGACACTATAATTGCATATACTATAAAAGGTAAATTTAATCTGATATTGGAGCTTGATATTGAATGATATCAAAATAGCATTAAAATGACGTCAAGCTCCAACGTTGGGCAGTCGTTGAATTTTGGTTGGAATAAACCAAACAAAACGGTGAAATGCATGGCCGTACACTTATTACCAGCTTCACTTAAAACTAACGAGATTTACTTTATTTAATTTCCGGTTTAAAGAAATCATATTTTGCATTTTAAAGTCACCATGATGGTGGTTAGCGTTTGCTTTAGTTGGGCTCTTGACCCTTGACTCTTTAAATTAAACATTTCTCTGGCTGCTATAAATGTGTGTTTATAAAGCACAACTGTAGCTAAATAAGTCAAGAGAAAATGAGGTCAGGTGATGTTGCCTTTTTGTTTGGGTTATTCCAACCAAAATTCAACGACTGCCCAACGTTGGAGCTTGACGTCAAACAAACATTGGATTTAGACGTCAACCCGACTTTCATTTTCAACCAAAATCCAACATCTGACTGACGCTGTAGTCTATATCCTGTGCCTGCTGGGATCAACATCATGATATCTTGACGTCAAATAAATGTTGAATTGACATCAAATGCCAACAAAGCATGACATCAAAATAACATCAAAATGACATCAGCAGAGGTCAAAATCTTGACATCAAATTGACATCAATGTTTTGACGTCAATATGACTTTCATTTTTGACCTATTTCGTGACGTAATTTTGACATCAGTGTTTGATGTCACATTGATGTTAAATTGACATCAAATGCCCACTGGGTAATGACATGTTTGATGAAGCAGAGAAACACATTCAGAAGATTAAGAAGCAAAAAATGGATAAGAAAGTGAAGCTGTTCAAAAAGGAGCATAAAGGAGCAAAATAAATCAAACAGAATGAAAGAAAATATACTGTCACAACAAGAAGCTGTGGGGATTGTGATTGCCATAAAGGCAGTGGTGGATAAAGTACACTGTTAGACCAGGCTTTTTTTACAGTAAAATACTGGCAACACTAGAACTACAACTGACTTCCAGACATTACACAGTATTACACTTATTATTAACAGTATGCCTTTATTTCTGTCATACATCTACAGAAGTTGTTATTGAGATGTTTAAATGAAAATGTTTGGTTTGAAGTTACCATTATAGCGATCAGTGTTTGCTTTAGTTGGGATGTTGACCCTTGACTTTTTAACATTAGTTTTTCTCTTGTTGCTTGAACTGTTTTTTCAAGCCACACACACACACAGACAGACAGACAGACAGACAGACAGACACAGAGGTGTGTGTTCACTCTTATTACTTTGTTGTTGTTTTATTTACATTAAACAATGATTTTCTTATTTTAAAGTTAATTATTTTTAAACATTTGGATTATTGAAATAAATAATATGTGATTACAATTAAGTCTTGTCTTTTAGTTTTAACTTATGTGGCATTATTGCACATGTATGTGGCATTATTGCAATAACAAGAAACTCAAAGACCTCAAACAGCAACTAAAATAATTCTAAACTTTGTCAAAAATACCAGTAAAGTAGCGAGTTTCTCTGGAAGCTTGTTTCCACAACAGAATAAAAGAAAAAGAATAATAAAGAACAACAAAAAAAAAGTAAATCTGACTCATCTCACAATTCTGGCTTTTTTCCTCATATTTGTATGTTTATACTTTGCAAATTTTGACTTTTTTCCTCACAATTTTTTTTTATTCCATGTTGGAAACGAGCTTCCACAAGTTTCACCTCAAAACGTTGATTCAGACACTTAACAGCGTAAACAATCAATATTTACATTTAGATCACATCGCTCTAGCAAAAACTGATACAAACATTTTTCAGCGTGCAAACTTTCTAAACGGTTAAGCTGAGCTGAATATTTTTATTCCCACATCGAGAACTTAAATATATTTCAGCATCAAGGGTAATTTCAACAATATGAAACATTGCATAATTATATCTTAAAGACAGCCTGCTACTGTAATTGACTTTAATATAGAGTTTAATTTAATTTAATCAGCAATATTCATTTATAAACACTCAACTATAAACAATTAAAGCATTCAGTGTATATCCACTGATGACAGTATTTTCAAAACAACAAAGATAAAAACAAAGGGTGTCATTTACTATAAAAAGGTTTAAACTCACATGAATAAAGCACAAACACACATTTTTGAATGCCTTTATTGTCCCTGCACTTCTGTACAACGGAATTAAGTGCAACTCCTTGTGGTAAAATAACACACAAGCACAATAATGCCCCCAATGGCAGCTAACCCTAACCTCAACCTTAAACCTACCCATCCCATCACTGCCTGGAAGGCGCCGTTGGGGGCTAAAAACACCAACCACAGAAGGGAAGCTGTGTCCTTATAATGATCTCTCCAGAGCCTTTTTATCAGCCATAGTGCAGCTTTTAAACCACACCAGTGGCCGGTTTCACAAAACTTTTTTGGACCGGTCTATAGTGTTAGACAAGTCTAACATTTGCTCATAGACTAGTCTAATGTAAGTTAGACTGTTTCACAAAAATAAAGACGGACTTAATTAGACCAAAAAAATTAGACACCTTACCCCCAGGTTAACTTAGGTCTAGGGGTGGGAGAAAAAAATCGATTCTTAGATGCATCGCGATGCGGACGTGGACGATTCTGAATCGATTCACAAATGTCAAAAATACAATGTTTTTTTTTTCTTTTTTCTAATAACGTAATATTGACGGAACGCAAAAGGTAGAACTCTAAGCGGACGTGCAGTACGCTTGCAGTCCGTGGCGCGCACATGTCAGACTCTTGCACATAACAGACTCGCGTACATAGCAGAGGCATGATGGGTGAGCGCCAAATTCCAACGGCACCCTCTTCGTTAAATGCTAACGTATGGAAAATTGGCAATTTCATTGTTACCTATTTAGTATTTTTTGTATGAGAGCTGCCTTCAGTATTTAGTTTTCACATCAATATACTGTAAACCGATCTGTTATACGTACTATATACTGCCCTGCAATATGTGCAATGCCAGTCACAAAAAGTTACATTTTAACTGTGTTCTCTGCAGATGTTTATTCACTTTTTTTGTACAAGCTGTTTTTGATTGTGGTATACAGCAAACATTTCAAGTCATAACTCTTTATTATTTAGTTGTGAATAAGAGAGGCTTTGTATGTTACTAATTATTCAGAGTATGCGTAAGCCCACAAGCATTATATGAGAGCTGCTGGTACATCATTCTATATTTTTGAACGAAAACTGTTTGTGATTTTGCTACAGCAAAATGTTTTTTTGTCTGAAGGATTATATTGCTCATTGGAAATAACAAAAGGATGTTGGTTAAGTCTATTATTAAATGCTAGAGATTCAGAATATGCTGAAGTTTGTATTAATTTACTACAAGTACGCTGATAGTACAGGCACACATTTATTTTCCTGTTGGTTCTTTGCAATGTTCAAATCACTTCCATTTGTTTTATTAATAAAATTAATATAGGAAGATGCAAGTAAGTTCGTTATGGGTCATCATAAATACTTTGCTTTAAAAGTACCAAGTAAGTAAAAAAAAAAAAAAAAATCGTTAATAATCGATAATCGTTACCCTCTGAATCGTAATCGAATCGTGAGTTGCCTAGAGATTCCCACCCCTACTTAGGTCTAAGACTCTGTTACCTTGGCAACCAGCAGTAACAATCAGTCACATTACAAACAGCCAAAAGAAAGAGGAAAATGGCTCATAATTTAAACATTTCTTCTTGTTACTACATTCTCCGCTAAATTTCCCAAGTAAAATGTCCTTGTAAATGTTACACTCCTCCAACAAACACACATTTTCCGCTGTGGTAAACTGCACTGAGCGATTGAATGCTCTTACTCGATCCGCCATGTTTTTTATTTTGAAAAGTGTCTTATTTTACCCAACATGCATTGCAGTGTAGTCCTACTTAAGATAGTCAGAGTCTTCAGTGCTTTGTGCAACGGTTTGATTTAGATGTCTATCTGAAGTCTGACTATCTACTATATCTAAGCCATAGTCAAAGTCTATCTTTGTGAAACCAGCCCCTGGATGTCATAGGTGATGATGCTCTCCACAGAACACCTGAAAAAAGACAGCAACAGTTCCTTCAACTCTCCTCAGTGTCCTCAATAAGTACAGTCGCTGCTGTGCTTTTTTCACAAGGGCATTGGTATTAGCAGACCATGTGAAGTCCCATGAGATGTTTGTTCCCAGGAATTTAAAATCACTGACCCTCTCCACAATATCCTCTTTGATGTAAAGAGGGGCAGGTTCCTCCCTCTTCCTCCTATCATAGATTGGTGTACAGTCATGGGTGTATAGCAGAGGACTCAGTACACAACCCTGGGGGACCCCAGTGCTGAGGGCCAGGACTGAGGAGTGATGGGACCCCAGCCTGACTGACTGTGGACGGTCTGTTAAAAAGTCCTTAATCCATCTGCAAGTGTGGTGGCTGACACCCAGACTGTGGAGTTTGGACACCATTCTGCTGGGAATGATAGTATTGAATGCCGAGCTAAAATCCAGAAATAGCATTCTCGCATATGAGCCAGGTTGTTCCAGATGTGTAAACACGGTGTGGAGAGCTGTGTTGATGGCATCTCCAGCTGACCTCTTGACACTTAATTTGCTTTAACACCAACCTTTCAAAGCACTTCATAACAGTGGAGGTAAGAGCCACAGGTCTATAGTCATTGAAGCTGCTGACAGATGGTTTCTTAGGGATGGGCTCAATGGTGGCAGATTTAAAGCATTTGGGGACAGTGCAAGTAGACAGAGAGAGATTGAAGATGTAAGTTAAAACCTCAGTCAGCTGATCGGCGCAGTCCCTCAAAACTCTTCCCGGAATACCATCAGGACCAGCAGCCTTCCTGGGGTTGACACTGTATAGCACTCTTCTGATCTCCTCTGTCCTACTGTGCCAGGTGGTCCATAGGTGGTACTGGTGTGGGCCACGTCTCTGCCTCAGTCACTTCAAAACGTGCAAAGAAATGGTTGAGCTCCTTGGCCAGGTTACTGCTGGTGCTGATGGCTGGATCTTTGGAGACATTAAGGTTTGTGAAGTGCTGGATGCCCTGCCAGACTTGTCGGCGGTCTCCCTCGCTGAAATATCCCTCTGCCTTTCTCCTGTAAGCTGCTTTTGCCTCCTTGACACTTCTTTTTAGGTTGGACCTGGCAGCGCTGTATAATTCCACGTTTCCAGACCTAAAGGCTCTGTCTCGATCCCTCAGTAGCTGCCTGACAACCCTGGTCATCCATGGTTTATTGTTATGATGAAATATGATCCGTTTCTCAACAGTGACATTATTAATGCCAGTTTGGATGTAAAACAACAGTGGATGTAAAGTCAGCTAGATCCTGCTGTGCAAGTGTCCCAGATGGTTCGCTCAAAGCAGTCCAGCAGCTGTGGGATTGCATGCTCAGGCCAAAGCTTTATGTATCTCAATCTAGGCACAGTTTTTTTTAATGAGAGCTCTGTACGCAGGGGTGAGAAAGAGGGATAGAAGGTCAGACTGGCCCAAGTGAGGATGGGTAGAGACTTTATATCCTTCTCTGATGTTACTGTATACATTGTCCAGCGTGTTTTGACCTCTCGTTGGACATTCAACATGTTGGTTCAATTCAGGAAGGACAGTCTTTAGATTTACATGATTAAAGTCCCCAGCCACGATAAAAATCCCATCGGGATGCACAGACTGCAGATTGTTGATGGCTACATTAGCGTTAGCACCAGGTGGAATATACACAGCCATGACAACAACAACAGTAAACTCACGCGGCAGACAGAAGGGCCGACATCTCAGTGTAACAAACTCTAGATCTGGTGAGCAGTGTCTCTCAGTCACTGTAGCATTTGTACAACAGATGCACAGTTCCCACCTCTGCTCTTGCCAGAGTCGCAGTTCTTGTCAGCATGATAGCTTCGTCCGGGATCCCCAGATGTAGCCATGTCTCTGTTATCACCACAATCGAGCAGTTCTGCATAGACTTGTGCCTCGATGGTCATCGCTAGCTGGTCCATCTTACTGCTGAGCGATCTGGCATTAGTCATGAAGATGCTGGGTAGCGCTGGCCTGTGTGGAGATTTCCTTAACCGGATCTGAACGCCAGCTCTGCATCCGCGCTCCTGGCGTCAGTCCCTGCGCCTCCTTTTGCGTCTTCCGCCCGGTATAATGAACAAACAACGTCCCAATCCTTAATAATTCTTGCCGTTTATATGTCAAGGTGCTCGTCGACAGAGAAACTAAAAGGACAGACAGATAAAAAAAAAGCCACTTGGAGAGCAGAGCTGCGGCTTCCATGTGCACCACCATCTTGATTAGAGAGATGATTAGAGACATTAAATAAGAGATTCAGAGTGTTAAGTGTGTGTGCTGCCCTCATGTGGACGAACACCAGACCTGCAGGATGAAAACCTCCACTATAAACCAGAGCAGAACACACACATGAGGAGACCTGCGCTGTGAACATTGATGAGACACACACAGATCTGCTGTCTGATCTGAGCGTGTGTGTGTGTGTAGGTCAGTCGGTGATGATGAGCTCGTCACAGCCCCAGTCCTCATAACTGCCGTCAGGAAGATACCGGCGGATGATGATGGGGATCTTCCTGCTCCTGAGGGACAGTAACACACACATCAATAACACGCTTTATCAGTGTGTTTTTGTCCATACAATGAAAGTCAATGGGTTCCAATGTTTTCAATATGACTATAACACACACACACGTCATCAACACGACAGATGAGAAACAACACAAACGAGAAACACACACACGGCAGTTTTGTGTGTGTATATTATATAACACAGACATGAGCTCTCACTATGACTTTCACATTTACATGTATTCATTTATCAGACGCTTTTCTACAACGAGCGCTTCATCTGAACAGATCCTGGAGTCAACAACAGTCGTGAGTCCGTGATAAGTGTGTGTGTGTGTGTCGTACTTGAGCTCCTTCATGGCGATCTGCAGCGGATCCGTCTCTCCTTCCAGCTCCACCATCACTGGCGCACACATCCTGTCACACAGGAAATGATGTCACTGAGCAGCACTGCAGCGCTAGCAGAGCAAACCCAGACCTGCCAAGCTTGAGCACCATCAGTGTGAGACGGGACACACACAGACACACGCCTATCTTCATAATTCTAGCTTTTTTCTAAAGTTTTTAATTTAAATCAAAGATGTCACTGACTGGGCAACATTATGAGATACAGTGAAAGTCACTTTTTTTCCACATCATTTTTCATGATTAATATTGCATTGCATAATGTGAACTGGTCAACTAGTCTAAAATTAAGAAACCCCTAGAAAACACACACAAAAAAACAACAAAAACAGGAACATTGTGTGCAGATGTGATTAATTTAAGAAAAGCTACTTAATTTATTATTCCAATATCCAAACATGATCCTAAATCTCACAGAAAGAAGGGTTTATATGTGTGACGAGCAGATGTGCACATTATAAACAGGACACACATTAGCTGAATAAACGTTAGCCAATACAAACACATTTATAGAAAACGGTTCACAATGAATAAACAGGACCAATAATAGTGAAACGAATCCTTTATATTCTAAAAGAATATCAAGTATAAGTTAGCCGAGTCAAAGCGTCTCAACTGAAAAAGCCGCTGCACAGCCAAAACGCTCATCTCAGGCGCTCACAGCTAGGCGTTTTCTGCAGAGCGTTTTAGCCAGCTAAAAACGCTTTGGTGGAACCGCGGCCTTAAAGAAAAATGCACACCTCATGATCATTTAAAGAGACGTGCACTGAAACGGGTCGCTGTGAACAGAGCTGTTTTTGAGGAGGTAAAGGGAGTTGTTTTACACAACCATTGAGCAATTTTAACCAAAATGTGTTACAAACTTTACATGAAGACCCTAAAGAATCAAACCAACTTGTGGAGGATGGGCATCCGATGACCCCTTTAATAAAATAAGGTAACACATGCAGGCTGTGTTTCTCAACACACTGAGAATGAATAAATAAACTTCTGTTTCTCCAAACTCACGCTCATCAGTCATACACAAGAGTCACAGCACTTTCATAATCACTGAGTCAGCAATTTAAAACTTATTTAGATTATATTGTTCAGCTTGAACATTTCATAATCTGCATGGCTGAATGATGTCTTCTCCTCTGAGTGATCATGATTGACAGAGCGTATTTTAAGTTAATCCACACAATCACTCCCGTCTGATCGTCAAATCCAGAGGATTAAGTAACTCAACACAATATTTCACCTTTACACATCCCGGCCCGTTTCCCTGCAGGAGTTATCAGAACTGCAACTACAGGAGAAACAGGCTTTATTTTGATCCTGTTGTACAGCACAATGGCCAACTACTGTTGCTTGTATTGTGCTATATAAATAAAAGTTGATTGATTGAGTGATACTGTAACGTTACTGTCCTCGCTGAAGAAATCAGTCAGACGGCGGGAGTGGAAGAGTTTTAGCGGTCGATTTTCAGTCTCTTTTTAATGATAGTAATGATGATCACGATCATATATAATGATCATCTGTCAATCACCCCCGCTTGCTATTTGGGGAATGATCCCAGCGCTATGATTGGTCGAACTCTTCTTCTTCCGCTGTTGCTTGATTTGAGGACTGCGTGTGCACAGGTTTTTTGCGTTTAGAGTTTGAGTAAACTGAGTTTAGAGTGACAAATCGCACCAGCGTACTTTGAGGTCTAAATGCGTACAGGTTGGCAGGTCTGCAAACCTCAGCTCTATAGTCCAGCTGTAAACTGAGGTATGTTTGTGCAGGGGTCAGGGGTCAGAGGTCACTCACGCGATCTGCAGTGCTCGTGTCCCCAAGACTCGCGCACGCTCGTATTTGGTCATGTACGGTGTGGTGATTCTCTTCTGATTGGCCTGCTGACCTTCACCCGCCAGCAGGATCTGGACGTTCTCCTGGTCCTCTTACACACACACACACACACACACAAGACTGTCAGAAGAGACTGAATCTGATCAACTGAGCCTGAGATTATGAGCCGAAAAACTAGAGAAAAAACTTTATTCTCACTACAAATACTCACATGTGGTTATGCACTGAAGAGTGAGAATCAAACAAAGTCTGAACAATAAATAGTGGCCTGTTTATTTTAACATTAAATATTGTACTTCATTGCCAAAGTCACAATAAAACAATCTTAATAGTCCTAAAACATGCACTTATCAACCTCACTCAGACTGAGATTATTAGCTAAAAAGCAACAGAAACTAATATTTATCTTCATAACAAAATTAACATAACTTACATTATACTGACACAACAATAAGGATCATTTATAAATATATACTCTGCTGTATTATTATTTAAAAAAAAATGAAAGTTGAGCAGTTTAAATGTAGTATAATGTCTTGTAAGTATTGTCACAATGCAATAAATAAAATTCTTATAATAGCAAATTAGTCTTCTTAATATAATTTATATAATCAATGTCTTTCTCATTTCTTTCGATTTTGTCATGAAATATCAGCCGGAAATATTGACATTATAATATGAGATTATACTAGGCTAACAGTTACATTCACTGTTGTTGCGTCTCGCGCCTGACTGCAGGACGAGTCGAAGCGTGGAATGAACTTCCGGCGGTGCGGCAGCTTTCACAGTCCGTGCAGAAACACCAGCGCCACAACACTGACCTTTCCCAAAACACACATCGAAAACTCCCTTTCAGTGAAAAACACAAACACACGGGCTGCTTCTCGAGGCTTAGAAACCCACTTCGAAGGAATAAATTGCATTGTATGATTACAGTAAGCTGATAAAGTTTAGTGTAAAGTTCTTAACACTCAAATAAATCTGTATACTCAGATTATACAGAAAAAAAAATTATATTGAATGATGTTTAATGATGTTACAGATTACACATTAAAGACAAGGCTTTGTTGCTGTTTTGCAGAGGCCTGTTTCAGAAAGGAGGTTTAGTGAAAACTACCCTGAAATGAGGGAAACTCTGGGTTTTCTGTTTCAGAATGGGATGAATGTCAAACCCGATAAAGAAAGGTGTCAAGCACCTTTTCTGAAAGAGGTAAATTATACTCAGATAAATTATACTCAGATATACTCAGATACTCATGCCCCGGGACATGCCATTGATGATATTTTCCCGTCTTCTCGTTTAATTTACATCTTTAACCAGCAGATGGCCTCAATGCGCCGAATTCCCCTTTTAAACCAATTCGCAAAAAAAAAAAAAAAAAAATCTAACCCTTATAGCCTATCTAAGAATCCAAATGGTACATTTATATGGGAGAAATTATGACTATAAACAAGAGTCCATGAAAGTAATGCTTGTTTTAGGAAACTTGCGAGTTTAATCGCAATCGGTATTTTATTAATATGTCATAATCATATTTCAGTATGAACTCCTCCTACTTTTTGACACAGACTGCGACGTCACAAACTCCACCCACACAGGATTATTTCTGGTTCCTGCGTTCATGAAGAGATTGACAAACCTCGACATACAGGTATCGCTTTTACTTTAAAGACAGTCTTTGTGGAGAATTGGACAATATGTAAATATGATATACAACACAAAATGATAATTTTAGATTAACTGGGAGAGTAACTACAGCCTATGAGCTGCAGAAACGGTTGGTTTCACTTTCATGTGTCACACGGTTGTCTAAGATTATGTATAGGCCTGTTTTAAGTGCAAAATGTGCAATTGTACACAGCAAAAACTCCAGTGTTAAATTAACACTCCTGGGAGTGTATATGAGTCCACACTCAAGGGTGTAAAGTGTTAAAATATGAGTGTTAAATTCACACTCAAGAGTGTTAAAGTTAATGAGATAATTAAGTGATTAATTTAGTGATGATTGAGCATTATTGAAGACACCTGATGTTAACAAGCAGAATCACTGAAGGAGAAAATCACAAATTGTAAGTTACCGTTACGGTGATGGGTGTTTGCTTTAGTTGGGCTCTAGACTAGGGCTGTGCGATATATATCGCGATATTGTTATGCGCATCTCGTCAGTAAAGCCGGTTCCTTGATTAGTAGTAAATCACCATCACCTGCTTTCAGATGGAGCGGCATTTACTACAAAGAGCCGTAGTTAACTGACAAGCTGAGCCAAATCACATCAATATCGCGGACGTATCGCCAGCGATATTTAATACGATATGGCTCAGCTTGTCAGTTAACTACGGCTCTTTGTACACAGCAAACACTCCTGTGTTAAATTAACACTCCTGGGAGTGTATATGAACACTCAAGAGTGTTTAAGTTAATGATATAATTGTGATTAATTTAGTGATGATTGAACATTATTGAAGACACCTGATGTTAACAAGCAGAATCACTGAAGGAGAAAATCTCAAATTGTAAGCCACCGTTATGACGATCAATGGTTGCTTTAGTTGGACTCTTGACCCTTATATTATTAACTTTAGATTTTGTTTGTCTGTTGTTTCTGAATTATAATCACCAGTTGAACAAAGAAAAAAGTGATCTGATGGTGTTGGTTATATTATGACAATCATCATTTGAACTTGATCACTGACCTCATTAAGATCCTTCTTTCTGACTTCGATTTATGTTGTTGGTTAAAGCATAACTGTGAATCTGCATAAATGCCCAGAATTTTTGATATAATATAAAGGATTTCTTAAAAGTTGTTTTTAAAAAAAAAAAAATCACTCTTTTAGGCACACACAGACGTCAAGATTCAGTCTATGCATCTCAACAATGGTGACGAGCAGAATATTCAATTAGGAAAAGTAAATTACATAGACAATTCAGATCATAATTTTTTTCATACCGCAATGCATGATGGGAGCCATTAATGAGTTGTGATTGGTGGCAGCCACTGCAACATGCTTTATTATTGTCACCATTGTTGAGATTCACAGGCTGATCATTGATGTCTGTGTTTTAAATGAATTTATCTGAATGTCTTTTGATCAGAACAATGTTTATTAAATATACTGAATTATAAGTAAAGTACTGATAATCATAGGCTGAAGAATCACTAAACTGCTGCTAACAAGTTAAACCAAACTATCTCAATAAGTTTCCTTTTTCAGATCACAGCATGATTATGTCAAAACATAACCAACACTATAAGATAACATTTTACTTTGTTCATTTAACTGTTATAAATCAATAACAGCAGACAAACAACAGTAAATATTAAAGTAAACATATAATGGTCTAGAGCCCAACTAAAGCAAACACCCATCACCTTAATGGTAACTTACAATCTGTGATTTTCTTCTTCAGTGATTCTGCTTGTTAACATCAGGTGTCTTCAATAATGCTCAATCATCACTAAATTAATCACTTAATTATCTCATCAGCCCTAAATGCCGCTTCATCTGAAAGCAGGTGATGGTGATTTACTACTAATCAAGGAACCGGCTTTACTGACGAGATGCGCATAACAATCTCACGATATATATCGCACAGCCCTACTCTTGACCCTTATTTGTTTACTTTAAATTTTGCTTGTCTGCTGTTATTCATTAATAACAGTCAGATGAACAAAGAAAAAATGTGATCTGATAGTGTTGGTTATGTTTTGACATAATCATGTTGAGATCCGAAAAACGAAACTTATTGAGATGGTTTAAGTTGTCAATTACAGCAGCTCTGTGATTCTACAGCATATGATTTTCAGTATTTTTCATATAATTCAAAAATATTTCCTTGTTCTGATCAAAAAGACTTTCAAATGAATTTATTTAGAAACACAGACATCAATAATCAGCCTGTGAATCTCAACAATGGTGACAATAATAAAGCATGTTGCAGTGGCTGCCACCAATCACAACTCATTAATGGCTCCCATCATGCATTGCGGTATGAATAAATTATGATCTGAATTGTCTATGTAATTTGCTTTTCCTAATTGAATATTCTGCTCGTCACCATTGTTGAGATGCATAGACTGAATCTTGACGTCTGTGTGTGCCTAAAAGAAAGATTTTTTTTCAAAACAACTTTTAAGAAATCCTTTGTAATATATCTAAAATTCTGGGCATTTATGCAGATTCACAGTTATGCTGTAACCAACAACATAAATCTAAGTCAGAAATAAGAGTTCAGTAATCAAGTTCAAATGAAGATTGTCATAATATAACTGGCATCATCAGATCACTTTTTCTCTTTGTTCATCTGGCAGATATAACTCAGATACAGCAGCCAAACAAAATCTAAAGTGAATAATATAAGGGTCTAGAGCCCAACTAAAGCAAACACCCATCACCATAACGGTGGCTTACACTTTGTGATTTTCTCCTTCAGTGATTCTGCTTGTTAACATCAGGTGTCTTCAATAATGATCAATCTTCACTAAATTAGTCACTTAATTAGCTCATTAACTTTAACACTCTTGGGTGTTAATTTAACACTCATATTTTAACACTTTACACTCTTGAGTGTGGACTCATATACACTCCCAGGAGTGTTAATTTAACACTGGAGTTTTTGCTGTGTATTCAGTTGTTATTAAGTGTAAAGGTACATATTTTACCATTATTGCATACACTTTTATTAAACATTGTGTATGTTGCTAAACAAATGCCTCAAAAGTCTATTTTTGTGATTCAATAAAAAGCTAAGAATGCATCTTTGAGCAAATCAGTTTAATTAGATGCTCAGATACACCAATATCCAAAAACAATAATTCAGTTTTTATACACATAGTGATTTATTTCATGCGTGTGTTTGGATTAAACAAAAATATTATAAACAACAGCATATTAATGATTAGCATATTAAAATAAATCTTGTGCACATAGTGTGGTAACATGATCTCATTAGTGTGTGTTAATGAAGTAAAATCAGTGTAATATTTCACAGGGTGATGAACAGAACAGACAGACGTCAGAGAAGATGATGAACTGAAGACTAAAGAAAGAGACGGAGGAGAAACAGAATATCAGCATGTTCAGAGGTCAGAGATTGCTCTATGAATCTTTTTAATAGTTGAATGAGTGTTCATAGTGTCCTATTTATAGTGAAATGCTGTTTCTAAATGGTATTAATCACACTGAAGGCTCATATTCAAATGTACAAGCAGATAAAGCTGATAAAATGTCATCTGAAATTGTTAAACTACTAAGTACTGAAATGATGTGCTTCATATACTTGATGAAACACTGAATATGTTTTGTACAAATACAAAGACAGTATATACTAATGTTGGTCTCCTAGCTTTATTTATTATGTTGTAGATTGTCTAACATATACAGAAGATTTAAGCCTCACATCTGTGGCTATTTTTGAAGAAAAGAAAAAAAAATACCACGAGGTCAAGAGAACTGACTGAAGCTCATCCTTGATTTTGTTAATGCTGATGGCATGTGGTTGATAAATAAAGATGATTGAATTTCTAGCTCATTATTATACCTCATTACACCCTTTAACTTCATTTTGGTATTGCCTATTCCTGTGTTTTATGTTTACCATGATAACATCTTAAACTTCTTTAGAGAGTTAATAAATCTTATTGCTTTTTACCTATTCTCAATTTTGTGTTTTGTAGAAGAAAAGTGATTATTGTGTCGTATCAAAGAGTTAAGTTGCAAATGCTTTTATTTCTGCAGTATTTCGATGGAGAGAAAGGAGCAAAGACAGAGACCCTCCCGACAGTAAGTCTTCACAGAGATGAACATTGATTATCCTTGATGAACAGCGTGATTTATTATGGGCAGTTTTATCTTTTTATTTGTAATGAATCCTAATTACCAAGTCAGAACAACTATTAAGAAATCCTTTGGATTACATTGAAAAAGCTATAAATATTATTCTCTACAAAGACAGTGCTGTTATAATCAATAAAGTAAACCTAACTCATAAATTGGACTCTATATGAGTTCAGAGATTCAGGTCAAATGATTGTGAAATAATGATTATGTTAAAGCACAACCAACACCATCAGATCACCTTTTTTCTTTGTTCATCTGGCTGTTATAACTCATGTACAAGTTAATAATATAAGGGTCTAGAGCCCAACTAAAGCAAACACTGATCTCCATAATGGTGACTTTAATTATGGTTTTCTCCTTCAGTTATTCTGCTTGTTAACATCAGGTGTCTTCAATAATGGTCAATCATCACTCAATTAATCACTTAATTATCTCATCAACTTTAACACTGTTTCAGTGTTACTTCCAACACCCTGAGTGAGTGTGGATTATATAAACACAGAGCAGTATTAATTTAACACTGGGGATTTTTACATTTAATTTAATATTCAACAATATGAGACGCTGCCTGCTAGGGCTGGGCGATTTAAATCGCGATATTGTTATGCGCATCTCGTCAGTAAAGCCGGTTCCTTGATTAGTAGTAAATCACCATCACCTGCTTTCAGATGAAGCGGCATTTAGGGCTGAGGAGATAATTAAGTGATTAATAAAGTGATGATTGAGCATTATTGAAGACACCTGATGTTAACAAGCAGAATCACTGAAGGAGAAAATCACAAATTGTAAGTTACCATTAAGGTGATGGGTGTTTGCTTTAGTTGGGCTCTAGACCATTATATGTTTACTTTAATATTTACTGTTGTTTGTCTGCTGTTATTGATTTATAACAGTTAAATGAACAAAGTAAAATGTTATCTTATAGTGTTGGTTATGTTTTGACATAATCATGCTGTGATCTGAAAAAGGAAACTTATTGATATAGTTTGGTTTAACTTGTTAGCAGCAGTTTAGTGATTCTTCAGCCTATGATTATCAGTACTTTACTTATAATTCAGTATATTTAATAAACATTGTTCTGATCAAAAGACATTCAGATAAATTCATTTAAAACACAGACATCAATAATCAGCCTGTGAATCTCAACAATGGTGACAATAATAAAGCATGTTGCAGTGGCTGCCACCAATCACAACTCATTAATGGCTCCCATCATGCATTGCGGTATGAATAAATTATGATCTGAATTGTCTATGTAATTTCCTTTTCCTAATTGAATATTCTGCTCCTCACCATTGTTGAGATGCATAGACTGAATCTTGACGTCTGTGTGTGCCTAAAATAATGATTTTTGTTTTTTAAACAACTTTTAAGAAATCCTTTATATTATATAAAAAATTCTGGGCATTTATGCAGATTCACAGTTATGCTGTAACCAACAACATAAATCGAAGTCAGAAAGAAGGATTTTAATAAGTTCAGTGATCAAGTTCAAATGATGATTGTCATTACATAACCAACACCATCAGATCACTTTTCTCTTTGTTCAACTGGCGATTATAAGCCAGATACAACAGCCAAACAAAATCTAAAGTTAATAATATATGGGTCAAGAGTCCAACTAAAGCAACCATTGATCGTCATAACGGTGGCTTACAATTTGAGATTTTCTCCTTCAGTGATTCTGCTTGTTAACATCAGGTGTCTTCAATAATGCTCAATCATCACTAAATTAATCACTTAATTATCTCATTAACTTAAACACTCTTGAGTGTTCATATACACTCCCAGGAGTGTTAATTTAACACTGGAGTGTTTGCTGTGTACAAAGAGCCGTAGTTAACTGACAAGCTGAGCCATATCGCATTAAATATCGCTGGCGATACGTCCGCGATATTGATGTGATATGGCTCAGCTTGTCAGTTAACTACGGCTCTTTGTAGTAAATGCCGCTCCATCTGAAAGCAGGTGATGGCGATTTACTACTAATCAAGGAACCGGCTTTACTGACGAGATGCGCATAACAATCTCACGATTTAAATCGCCCAGCCCTACTGCCTGCATTGACACCATTATATGAGAACTGAACTGAGCTGGACGATGACATCATGGTTTTCTCCATTGCGGATAAATATATATAAATGAACTAAATTAATAACTTTTTTAAAACAAAAATGAAACATCTTGAAATGAACTTCCTTAAGCTGGAATGTGGCGCTATTTTCTTTTGGAAACAAAGTTTGTGGCATTATTTTCCTGTTATCTCTGTAAAGCTGCTTTGATACAATCTGTATTGTAAAAAGCGCTGTAGAAATAAATGTGACTTGACTCTGTTTGCCTTATTGGTAATTAATCACATGTTTGTTTGTTTTTGTGTATTTTTAGAAATAAGTGTAAAAACAGATGTTCTGCTTAATATGTTTTTCAGTGTCATTACGGGCATCTAGTAAACCTGAACTGAACCTGGTGTTGTGCGGAAGTGATGCGGCTCTGAAGGCCTCTGTATCGAAATGTTTTATGGGACAAAAAACACTTTCCTTGTCACACCAGAGGGATTCCAGCAAAGAGTGTGTGATTTATGAAGTGGAGCTTCATGGTCATGTGATCAGTCTGGTGGAGCTTCCAGCTGTCAATCAGCTCTCAGAGGAGGAAGTGATGTGTCAGACTCTCCGCTGTGTGTCTCTCTGTGATCCTGGAGTTCATGTTTTCCTCCTCATTATTCCTGCTGGGACTCTTACTGATGAACACAAAGCAGAAATAGAGAAGATCCAGAGGATTTTTGACTCTAGAAAGCATTTCATTCTGCTTTTCACATCAGAGCTCAGTGTTGAAGAATCAGTGACAGATTTGGTCAAATCCAGCCCAGACTCTCAGAGGTCAGTCAGTCTCTGTGGAGGTCAGTACAGAGTGATGGGGTTAAAGGAGTCTGAAAACTCTAGACAGATCCCAGATCTACTGGATTATATAGATAACATGAAGACTGAACCATATTCACTTCAGATGTATGTGAAAGCTCAAGAGAACAGAGTCAGACATGAACTGGAGAAACAACATAAAGAAGAGCTGAAGAAAATGGAGAATAAAATCAAAGAGTTACTTCAGTCAGTGGGTGAGTGAATACACTTCATATAGAAACTAATGTTTTAAAGGGTCGAAAAATAACGGAAGACTCAACTTCTTTATCCAACATAATCATTTTCAGCTTCTGCACTTGTTTTCACTAAGTCTTTTTGTCTATCAACTTTATTTTCAGGTGCTGAATGTGAACTGGATGATCTGGAGCGTTTGAGGATTGTGCTGATCGGAAAGACAGGAAATGGAAAGAGTGCGACAGGAAACACTATTCTGGGAAGAAACGAGTTTGAGTGTGACATAAGCGTAGAGTCAGTGACAACTGTGTGTGAAAAGGGAGTTGGTGAAGTTGATGGTCGATCAGTAGCTGTTGTTGATACTCCAGGACTCTTTGACACAACACTGCCAAATGATCAAGTGGTGGAAGAAATAATGAAATGCATTTCACTTTCATCACCTGGACCTCATGTGTTTGTCATTGTGTTGAGTTTGGGAAGATTCAACATGGAAGAAGTATACACTGTTGATCTAATAAAGAAGATCTTTGGTCATAAATCTGCTCAGTTCAGCATCGTTCTGTTCACTAGAGGAGACGAACTTGAGGATGAATCTATAGAGGATTATGTGAAGAGAAGTAACTCTGCAGAACTGAAGAAACTGATCAGAGATTGTGGAAACAGATTCCTGGTGTTCAATAACAGAGAAAAACAAGACAAAACTCAAGTTACTCAACTGTTGAAGATGATAGAAGAAGTGAAGAATGCTAATGATGGTCGATACTTCACTAACAGCATGTTTGAGGAGGCAGAGATGTCCATTAAAAAGAGAATGGGGGAAATACTGAAAGAGAGAGAAAGAGAAATGCAGAATCAGAGAGAAGAATTACAAGCTAAATATGAGATGGACATGAAAAACATGATGAAGAAGCTCAACGAGGAGAAACAAAGAGCAGATGAAGAGAGAAAGAAAATGCAGAATCAATTCAGAGAAAAAGAGGAAAAACTCAGAAAAGAGTTTGAAGAAAAAGAAAAAAGCAGAACAGGAGAAACGAGAGATTGAAAACCAGAAACAATCAGAAGAAGAAAAACAGCGAAGAGCTGAATATCATCAAAATATAGAAGAGGTGAAGAGAGAGAATGAAAATCAGAGAATTAAAAACAGCAGAAAGAAAGAGAAGATAGAGAGAAGAAAAATACAGACATGATCAAGAAAATATGATAATTGAACAAGAATGAATTATAGCAGAAGTACAGATGAAGAAAGAAGAAATAAAAAAGTGATTTGGATGAGAAAAGGAGGAATAAAGAAGAAGAAGAGGAGGAGAGAGAGATAGACTGAGATTGACACAGAAAAGACTGTGACAGGACGGATACAGACATTTCTGCCATTGGACTATTGAGCTTCTAAAATGATGAGTCCTATTAAACACTTTATTTTCATAATGAGTCATCGTTTCCTACATTTTATAAATGGTTATTGTTTGGAACTTATGTATACATACAATTTATTTTATGGATTTTTTTCTTTTTTTGCAATTATTGAAGATGGTACATTTATAAGTGTCACTATATGTGGTTTTAAAGTTCAGATTCTGTAATTTGCAATTTTATCAGTACTTTTCAGGTATTATAAATGTGTGGTCCACCATGCTATTATATTGTTAATGGTTTAGGCCAATTTGTGTTGCAATAATTAATTCTATTTTAAAAAGGCTGTTTAGACAAGGCACACAGATGTCTGTAAATGATCTTGGTCACCTGAGTGACATATGGGTTCTGGCTAGCAAGAAACTCATTTTGAACATTGTAATTTTTAAAGATTTTTTTTTTTTTTTTTTACTCATGTCAGTTTTTTTTGTTTTTGTTGAAAAATTTTAGTTACTTGTTATGTCCTTTAAATGGATTTTGCTCTGCCTTATGTGGCATGAAAAACAGTTTATCTTTTTGAGCAGAACGGACAATCAGTAACTTCAGGATTAAGAACTGAAATAAAAGCATTAACAGCGAAGGCACAGTGAAGAAGCCTGTATATCCCCTGCTCTTTTAGATAACGGTGGTTTATACAGTGACCTCCACATGGTTTCACATTCTCTTCAACACCCAATACTCTACACCAACAGTGTGTCAGCTTTATAGTTGACATTGTTAATAAAATGGTTTGTCAGTGTCTGTACATACAGTGCAATGCATAAGTGAATACACCCATGCTAAAGTTGACTAAAAAGAGGAATAAAAAATCATATTTTGGAAATTGAACGTAATGCCTTAATTTAAAAAATTAGGAAAAATCCAACCTTTAAGGACACCAATTTTCTTTGTGAATGAATAATGTATCGTAAATAAATAAATGTTCTTCCTTAAAATACATGGTGCATAAGTTAGTACACCCCTATGTTAAATTCCCATAGAGGCAGGCAGATTTTTATTTTTAAGTATTTAAAAAAAAAAAAAAATTAGGATACTATGCATCCTGATAAAGTTCCCTTGGCCTTTGGAATTAAAATAGCCCCACATCATCACATAGCCTTCACCATACCTAGAGATTGGCATGGGGTACTTTCCATAAGATCATCTCTCAATGCAAATCAAACTAGCTTTTAGGCTAACTGAAATAAAACCATGCCAATCTCTAGGTATGGTGAAGGCAATGTGATGATGGTGGTGGTGCTAAAAGGTTGCCTCTCTTTTTATGAGCATCTTCCTCCTCGCTCTCATCAGAGTCTCCCAAGAAATGACTATAAATTAGGGTGGAAAAAACAAACATCTTATTAATTACTCTTATTAATTATAATAAATGTTAAGCCTTCCTGTAGCTCTAACAGTAGAGTGTGTTGGCGCTTGCAATGCTAAGGTCATGGGTTCGATTCCCAGGGAAAGCAAGAACTGATAGGAACGCAAATGTGTACCTTGAAATGTAATGTAAGTTGCTTTGGATAAAAATGTCTGCCAAATGTAAATGTATTTACATAAACATTTTCACTGGCCTAAGAACTTAAGTTGTAAATCAATGTAATTGGTTGAGAATGGTTTCTCTGAGAAACCAGAAAACATACTGTCCATTTAACTCTATTTCAGCTGGCTTTACGTGTGGTGGTTGTCGGGTTCATCATATCATAACACTAAATTATGTTTTTGAGAAAATATAGAGGCCAAAAAGTTTATGTGAAATATAAAGGATAATATACGTATACTAACATCGGCTTTGGCCTTCTTTTTGGCCGAATCTCCTCCTCTTCCTCTTCAGACTGTAGATCCGATGTGTTGCAATTTAGAGCTTTCTTCAATAGTTGTCGTGCCACAAAGTAGTCATCTAAAAATTAAATAGCCTACATGTTAAACTTCAGTAGACCTTCAAATTAATAGAGTAAAAAAGAACAGAACTATAGACAACAGAACAATATGAGACAATATAATTAAAAGGATTTTCTTCCCATATAAAATATTGGCAAAATACTTTGATATTTGCTTACATTTAGATTATTTAAAAAGAAAATAGCATACCACATGATTTAATAACTCTGGCATCATATTTTTTCCAGTCAGGTCCAGGTTCCTCCGAATTTTTCGCTGCCCTGTTCACTCTCTCATCATTTTTGTAGTTTGGCCAATAGATAACTCCATCATTGTACCAATTTTGTGGCACCACTGCTACGGTTTTGTTTAGCAGGAACTCAATTAAGTGAAACATCCTTAAACGAGAAGGAAGTAACAAACAGCACCAGATAAATTTAACTTCCTGTTTCAATAACAGGTCAGTACATCTACCTTGGGTTATTTCACCAAGTGCATGGTCACTTTCAAATTAAAGAAGCTGGTCCAAAAAATAAAAGAAATTCAGATATGGTCAACAAATCGGAATTGGTCATCAAGACCTGCAGTGTAAATGTGGCCTTATTGAACTCAATTGAATCAACAATGAACTGTCAACTTACTGTGAAGTTGCTTTGAAACAATATGTATTGTATAAAGTGCTATATAAACAAACATGACTTTGAACACATTGAACAAGCAACTTACAGTTAAGTAAAGTACTTACAGTTAATTGTTATCCAGCTTCAGAGTGCAGTGTTTGTGATGATGCATGGTAATGTCATTTTTTGTCATTGTATCTGGTCCTAATTCTACATAAACACCTGTCATCAAAACTAATGTGAAACCGCATCAATTCTTACAGCTAATATTAGAACACAAGAGCTACAACTAAAACTATCATTCTCCCCGGTAAATGCCTTTACCTTTTAACTGGTAATTATAAAAAAAGAAAAACTGATAAGCCTCTTTAACCTTAAAGTTTTAGTTCACCCAATAATGAAAAAAATAAAATAAAATGAGAGTGAGTAAATGATCTTAAAATATTTGTAATTCTTGGGTGAACTAAAACTTTTACCTGTGGAGATATTCCTAAAATGTATGAAATAAGGGTATGGCCACAAAACCATCCCTATGAGGTAAAACAACACATTTTTGGACAAGCTCTGAAGCTTTAACACACTTGAGTATATCCAAAGTTTCTGAAATAGTATGGATATTCAGATAGTCAGAATTGAATGGGTAAGTGAAGAACAAAGACTTCTCTGAAAATTCTTTGTACACTACGTAGACTCCATCACTGCATTCCACAATGTTATGTATCATGCAAATCTCATTTCCAATGACAAAGACATTATTCCCGGTTGAAACTTTAACAGTCCACTTGTCACAGGCCATCTCACCATACTGTGCTTTCACTGACAATCCATCTACAAGTGGCCCAACAAAGTGCTGTTTTTTAAAAGAGGCACCATTTAAAGGAGTGTCAGTAATTCTCATCTCAGACAATCGACGAATAATTTGGGCAAGGGGAAAGTCTGGTTTTCTGACAAGCCTTTTTATCTTGTGTAGGTAACTTTCATAGGGAAATGCAGAAAATGAGTCAAGACAACCATGTCGTTGTACTTCATCTGCTAGATGGACCACAGCATGTACATTATACACAAGTTGATCTTTGCCACATATTTCCCCAAAGTGTGAAACAAAAGATCTAAGCAAGGTGCGAGCATACTGTGTGTGGCAGGATAGTCTAGGACTTACTAAAATAGCAATACCAGAGAAGAGTAGCATGAAATTGTTGTACATATTTCGGTCCAGAAAGGTACTTAATACTACAGGTCCTGTGTACAGCAGAAACTGCCTCAATTCAGTGGCCTTCCAGCGATCTAATTCCCTCAGCGATCTGGGCTTTCGAGCAAACTCCACAGGAATATAGGGACGCATTTCTACCAGTTTAGTGGACATTTTCTCAATTATGTTTGCAGGTACTCTGAAATTCAGAGGACCCCAGAGCCAAATGTTCAACAAACGCCTAACCACACCTAAACAAACCAAATGCATATAATCTAGAGGGAATTGTGAAACCATGCCAACACTACTGCCATTAAATGGATGTGACCCCTCATGATGATGAACCTCATCAATCATGCTTTCAAATGTATCATCTGTCCTTAGAGCATAGTCTGTACATGGGTATGTCATGCGTCTGTTAATGTATTTACCAGGCTGAGAACATTTGTCACAGCCATGGTAACCATTATGGTTCTTTGTGTTTTTAACAAAGGACCTGGCTGGTGTGTCACAAATGACTGTGTCCAGCTCAAGCTTCAATGTCTTACCCTCTAGGTCAAAGCCTTTTTCAAGAAGTTGTAACTCAGTTACAAAATCTTCAAGAAACTCTTTTGCTGAGCTTGGTTTCTTTGATCCACAGTATAAACCGATCACTACTGGTTCTTTCATAGGAACACTCAGTAGCAGTCCAAGAATGGGCCACAGTTGCAGACTAGAGCTCTTGAACAAAGATAGTCCATCGATGTTAATTTGTAACTTCAAACATAAATTGTCTGCCAGTGTGTGTATGTATTTAGACAGTGTACTTCTAAGTGATGTCAGAATACCAAAATAGTGGTACTGTCCCCCATCTCTTTCTATGATAGAGTACTTTGTCTTAGTCCTAAGGAGGGTTCTAGCATCCTTTGGAAGATCAGGATGGCAAATGCGAAGAATGCACAATAGTGCTGTCAAAGCAACCAAAGAAATTCCAAAGTGTATGGCCCAGTTGGAAATGCTGTCAGAGAGTGAAAATGTCTCAGACAGTTCATTATCTGAATGTTCTGAATCAGATGTCTGAATCGGCCTATCACAGCTGCCAACCACGAAACCCTCCTGTATGTCTGCATCTACCTCCATGCCACCTTCCTCCTCACTAAAGTCTAGTCCAGTTTCAGTTGGATTGTCTGTACTGTCTTCAACAAACGTTCTATTGACATATACAAGTTCCCTATCTGTTGTCATTTGAAAGTCAGTCAAATTTGTGCAGTCATCCCTAATTTGTTTAAGTCGTTTATCTACGTCTACATGGGTCCTCCGTCTTAAGGTGGAGCTGGAGACAGGTACAGTTTTTCTATTCATTTTATCTAAAAGAAACGTTACAGAAACACAAAATACAGATTGCAACAGTGAGTTGTGGAAAAGAACTAAATTTGTTGTGTTTTTTCACAAATAATTACACAGCAGGGCTCGACAACCAGTACAGTGTTAAATGCTGTAGTGGGGACCAGTGTCAGTATTTGACAAAATATCTGTCTAAATCAAGTTGGAAAAGTATGAAATCTTACTTACTCAGATATTCGGAGATGAAACTCTAGATCAGACTGGTAGCACTTGAACAAACTGTAAGCTGAAACAGAACACACACACACACACACACACACACACACACACACACACACACACAGTCTCTTAATATAATATGAAATAATTACCTGAAACAACATGACATGGGGAGGTGGTTGAAAATATATTTGTCATGATGTAAACCAAAATGAACTCAAACTAACCAAACCAGTACAGTGTTAAATGCTGTAGCGGGGACCAGTGTCAGTATTTGACAAAATATCTGGCTAAATCAAGTTGGAAAAGTATTAAATCTTACTTACTCAGATATTCGGAGATGAAACTCTAGATCAGACTGGTAGCACTTGAACGAACTGTAAGCTGAAACAGAACGAACACACACACGTACAGTATTATATTAATTATGTTTATAAAACGGGAAGTTAACTGGGGGGGGGGGGGGGCAGGCACTTGTGCTTTTAGGGGGCACACCTTTAACATTCATCTTAACCTATTTTCAGTATTATTTCAAGTCATTTTTCACCATGTCATGCATGACTGCATCTCTAGAAAAAGCTAATAAATAATATTAGCTAAGCTAATAAAACAATTTCAATTCAAATGAATGTTTCATTATGTTTAATTGTAGTGTGATATAATGATCAATAATAACACATTTTTAGCATCTAAGCACATCTAGGCACTTTTTTACACCTGGGGTGGGCGATATGGCAATAATATCACAATTTTTGTTTTTGTTTTTCAGAAAAAATCACGATTTTATCATGATTCTTTTTCATGTTGGTTTTACTATTTTGCATGTGACTGAGCATTACAGCCAAACTAATGTCCCTATTTTAAAAACAAAGCCTTATAACAAAATATAGGTAACAAAATATAAAATAAAAAAGAATGGCAGACATTTAGGTCAAAGTGGCGAAGATAAAATCTTTGTCACTATTTTCTTTGTTATTAAAAATTAAGAACAGAGATACATATTACACATACACAACTTAATATACAAATGAAATAAACAGTGCTTTATTTTTTCAGCTATAGGTGTATTTAACAGTAGAATTGAAGAAAGTAATTAAATGGACAAATATGAAAATAAAACACAACAGACTTAAAGTTCTCAGTCAAGAGCAGTGAATGATTTCCTCTGTGTGTTTTGTTGTTTTATTAACATTAACGGCATAGTTCTCCCCCCAAAAAGTCATAATTTACTCTCTTAAGTTGTTTTAAACCTGAATAAGTTTCTTTCTTCTGTTGAAAATAAACGTTATTTGAAAGAATGCCAGTAACCAAACAGTTGATGTACCCCTGTGACTTCCATAGTATATTTTTTTCCTACTATGTATGTCAATGGGGACCAGCAACTGTTTGGTTTTGGGTGAACTATCTCTTTAAGAACAAGCGGCAGGATGTTTATTATTAGGGCTACTGTCTCTTTAAGAACTGCACGCGACGCGTCTAATATACACGCATATATGACAAGCAGATTTTAATTAATTTTCTCTGTTTGCTTTCACTTTAGACATAACCAACTTTGTTTATGTAAACATTGTCTGTATTTGACAGTATTAGCGCAATATAAGACTCAAAAGATAACTTTTAGTCCAGTAACAGGCTTTACATGTGCGTGTCGAGTGTACGCGCTCAGTAAAGCGCATATTTGAACAGCGCATCAGCAGCGAATGACATGTTTAACCGGCAAGGCTTTAAAGCACATGCAATGCAAATAATGAACTTTTGTGAACTGCAGTGTCCCGTTCCTCTGCGTTAACATTTGATGTGAATATACGTCGTGCTGCAGTGTAGCCGATAGATGAAGGCGCCGCAACTGATAAAATGCGCAGTTGTAAGACTTTCCCTCTCTGCCGTGCGTGCGCGCGCTATCGGTTGGTTTGGACGACAGTCTCTGTCTCGCATGCGTGCTCGCTCTAGGTTCTGGGAGATTTTTAACTAATTTGCGCCATAACTAGTGGTCCATCCAGTAGTTAAGAACCTGAATTGTTTATAGTAATTCTGAAATTTAGTGCACATGAGTGAAAAAAAAATACAGCACAGAAGAATGTCTATTTTTGCGTGAGATTTCTTTGTTGAGCGTGAGAGCGTGAGATTGAGGCTGAATGCGTGACTGTCACGCGAGATGCGTGAGAGTTGGCAACCCTGGAGATGTGCTCAGGGTTTGATAAAAATACAGAAAGCTAACGTAGCTATGTTAAATCATATTAAATCACCACACCTCCCAGAGAGAAATAATTCCATCCAAAAAAAGCTTTTTAGAGTTATAATTACCAAAAACATTTTTACTCAAATCTCCGCCAAATCTAATGACCATTTGCTAACTAAGTTATGGTACTTTGACACAATCATTTCAGAAATAAAATCATCGGTATGTTGTACAGTATGAACGGTAATGTTAAGTTACATGTTAAGTACAAATAAAGCATATTTGAACTATTCTTACCGTGTTCCGTGTTTGTCGACTCGACCTGCCGTTGTAGGTTTTTCACAGTGCGGGATTCAGTGATAATGGCGACAGTTGAAATAGGCGCGTTTGTTCAGCGGGTCCGCCCAGCGTCTGTAGCGAGCCCGCGAGTTGACAGTGCGCTGTCAGGAGGCAGGGCATATTCTGTGCGCATGATCGAATTGAGTCTGAAAGAACAGCGGACCCAGAGCGGACCTAGCGGCTTGAGGGCGGATCCGCCCCGGAGTCTACTGCTAAGGGTAACCAAAGGAGCATCAGCCACACAAATCTTTTGTTTACAGTCATAATCTCTGCAGAGGTAATAAAGTTATAAATCTGCAAGTCATTTTAAATATGTGAAAGGAAAGGCATTTGAGTAAATATACACACTTATGTGTGAGGGGAAAACGGGGGTAGTAGAAAACTTCGTTTTTTGTTTCCATCTATCTCCATGTTGAACTGTTTTGTGTTTACTGTATCCACTTATGATTGTATTATTATGGAAACACGTTCATGAACAATACAAGTTATTGCTTTGTAAAAGCTCAAAATAATAATCATAGCCTACCATACACAGTTGGTCAACAAAGTACACTCAAATGTCTCAAGGACAAGGTAATAAACAATCAAATGGCACTGTACGTTACAGCCAAACAGGCTATCCGCCGAAGATTTGCGGGGGTTTAGCTTGTTTTATTGATCTGCTAAGTAGCATATTCCAATAGCAATACATCCTAATTACTCGACTAGCGAATCACTAAACTACATGTAGTGCTGATTTATTTAGTAGATATTTTGACAGGGACAATACACACTGACGAACATTTATGTGAAATGTGTCAATACTTTTCAACTGCTGTCCCTGGGCAAGGTCACAATAGTTCATACATTGACTAAAGTTTTGTCGTAGAGTTGGGGAGGTCACTCGAGTCCGGACTCGAGTCCAATTTTGAATGAACTCGGACTTGTCACGCACTCGGATGAATTTGTACTCGGACTTGACACGGACTCGGACATTTTAGACTCGGAAAATTTGCCGAGTACAGTCGAGTCCGGGCACTGGAGGACACAATATTATTCAAAAACGAAACGAAACTGCTTACATTGTGTTGTGTCAGTGTTGAGCATTGTAGCCAATCACAGATATAAGCGCATGAACACAGTGGCCAATCAGAGGCGTTTTGAGTCACCATGCGGAGAAGTCGCTCAAAAGAATCAGCGCGAGTTTTATCCTTTCGCAAATCTCCTCATAAACAACAAAGTCTTGACGCGATATAAATAAGAGATTAGCTGTGCAGTGCGGACAACTTCAGTGTTTATGACGAGAGTTTCAGTGAGAGTGCAGAACGCGGTAAAGTGATGGCTTAAAGTGAGCGCCATTGACAATCTAAATAATATATTTTTTCATGCTTGTAGAGGACCAGTGGTTACGTTCACACTGTAAATTAAAAAGAGTGATAATAACTGCATTTAAATGTGGGAGAGAATCCGCAGAATTTTAGTCCTGTGAGTCATGAAATTGCGATGATTGACACAGTAACCATAGCAACGTGAGAACGTGATAATCAAAGCAACATTTTGGCGTCTAATAATGTTATGATTTTTGTTACATTGATTAAGCCTACACTTTAGTCATAAGTTTACATACACCTTGCAGATTCTCCAAAATGTAATATTTATTTATTTTTTAATGTGAATGATCATAAAAACATTGTTTCTATTTATTACTGCCCTGAAAATCTTTTTCACATAATGGATGTTTCACGAGTTCACATGTTAATGAAATCTGATGTAATATTATAATGCGTATTTGGCTTGCTGTCCGGGGGGAGGGCTCCGAGCTCGGAATTCGGCCCGACCCCAGAGTACTCCCCCCTATGAATGTATAGATCATAGGTATCTATGAGCAGGCCCATCTGAATGTGAGGTGATGGGGTGGTGGCGGGATGCTGAGAAATTTGTCATGAGACAGGAGGTAAGGGAAGGCTTTATTTATACTGGCTTCTTCTTGTGCTGATTGGATGATTACCTGAACATGCTCCTCCCGAACTTTGTTACATAAACTTCATTTAATAGCCTAGTCCACAAGAAAAAATACAAACACAAAATACAAGACAAATTACATAGGCTTGATTTTAATATTGTGTTTCATTACCTGAATGATCCACAAGTTTTTTGTTTTTTTTTAATGGTTGTTCATGAGGAAAAATCCTCCAGCTCCTGCACATTCTTTGCTTTTCCAGCATCTTCTGCATATTTGACTCCTTACTAGCAGTGACTATGATTGTGAGATCCATCTTGTCACACTGAAGACAACTGATGGACTCATACACAACTATTACAAACCCTGCAAACATTTAGTGATGCTCAAGAAGGAAGCAACCATTAGGAGCCAGGGGGTGTACATTTTTGAACTGGATCATTGGTGTAAATTGCTCTTATTTTATTTAAAAATTCATTAATTAATTTAGTCCTGTCATTTAGAGGCTAAATAAGATATTACCCACTAAGCAAAATGATGTCCAAAACACGTCTTTTCAACGTCTTTGTCACAAAAGTCGGACGTTGAAATGACGTCCACTGAGGAGCCAGAATGAAAGTTTTTATGACGTCTTTTTCTGACGTGTTCTGCACGTCCGATATAGACGTTCATCGAACCTTCGTACAAGCTTAAAACTAGTTCAGATGTGGCCATTGTGGACATATTTTCAGCATCATTTATGGTCTCATTTATACATAATTACTTTGACTATTGCTGTCAGATGATCTTAGTGAGAATTAACAGAGGTTTAGATGTTGATATTTGTTTAATTTGAAGTGTCACCATTGTGGTGATCAATGTTTGCTTTAGTTGGGCTCTTGGTCCCCTTTCTTTTACTTTAACTTTTATTTGACTGCTTTAACTGTGTGTTTGTAAAGCACAATTGTTGTGGCAGAGAAAGCCAATAATAAGTAAGATCAGCTGTTTTCAGCTTATTGATGATCATGAAATCCTTACAAAACAAGCATCTAATGTTGTCAGATGCTTTGGCGTTCATAACCACCAACCTTGTGGAACTGCAATATTGGTGTGAAAAGCATTAAAATGATCACTTATTTGAAGGTGTATAAAAAGCATGTGCACATGATGTTTTGAGCAAATGTATCATATAGTCACACACAGACATCAAGATTTTGCATATGATTCACAACAGTGGTGACAAAAAAAACAAAAACAAAAAAACCTACATGCTGCAATGCATGATGGGTAGCTTTCATAGTACAAAACTCATCCTTAATTCCCAAGCTTTTTTGTTTTGATTGTCACCGTTGTTGTGATTCATATCCAAAATCTTGATGTCTATGTGTGACTAGATGTTACATTTGCTCAAAAACATCATGTGCACATGCTTTTTTTTATACACCTTCAAATAAGTGATCATTTTAATGCTTTAGGCACCAATATTGCAGTCCCACAAGGTTGGTGGTTATGAACGCCAAAGCATCTGACAACATTAGATGCTTGTTTTGTAATGATTTCATGATCATCAATAAGCTGAAAACAGCTGATCTTACTTATTATTGGCTTTCTCTGCCACAACAATTGTGCTTTACAAACACACAGTTGAAGCAGTCAAATAAAAGTTAAAGTAAAAGAAAGGGGACCAAGAGCCCAACTAAAGCAAACATTGATCACCACAATGGTGACACTTCAAATTAAACAAATATCAACATCTAAACCTCTGTTAATTCTCACTAAGATCATCTGACAGCAATAGTCAAAGTAATTATGTATAAATGAGACCATAAATGATGCTGAAAATATGTCCACAATGGCCACATCTGAACTAGTTTTAAGCTTGTACGAAGGTTCGATGAACGTCTATATCGGACGTGCAGAACACGTCAGAAAAAGACGTCATAAAAACTTTCATTCTGGCTCCTCAGTGGACGTCATTTCAACGTCCGACTTTTGTGACAAAGACGTTGAAAAGACGTGTTTTGGACATCATTTTGCTTAGTGGGTTAATATGAAAAAACGGTGGAGTATCCCTTTAAGCTTTTAATCTCTAAAATCATGAAGTGAATGAACCACATACAAGGTTTTATCCTGCTTTAGAACTGTTTGTATTTAATTGTATTTATTTATCAAACTATAAGACTACTATCTAATGCCAGTATGCAACATTTTTTAAACAATCCACTAAACATGCTTTTACCACTAAAAGAAAAGAATTCGCTAAGGTACGGCCACGGGTGCTCTTGATCCTGTGGCTGATTTTGGACTGTGTTCGCAGCTGAATCACGTTCTTCCTCCATTTTCTTCCACTGATTGACCATAGACAGTATAAGAAATGGACACAGCGACCCCATAGATTTCAACGGAGAAAAGTGAAGCAAATTAGAAGCACTCACTTCCTGATGGCTGAGCGTACTGCGCAGACTCAAACTGAGCTTGATGGCGTAGATGTGACGTGAGCAACCTGTCTGACCGTTGTAAGTCTTCTAGTAGCTGTGCCAAGAGAAATCTAACTTGCAGAAACAGAGAGCGTGAGTAGGAGCTGTCCATGAGCTAGGAGCAGGAGCAACTTTATGACTCTCTATGGGCTTCTCCCTTGACTTTATGCCTCCACGTCCCCCCGATTGACTGTGAGCTTCTCCTCCTGTCTATACGGTAATTTCCAGAGAGTCGCGTGGTTATGATGCAATCGTTAGCCTATTTTTACAAAAACTGCTTCTATGGGGCCATAATGTAAGATACAAGGTAATGGAGCCTTTTATACATTTTCGTGTTTGTTTAGAAATAAATAATGGACAAATGGAGTCTTTAAACGCCTCAGGTGTAAAGTTATTCGCTGTCAAAGTGACGCCAAAATGAATGGGAGTCAATGGAATGCTAACAGCAGGTAAAGGCTTGTTAGCCAATGGTGGCCCCCGGGGGTGGTACGCTTTTAGGCTGCTGGATTGACCCATAGACAGTATATAAACTGGACACAGCAACCCCATTGGATTCAGCGGAGACAAGTGAAGTCAATTAGAAGCACTTCTTCCTGATGGCTGAGCGTACTCATAGACAGTATATAAACTGGACACAGAGACCCCATAGGTTTCAACGGAGAAAAGTGAAGCAAATTAGAAGCACTCACTTCCTGATGGCTGAGCGTACTGCGCAGACTCAAACTGAGCTTGACGACGTGGATGTGACGTGAGCAGCCCGTCTGACAGTTGTAAGTCTTCTAGGAGCTGTGCCAAGCGAAATCTGAATCATTCCCTTCCGAATCTTGCAGAGACGGAGAGTGTGAGTAGGAGCTGTCCATGAGCTAGGAGCAGGAGCAACTTTATGATTCTCTATGGGCTTCTCCCTTGACTTTATGCCTCCACGTCCCCCCGATTGCCTGCAAGCTTCTCCTCCTGTCTCTATGGTAATTTCCAGAGAGTCGCGTGGTTATGACGCAATCGTTAGCCTACTTTTACAAAAACTGCTTCTACGGGGCCATAACGTAAGATACAAGGTAATGGAGCATTTTATACATTGTCGTGTTTCTTTAGAAATAAATAATGGACAAATGGAGTCTTTAAACGCCTCAGATGTAAAGTTATTCGCTGTCAAAGTGACGCCAAAATGAATGGGAGTCAATGGAATGCTAACAGCAGGTGAAGGCTTGATAGCCAATGGCGGTCGCCGGGGGTGGTACGGAAATCAAGCAATGGATTGACCCCCTGAGCGTACTGCGCAGACTCAAACTGAGCTTGATTGAGCAATTGGTTTGGTAATAGCAAGGGAAAATAGAATGAAGTGATCTCCAAAAAAAGAAGTACTTTTTGACTATAAATGAAATTGTAAGGAGTAAAAAGTACTTTTTTTTCTTAAAAAATGTAAGTAAAAGTAAAAGTACTGATTTTTAATTGTACTCAAGTAAAGTAAAAATCCCCAAAAATAATACTTAAGTTCAGTAATCAAGTAAAATTACTCAAGTATTTTACACCTCTGCTGGGAAATGAGGAACACCTGAGCAGAAGCTGTGTATTCAGAGACTGGGGGTGGGATAGATAGATAGATAGTGGGTACGGGGAGAGAGTAAATAGGGACGGGGAGTTAGGAGTTATTCTGTGCTGAATGCTGATGCTATTGAAGTTTGAAACTTGTACTGTGAGGATTGTACTGTATGTGACAAATATTAAAGGTGCCGTAGAATGGATTATTTTATTATTTTATAATGTTTCCTGGGGTGCCCTTATAATGTTAGTATGTTTTTTAGATCAAAATTTGTTATAATTTAGAAATAAAAGGCATATTTCCTAGCCTGATTTCATCACCTGGTTTGAACACTCTGTTTGAAGGGGCGTGTCTGCTGTGAGACTTCAGTGTTGTTGCCCACTGCTGTGATTGGCTGACATGCTTGCATATGAAATATCTGGCATTACATGTGGAACTATCTGGAAAACTTTTACTATTACAGCTATTATACGTTTTTACTATTACAGCTATCGGGATTAACGAATCATGAGAAGTTTTTTAAGTATTTAGATCTATTCCAGCATTGAGCAGATGACAGCCTGTTGATCGCGTGAATGAAGATCTTATCACTGCAATGCGATTTACTGATGCATAAACAGTGTTGAACGACTTTGAGAGAAAGATTATCTGTCTGAACTTGAACAATTACACATCAGAAATTCACATAACCCACTGGTTCTTCAGAGGCTCGGATGAAGGAGCTAAAAAAATATTTTTGTGTTCATTTGTAGTTACATCCAAACTGAGCAACTGCCATGCTTCGTTCGCTCGTTTGCAAGCCACGATGTCTCTCGAGGAAAAAAAAAAATATCGCGCTGGATCTAGATAACACAGTGTAAATTATCGTTAATAAAATCACTTCTTACCGCTTGCGGGAATATAACGTTAGTTGAAATTGCCCCCTTCGTCCGTTTGAGACGCCGAGAGAAGCCTGGCTGCTTGATATTGTTCCAGGTTAGAAAAACAGTCCGTGGTGAAATGGGCAGAGCAACTTTCTTCGAATTAAACTGTAGCGGTATCCGATTATAGATAGATTATAGATAGATCTGCCATTTTCCCTATGATCCTCGCTTGTTTCTTCACCTGCAGAACTTCTGATGATTCGGCTGCGCAGTTCCGCCTGGCACTGAGCATGGGCTGGCATATGCAAATTTTTAGAGGCGTACATATTAATGATCCCAACTGTTGCGTCACAGTTGGTGTTATGTGGAGATTCGCCCGTTTTTCAGGGGTGTTTTTCAAAAAACGAGATTTAAATAAGAAAGAGAAAACTATGGTGTTTGAGACTCACTGTATGTCATGTCCATGTACTGAACTCTTGTTATTTGACTATGCCAAGATAAATTCAATTTCACATTCTAGGGCACCTTTAAAGAACCCTTGAATCTCCTTTTGTGACTGAGAATGTTATGTTTAGAAGTCAACAAAAGTGCTGAACTGACGACACACGGCTCACATTTCCCTTCACGGATCCCACTGGTGTGCTTCTTAAAAATAGAGAGTGATAAGGGTGAGCGAAACTGAAACTGCACAGTAAATTCCCCAGTGTTAAATTAACACTGCTCAGAGCACATATGGTCCCACTCTACATGGTGTTAAAGTAACACTGAAGCAGTGTTAAAGTTAATGAGACAATTAAGTGATTAATTGAGTGATGATTGAGCATTATTGAAGACACCTGATGATAACAAGCAGAATCACTGAAGGAGAAAATCTCAAATTGTAAGCCACCGTGATGGTGATGGGTGTTTGCATTGGTTGGGCTCTTGACCCTTAAATTATTAACTTTAATTTTTGTTTGGCTGCTGTATCTGAGTTATAACTGCCAGATGAACAAAGAAAAAAAATGATCTGATGGTGTTGGTTATGTAAGGGATAATCCACGGCTAGCCATGCATTAAAGGATTTTAATGCACGACGTAGAGGCGAAGAACCACCCGACACGAAGCGGAGGGTGGTTGCTTCTACAAAGTGCATTAAAATTCTTTAATGCATGGCTAGCCGTGGATTATCCCGCTTATACCTTGGTTATTTGCTAAGTTAAAAACAAGTTAAAGCTGTAACTGATGTTTACAGTGTAATTTTTTAACAGACGTGTAAAAATGACGGTTATTTTATTAAGTTACGGCTCGTTAGTTCTAGCACTCCGTCCGTTTAAATAAAGTAGAGCCATCGGATTGCTTTTATTTGAATGAATTATCACATTTATTTCAATTCATTATTAAAAGAGAGAGACAGAGAACTGAAAGAGAAGGAACAGAGAGAGAGAGAGAGAGAGAGAGAGATGCGTGCGCGAGTTACCTGTGTGCGTCTCTTCTTTAAAGTCTACAGTCCCCTCGTTGCTTAAGCATATAGCTAACTTAATGATTCTTTAATTGATTTATTAAAATTATTTATGAATGACAGGCAACACTGACAGTGACAAGGCAATCTTTATTTGAACTAATCATGTCATTTATGTATTGTTAATTCTTTGTGCCGTTTTTTGTCATTCAACTTCTTCTCCAAGTCTTCTATTTCGTCTTGTGCCTGGGCCCATTTCTCTAAATTGCCATATTTACCATACAAATTAAACGATATGCAAAAATCATCCATTTAGCCTACCTAAATAAACGTTTTCATATGTGTCTCTCACTCTGCTTGCAAGTGTATCTGTGTTACTATGGTTACCAATGTAGCGGATTAATTTTGAACTGTAATCAAACTGACTGGAACTACCTGTGCATTAAACAGTTTTACTGCACACCTTCCAGCCAATCAGAATCGAGTATTTAAACAGCCCATGGTATAAGTTATGACAATCATCATTTGAACTTTATGTTTTTGATTTATGTTGTTGTTTACAGCATAACTGTGATTCTGCATAAATATCCAGAATTTTAGATATAATATACACAGCAAATTCCCCAGTGTTAAATTAACACTGCTCAGAGCACATATGGTCCCACTCTACATGGTGTTAAAGTAACACTGAAGCAGTGTTAAAGTTAATGAGATAATTAAGTGATTAATTGAGTGATGATTGAGCATTATTGAAGACACCTGATGATAACAAGCAGAATCACTGAAGGAGAAAAATCACAAATTGTAAGCCACCGTTATGGTGATGGGTGTTTGCTTTAGTTGGGCTCTTGACCCTTACTGTATTATTAACTTTAGACTTTGTTTGTCTGCTGTTATTAATTTATAACAGTTAAATGAACAAAGAAAAAGTGTGATCCTTTGCTGCCTGCTCAGCTACTGTTCGGACGCTCTTGCTTACTGCTCCGCGCTTTGCTCTATCGCTTTTACAATTTAACTCCTATTTATTTATTGCCTTTTATCACCTAATTTTAACTTCAGCAAATCAGCACAGTGCTCAGACGACAAAGTTTGGATTACTACAAAAACGCAGAATTCTTTTACCCGACCAGCTTACATTCCGGGAAAGGAAAACACAACTGCCTACAAGGATAAGCGAAAATGCATCAAGAATCTACTTGCTGCACTAACTGCCACAGACTTTTACAAAGGATTGCAGTTCTTGAAACTAAATTACTTACGCGACCACCAAACCAGATGGAGCACACAACAGAGCTTCGTCATGGACACCCTCAGCATACAGCCGGTGAGTCCCATGAAACTTGTGCTACTCGACAGGTAGAGAAACAAGCCGATCGACTTACTAATCGATGGCACAAACCAGGAGTGAGACCCAAAGGCACTCGAGACATCAGATTGTCACGAGCCACACATATTACCGCAATAGCATGCTCTACCCCAGATACAGCTCTGGCAAGGATGGCAAACACTGGTCTCCTACCACCGCCTATACATCTTGAGAACAGATTTGAAGTACTAATGAATGTAAATGAGGAATTCCCAAATGTGATGAATGTGATCGAACACAGACTGAATGGGCCAGTAGCTAACACTGATGCAAACTGGCGCTCAAGGTTGAGCAGACAGCGGCACTCAGCTCAGAGCGCAGCCGAGCCCAGGACTCTGATAGTGGGGGACTCCATAATCAGAAACATTAGCAGCAGGGATACAACTACGTGCTGCCTTCCACAAGCAACAACTTCTGATGTAAACAGGGAACTTCAGAACATTCTGATGAAACACAAGACTGCAAATCGACTCATCATACATGTGGGGAAGAATGATATTCAAGAGCAGTCAGAACTCCTTAAGAAGGATTTCAATGAACTTTTTGAAATGCTTAAAAGACTGAAAGTTCAAACGTTCATCAGTGGACCACTCCCAGCAAGAGGAACAAACAGGTTTTCACGGCTGCTTGGGCTTAATACGTGGCTGCAAAAAACCTGCAATATAAAAGGAGTGAACTTCATTGACAATTTCAATCTTTTCTGGAGTCAACGACAACTGTTTCATCGGGATGGCCACCACCCAAACAAACTTGGTTCAAGAGTGTTAAAGGACAATATCTACTTCTCCCTCAATCATCCTTCTGCAGTGTGTGCCAATCCACTCAATCTGAACGGCACATACACACCTGGACACAGTATGAATGACCACGGGACTTCACTTCAGCAGCAAAATGGACATGCAGTTGACATATCACACAAGGACAATACTAACACCACTCCGCCACAACAACCTCTGCTCACGGACACAATCTCAGCTGAGCCCTGCCCACAGAGCTCACCACAGACAGACATATTAGAACTGCTCCAAGATTCAGCACCCAAGGACGACTTCCTGGAAAACAGCCAGGGAAGCCAAGACAGCATATTACAGCCTCCGATAACACCAGAGCAACAGCCCCTTTCAACAGACACTTTTACCCTCTCCCCAGCATCCCCACTTCTGTGTTTCTCACAGAAAATGGAAGAACTGGTGTATGCTGGAACCAAACTATCCCACTCTTTTGCTGGAAGCCCCCAGATACCAACCAAAAAACGTCAGGCACCTCAACCACCCGCACCAAAGCCTGCGGGCCCAGCTCGCCCTCCCCCTCCTGTGAGAGCTCTTCGGCCTCTGCCACAACGCCAGGGCCCACACCCTCCTCCATCTGCTCGAGGTGAACCAAAAACAACTGATACCAGCTCTCAGTGAAATGTGTCGGGTCCCCGCTCTGATAACAGTAACTTTCTCAAATGTTTACAAAACAAGCGGGAACCCAGTGTGCCTGTATCTTTCTCTATTGATGTTCTATTACATGATAGAAAGTCTAAGGCCTTCAATAGCCGTACAGCAAACACAACTAATCTGGTGCCTATTACACGTCAAACTAATATTGCTGTGGGGAAAAGTAAGACTGTCAAGTTAGCTCTTTTAAACATTCGTTCACTTAAAAATAAATCACTTCTAGTTAACGACTTAATAACCACAAACAACCTGGACTTTATGCTTCTAAATGAAACCTGGCTAGAAGACAGCTGCAGTGCTACTATCCTCAATGATCATCCCCTCCTAACTTTACCTTTGAGTGTCTGCAGAGCTGTTAAGAGAGGTGGGGGTGTAGCTGCACTTTTTAAAGACATCTATCAATGTAAGCAAATATCATTTGGGAATTACCCGTCTTTCGAATATCTGGGTATTGTGTTAAAAGGTGCTCCACGCATTTTACTTATCATTATTTACAGGCCTCCAAAATACTCTCCAGCCTTTGCTGAGGACTTTACAGAACTGTTATCAACAATTACCTCAGAGTTTGACTGTTTTGCCATTGCTGGAGATTGTAACATCCACATAGATAGTGCAGAAAATAATATGGCAAAAGAAATCAAAACTGTTTTAAAAACTTTTGATCTGACTCAGCATGTACATGGACCCACACACAATCGTGGACACACTCTAGATTTACTTATCAGTAAGGGTCTAAACATTTCACTGATTGTTATTAAGGATGTAGCACTGTCTGATCATTTCTGTATTTTCTTTGATATATTGATCTCTCCTGCCATTGAAGCTAGATCTGTGTCTGTCAAGAAGAGATGCTTAAATGAGAACACTAGTGTACAATTTATGAAGGCTATATCCTCAACAGCAAGCATATCTGCTGACTCTGTTGATTTTCTCCTTGATTCTTTTAATTCAAAAGTTAAAAGTGTAATTGATGAAATTGCTCCTGTTAAAGTCAGGAAGAAGAGTGGCAGACAAAAAGCACCTTGGAGAAACTCAACAGCAGTGCAAAATATGAAAAGACAATGCAGAAAAGCAGAGCGCATGTGGCGGAAGACAAAACTTGTAGTCCATTATAACATCTACAAAGACAGCATCCATGCTTTCAATATGGAACTAGGCAAAGCTAGACAGACTTTCTTCTCAAATATTATAAACAGTAATTTAAACAACACACGCACTCTTTTTGCTACTGTAGAGAGACTGACAAACCCCCCAAGCCAGATTCCCAGTGAAATGCTCTCAGAGAACAAGTGCAGTGAGTTTGCTTCTTTCTTTTCTGAGAAAATCAATAATATCAGAAAGGTGATCAGTACATCCTTGAGTTGCACTGAGGTCAGACAGATCAGACCACCTGAGAAAGTAGTTACTATGTCTGATTTCAAAGAAATTGATGGCAACATTTTGGAAGAAACTGTACAGCACCTTAAAACATCAACATGCGCTCTTGACACACTTCCCACATCATTTTTCAAAAGTGTGTTAAACAGTTTAGAAGCAGATCTTCTAGAAGTGGTAAATGCCTCACTTCTCTCTGGGAGTTTTCCGAACTCCCTGAAAACTGCAGTTGTCAAGCCCCTCCTGAAAAAGAACAATCTGGATAAGACCATATTAAGCAACTATAGGCCGATTTCAAATCTTCCTTTCATAGGCAAGATCGTTGAAAAAGTTGTCTTCAATCAGCTGAACAAATTCTTATGCTCGAATGGATACTTTGACAATTTTCAATCTGGTTTCCGACCGCACCACAGCACAGAGACAGCGCTTATAAAGATAATAAACGATATTCGCTTAAATACTGATTCAGGCAAATTATCAGTGCTGGTACTACTCGACCTCAGTGCTGCATTTGACACTGTCGATCATAACATACTTCTGGACAGGCTGGAAAACTGGGTGGGGCTTTCTGGGATAGTCCTAAAATGGTTCAGGTCATACTTAGATGGGAGAGGTTATTATGTGAGTATAGGAGATCATAAGTCTGAGTGGACATCCATGACATGCGGAGTCCCTCAAGGCTCAATTCTTGCACCACTCCTGTTCAACCTGTATATGCTCCCAATGAGCCAAATAATGAGAAAGAACCAAATTGCTTACCACAGCTATGCAGACGACACACAGCTCTACTTAGCCCTATCACCTAACGACTACAGCCCAATTGACTCCCTGTGCCAATGCATTGACGAAGTAAACAGTTGGATGTGTCAAAACTTTCTTCAGTTAAACAAAGACAAAACTGAAGTCATTGCGTTTGGAAACAAAGATGAAGTTCTCAAGGTGAACACATACCTTCACTCTAGGGGTCAAACAACTAAAAATCAAGTCAGGAATCTTGGTGTGACACTAGAGTCAGACCTTAGTTTCAGTAGTCATGTCAAAGCAATAACTAAATCAGCATACTATCATCTGAAAAATATTGCAAAAATTAGATGCTTTGTTTCCAGACAAGACTTGTGCATGCTTTCATCACCAGCAGGGTGGATTATTGTAATGGACTCCTCACTGGCCTTCCCAAAAAGACCATAAGACAGTTGCAGCTCATACAGAACGCTGCTGCCAGGGTTCTGAGCAGAACCAGAAAATATGAACATATCACACCAGCAGAGTTGTATAGTCCAGGGGTCAGAAAGTAGAAGTCCTGCCATAGTTTATTCCACCCATGAACTCAGTCAGCTGATTTCACTAATTAGTTCTCTCTCCTGTCTGAATTAGCAAATCCAGGTGATTGGAACAAAATTCTGAGCAGGACTTTTACTTTCTGAACCTGGACTTTACACCTCTGAAGAGAACAGAAAAAGAGACGAGCAGAAACACAAGAACTACAACTGACTTCAGCCACAGTCTTAGATGAAATCCACTGAAGAGAAAAGAACAGAGGTGTAAAGTAAATATCTGAAGATCTCAGCAGAGGAGGATTAAACAACTCCACAAACAGCATTACCAGCTTCACTTATTACTAACCAGACTGACTTTATTTCTGTTAGAACTCCTTATTGAGATGTGTTTAATTTGAAGTTACCATAACAGTGATTAGTGTTTCCATTAGTTGGGCTCTAAACTCTGATTATATATTTTGTGTTTTCTGGCGGCTGTGAAAGTGTGTTTGTTAAACACATTTGCAGCAGCAAAGAAAGCTCAGTTTAATCAGGGCAGGTGATGTTGGTTACCTGTTGATGGTTTTATAATCATCATGAAGTATCGTGCTCCACTGATGCTTTTCAAATCTAACAATTGTGTTCCATTAATATTTTCACTTCATAAATCCTGAGTTATTGCAGTATGAGATACAGAAGTAACATAGGAATCAGTTAAAAGAATTTTATAAACTTGAGCGCTAAAGCTAAGCATCTACTATGACAAACATCAATAATCAGCGTATTAATCGCAACAATGGTGACAATCAAAAGTACCATGCTACAATGCATGCTGGGTACCAGCATAGTACAAAACTCCCAGCATGCATTGCAACATGAATAAATTATGCAGCTGAATTGTCCTATTATTTTGTTTAATTTTAAATATTTGCTTTTATTTTTTGCTGTTGTTTTTGTAGTGACATTTAGTAGCTTTTTTTGTAATGTTCAGAGTTGATCAGTTTATCTGAATATTTTTGATTGTCACCATTGTTGAGACACATACGCTGATTGTTGATAAGTGTGTGTGTCACACTGAAGGTAAATTTTTCGTTCTCATGTTTGTTAAAATATTTTAACTGATAGGCATAATACTGCTTGATCTCATGCTGCAGTAACACAGGGCTTATGATATTGATATATTAATTGAGCAAAACAATTGTATTACACAAATTATATCAGTGATTCAGGCAATAACATCATGATTAAAAAGCCATCAACAGGTAACCAACATCACCTGCCCTGATTAAACTGAGCTTTCTTTGCTGCTGCAAATGTGTTTAACAAACACACTGTCACAGCAGCCATAAAAGACAAGCAACATAATAAGAGTTAAGAGCCCAACTAATGGAAATGCTAATCACTGTTATGGTAACTTCAAATTAAACACATCTCAATAAGGAGTTCTGACAGAAATAAAGTCAGTCTGGTTAGTAATAAGTGAAGCTGGTAATGCTGTTTGTGGAGTTGTTTAATCATGATGTTATTGCCTGAATCACTGATATAATTTGTGTAATACAATTGTTTTGCTCAATTAATATATCAATATCATAAGCCCTGTGTTACTGCAGCATGAGATCAAGCAGTATTATGCCTATCAGTTAAAATATTTTAACAAACATGAGAACGAAAAATTTACCTTCAGTGTGACACACACACTTATCAACAATCAGCGTATGTGTCTCAACAATGGTGACAATCAAAAATATTCAGATAAACTGATCAACTCTGAACATTACAAAAAAAGCTACTAAATGTCACTACAAAAACAACAGCAAAAAATAAAAGCAAATATTTAAAATTAAACAAAATAATAGGACAATTCAGCTGCATAATTTATTCATGTTGCAATGCATGCTGGGAGTTTTGTACTATGCTGGTACCCAGCATGCATTGTAGCATGGTACTTTTGATTGTCACCATTGTTGCGATTAATACGCTGATTATTGATGTTTGTCATAGTAGATGCTTAGCTTTAGCGCTCAAGTTTATAAAATTCTTTTAACTGATTCCTATGTTACTTCTGTATCTCATACTGCAATAACTCAGGATTTATGAAGTGAAAATATTAATGGAACACAATTGTTAGATTTGAAAAGCATCAGTGGAGCACGATACTTCATGATGATTATAAAACCATCAACAGGTAATCAACATCACCTGCCCTGATTAAACTGAGCTTTCTTTGCTGCTGCAAATGTGTTTAACAAACACACTGTCACAGCAGCCATAAAAGACAAGCAACATAATAAGAGTTAAGAGCCCAACTAATGGAAATGCTAATCACTGTTATGGTAACTTCAAATTAAACACATCTCAATAAGGAGTTCTGACAGAAATAAAGTCAGTCTGGTTAGTAATAAGTGAAGCTGGTAATGCTGTTTGTGGAGTTGTTTAATCCTCCTCTGCTGAGATCTTCACAGATTTAATGTCTTCTTTTCTCTTCAGTGGATTTCATCTAAGACTGTGTCTGAAGTCAGTTGTAGTTCTTGTGTTTCTGCTCGTCTCTTTTTCTGTTCTCTCCAGAGGTGTAAAGTCCAGGTTCAGAAAGTAAAAGTCCTGCTCAGAATTTTGTTCCAATCACCTGGATTTGCTAATTCAGACAGGAGAGAGAACTAATTAGTGAAATCAGCTGACTGAGTTCATGGGTGGAATAAACTATGGCAGGACTTCTACTTTCTGACCCCTGGACTATACAACTCTGCACACCAGTCCTCAGGTCTTTACACTGGCTCCCAGTTAATTTTAGGATTGATTTTAAAGTATTATTACTGGTATATAAATCATTCAATGGCCTAGGACCTCAATACATTTCAGATATGCTCACTGAATATAAACCCAACAGATCACTCAGATCATTAGGATCATATCAGCTAGAAATACCAAGGGTTCACTCTAAGCACGGCGAATCCGCTTTTAGCTATTACGCCAGCCGCAGCTGGAACCAGCTTCCAGAGGAGATCAGATGTGCTCCTACAGTAGTCACTTTCAAATCCAGACTCAAAACACTTCTGTTTAGCTATGCATTTAATGAATGAGCACTGTGCCAATGTTCGTCCGACTGTACTGTGCTGTGCTGTATTTTATTTTTTATTTTCCTAAACTGTTTAAACTATTCTTATTTCTTTTTATTATTTTAATTTCTTCTATGTAAAGCACTTTGAATTGCCATTGTGTATGAAATGTGCTATATAAATAAACTTGCCTTGCCTTGCCTTGATCTGATAGTGTTGGTTATGTTTTGACATAATCATGCTGTGATCTTAAAATTAAACTTATTGAGATAGTTTGGTTTAACTTATTAACAGCAGCTCTGTGATTATACAGCATGTGATTATCAGTATTTTTCTTATAATCCAATATATTTAATAAACATTGTTCTGATCAAAACACTTTCAAATGAATTTATTTAGAAACACAGACATCAATAATCAGCCTGTGAATCTCAACAATGGTGACAATAATAAAGCATGTTGCAGTGGCTGCCACCAATCACAACCATAGACAGTAAAAGAAATGGACACAGCGACCCTATTGGATTTAACGGAGACAAAGTGAAGCCAATTAGAAACTCTTACTTCCTGGGGGTCCAGCGTACTGCGCAGACTCAAACTGAGCTTGACGCCGTAGATGTGACGTGAGCAAACCGTCTGTCTTCTAGTAGCTGTGCCAAGAGAAATCTGAATCATTCCCTTCCGAGACTTGCAGAGACGGAGAGTGTGAGTAGGAGCTGTCCATGAGCTAGGAGCAGGAGAAACTTTTAGTAGGTGTTCTGATTAATTACTTTTTCATTTTGCCTCCACGTCCTCCCGATTGCCCGCGCGCTTCTCCTCCTGTCCATGCGGTAATTCTCTACTGTGCGACAGAGAGTTGCGTGGCTATGACGCAATCGTTAGCCTATTTTTACAAAAATTGCTTCTACGGGGCCATAACGTAAGCTACAAGGTAATGAAGCCTTTTATACATTTTCATGTTTCTTTAGAAATAAATAATGGACGAATGGAGTCTTTAAACGCCTCAGATGTAAAGTTATTCGCTGTCAAAGTGACGCCAAAATGAATGGGAGTCAATGGGATGCTAACAGCAGGTGGGGGTCCGCTAGCCAATGGCGGCGCCCAGGGGTACCTTCAAAATAATAGAAATCCATGCCCCCCTGATCACAACTCATTAATGGCTCCCATCATGCATTGCGGTATGAATAAATTGTGATCTGAATTGTCTATGTAATTTACTTTTCCCAATTGACCTGTCGCCGAGCCCCGCCCCCCTTAGTTACTGTTGCTACGTCCGACAAACAAATGGTCAAACACGACCAGCGCGACAGATTGCCATGACGGAAAAAGGTATACCCGTGCATGTCAGTGACCTTTTTTGGAGCAATACCTCTGCGATATCCTCCAGATTGAGGCAAAAAGGGTTACAGTATGCAGTGGAGGGATATATTATAATATAAAAATACGCAATGAAGGAGACACGACTACTATCTACGTCTCTATCGAGGCTAATGCTTTCCGGTGTTCATACACATCATTTGTGATATGACAAAGAACAAGGAAACAAGTGTTTAAAAGCATTGTAAGACACTTACTCTTGTGTTTTTGTGTGAAAGAAAAAACTGTCTCTGAAAATAAAAGTGCTGTCAGCAATAATTTTTTATGTGTGTTTTTTCGCATAACACGACTAAAATTTTAAATGCTGCAAAACACATGGGAGTTATATTCCCGATGCTGTAGTTTATTTGATCAGTCACAGTATATCATTAATCAAGCTTAATTTGACTTTTCAACTACAATTAGGCAGGGTGAACTGAAAGCTTTTACAATCTTTTAGCTATAACTTAGGCCTATATCATTGACAAAAGTATGTGGTGCATTTTCTTCCAAAAATGATTTTCTTTCTCAAATTCATGCTTCAAGTTGACAAAGCACAATAAACGAAATCACACAATAACTGTTTAACCAGACATAGCCTTAATTTGCATCTAAATAACTTTCATTGATTGTCTTTCATAATGCACTTACCATAATATTTATTAGGGGTCAACAGATCACAAAAATCGCGGTTGAGACCATAATATTTATTAGTGGGGCAACGGATCATAAAACTCACGGTTCAGACAATATTATGTTTTTTGAGTTACAGATAGGATAGTTTTTCAGAACTTTCAGGATAGTTTTTTTTCAGAAAAAAACCTTTAAGTAGCCATCGATACCACAGCCAGCAGACGTATTTATGCTTCGTAATGTTCGACACATTTAACTGGGAGTGGGGTTGTCCACACTGTTTTATCCATATTAGGCACCGCTCACGTTGTGTTTTCGGCTTTGGGAATGGAAAGAACACAACTCCTCCAGACAATCTCTCGGGGTATGTAGTGTCCGATTTACAAACGCCATGGGCGCACGCTTCACCATCTTGCTAATGTTTGTCGGACCTGCTCACATAGTAACGGTTGCTATGATGTGTGATTGGACAATGGTCGTTTTGGGGGAGGGGCCGGGGAAAGGTCAATTGTCGAGACACCCCTCGCTGCAGACTGTAGCGCGGTTACGTCACGTATTCACGTCACGTATGTACGTCACGTATGTGTTACCACGCATGCGCAAAGTCTGTTTATAATACACACGTGCGCACGCGCAGTTTTTTTCAATCACTTCCGGCGATGGATTCGATGGCAGTAAGTCCATAACATAGTCAATTAGCAATTATGCTTTTAGACATTGATGTAAGTTGCACTTTTTGCTCTTTGTACTTGGAAACAGAACCCACATTTTCTGGCATTGTAGTCATGTGAAAAAATGGTATGAGGTGTTTATGTTTATTAAGGAAAATGTATTCTTTAATTTTGTTTTGCATTTTGAAAATGTAATTTTTGGATATTTAAAGTATGATAACAGTGTGATTAAGGAGGCTTTTGTATATACATGCATTTTACATACATATATATTTTATATTTGTGTTTTCTTTGCTCCCCTGGCTCTAAAATGTATGTAAAATGTTTTGTTGTTTAAAGCTATTAAAAAAAATAAAAAAATGCTGTTTTAACAATTGTGATTTTGTGTTAATGGCTTTTAATTGTAAGAGATGCCATAGAGCGCGTCATAAATAGGGCTGGGCAATATATCGCACGATATTGTTATGCGCATCTCGTCAGTAAAGCCGGTTCCTTGATTAGTAGTAAATCACCATCACCTGCTTTCAGATGGAGCGGCATTTAGGGCTGATGAGATAATTAAGTGATTAATTTAGTGATGATTGAGCATTATTGAAGACACCTGATGTTAACAAGCAGAATCACTGAAGGAGAAAATCACAAATTGTAAGTTACCATTAAAGGGATACTTCAGGATTTAGCATTAAGCTTTGTATTAGTAGAAAACCTGTAGTATTTTTGAATTACCCTGCTTTCCACCCTCATATCCCCCTGAGAGGAGATTTATGTATTTTTTGTCTGGAAAAAATCCTCCGATGACGCAAAAATCGTCATTTTGCGTCATCGGAGGATTTTCTGGCCAGAGGCTAAAGACTACAGCCATTAGGAGGAGCTGTTCCGCATGTTTTCAACCCGCCCATAGGAGGAGGGATCTCACTCACAGAATGTACAGTTCAGCCATCTTTCTTTGGAAGCTAAGCTAGCAGGCTCTTGTTCTGTGAAGAAAGCTGAGTAGTAGGAGAAAGCTGAGTAGTAGGGGTTACCATCCTCCTTTTCCCGGACTTGTCCGGCGGGCGAGATCGTTCAAAATGTCCGGGATTCGGCTTTTGCTTTCTGCGGTCGCCATTCATTGTTTACATGCACACCTCTTGTTTTAATCTAGCTGAATTCATTCCGATTGGTGAATCTGAATGTAGTGTTTACATGAACGCTAAACAAGTGATCGGTTGATGTGCGTTTTACCCTTGCTAAGAAAATTCCCGCTCCCCCGTGAGAGATACGAGACCGACGCGTCTCAGTAATGACGCCACCGGCCTCGCGCGGTTCTCCCGCGGCCGTCAGCCTCGTCCTGCTCGCCACAGTAAACATAATGAATGGCAACTGTAGAATGCAAAAGCCAAATCCCGGACATTTTGGGCGATCTCGAAATCCCAGGCAGACTCGTCACGGAGACTCACTGGTAGCCTAACCTTGTTGTTTTCAACTGCGCTCTCTAACCGGTAGGCGTGGCCTCGTAGGGCAGCGAAGCAAGTGCATTCTGGGAGTTGTTGTCTTTCATCCACATAAGCCAAAAATACATTTTCTGGCTTTTCTCAGTCTAGAAAGCTCCAAATTAAAAAAATTCTTCACATTTCTTCTACATAAATGACCCATTTTAAATACACATTCATCTTTCCAGAGGTGAAGTATCCCTTTAAGGTGATGGGTGAAAAGAAAAAGAAAGGGGACCAAGAGCCCAACTAAAGCAAACATTGATCACCACAATGGTGACACTTCAAATTAAACAAATATCAACATCTAAACCTCTGTTAATTCTCACTAAGATCATCTGACAGCAATAGTCAAAGTAATTATGTATAAATGAGACCATAAATGATGCTGAAAATATGTCCACAATGGCCACATCTGAACTATAGTTTTAAGCTTGTACGAAGGTTCGATGAACGTCTATATCGGATATTTGTGATGAGAATATATTAATGGTACAACACAATTGTTAGATTCAAATTATCTCAGTGAAACAGGTTATTTCATGATGATTATAAAACCATCAACAGGTAACCATGATCACCTGATCTCATTTCACTTTAGCTTTCTTTGCTGCTGCAAATGTGTTTGACAAACACACTGTCACAGCCGCCAAAAAAGACAAAATATATAATAAGAGTTAAGGGCCCAACTAATGGAAACACTATTCACTGTAATGGTGACTTTAAATGAAACACATTATAGTTAAACCTCTGTTAATTCTCAATAAAAACTTTTGTAGACGTCTGACAGAAATAAAGTCAGTCTGATTGGTAATAAGTGAAGCTGGTAATGCTGTTTGTGGAGTTGTTTAATCCTCCAATTCTGGTTTATTTCTTTGCTCTTGGCTGAGATGTGGCATTGCTATGGCCTGCTTGTGGCCCAGATCTGGCAAACAGGAGTGGCCCACCCAAGTGCCGTAAGTCCATGCTGCATGTGGGCCAGATCATCTTTCCATGTGTGCCAGATGTGGGCCGGATCTGGGCCGTCACAATGTTGCTATGTGGGTGTTGACTGACACTGCCGTTATAACTTAGACCCGCCCTGATCGAGTTCACTGCGAGTTGTACACATCAGCCATTGCTGCAGCAATGCACTCACGAGAAGCGTCAAAGCATCTCCCAAGCGTTGAAGGTGTTGTAGTAGCAGGATGTATTCATTCACATAGCTCTCTTTATTTACTCTTGAAATCTGCCACCCACTGAAGACGAGGTGGATTCATTTTGTTTTCAAAGAAAATGCTCCCTCAACTCTACAGAAAATTATGTAAGTTACTTATGCACTTCTTATACTGTTTACTCAGCTCTAACAGCGATTTTCTGAAGAAAAACTGATGCTTCATCTCTTGTGTGACATACAGTAAACTTTATTAAACTCATCAGTATATTTTGTGTCATCATTCAGACAATTCAGATCGTCAGACGGAGTCCTACTAGCCTAGAAATCTAGACGCACCCTAGCGGCAGCAAAATGTATTTTGCAGCCAGGTGGGTCTAGACACTCTCAATAGACCTTCTAGCTGCAAAAACCCAAATTGGGTCAGGCCAATCACAACGCGTATAGAGTAGGCGGGGCGGGCTTAACATAATGACGACAGAGATGTGACGGTTCCCTGGCTTGAAAACAAAGAATGGCTGCTGGCGAACAGTCTTTCGAATCGGCTTTGGCCGCGACTCTGGAGGACTTGGAGTTAAGTTTTTATTTGAGAAAAGTGCAAAGAACGGCACTTAAGTCATTCTTTAAAAAGGAAGATGTGTTCGTAGTTTTGCCGGTGTTACACCAGATTCTGTGACCGTCATAATATGTGACCGTAGTGGGCGCGGTTGTCACTGCGTGCTCCATGATCTACGCAAACAGCGTAACTTCTGACTATAAGCCAAAGGTGAAGTATTTACGACACGTTTGTTTAGAAATGCTTTTTTTTTTGCCTGTCAGATATGGCAAAAGTTGAATCTATCATCTAACGTTAGCTCAGCTGTTGGGAAAACGCTCTGGTTGGTTGAAGCGCTTTCCTATTGCGTGCAGAGTGAAATTGAAAGACAGCCGTTTATCCTGCCCCTCGGATTGAGCCGTGTCTATGGAGAGTTTCCAGACCTAACATCTTGATGTAGGTCTGGCTTGCCAGGCTAGAGTCCTACAGCAGGCTTGCATTAATAGTGTATACAATGCCAAATAGGTTATAATCGTAATTAAACTAAACTATACCTTTTCCAACTCCATACAGCATATATTCTCTGACTCTGTAGGCATTTTTATGGTCGAAATGAACACCAATACTGTGACTGTCTGTTTTATTATTATCATCTTCCCTGTTCTAGCTCTGATCGCGGGATTCGCGGCTGCTTAGGCTCCGCCCCCTGTGACGTGAACCAGCATCTCATTAGCATTTAAAGGAGAAGCACTAAAACAGTGCGTTTTTCACAGACCCAAAACATAATGATTAAAAAATAAATTCACAGATGCGAGAAAAAAAGATTTGACAAACTAATAAAAATAGACAAACTGTCTTTTATTTTTTAATTTAATTCCTCAATCAGTGCTGGACTGGCATTGTCTGTCTTCCGCTGAGTCTTGGCCGTAGACAGATCATATGTTTCACGCTGTCAATGCAGTGGTCTGCGTTGCGCTGATATTCACACTATCAAATGTGTAGGTGCAGCATTCTAACATTGAGTCATAATGAGCTGCTTGTGAAGAAATTATTTGCTTCCAAATTATATCATTTTAATGAAATGTAATTTCACGAAATTGAAACATTAAAAAACAATTTGCTCTTTATGGTGTGCGAGTGATAGAGCGTGGCAGCAACGAACCAACTGATCAGCTTACAGCGTAACAACATTGAATGCTCGGCCGAACAGCTGATCATAGCAGTACAGGGCGCCTTATTATTTTTCATCTCCATAAATATATCTAGTACCCAGTGGGCATTTGATGTCAATTTAACATCAATGTGACATCAAACATTGATGTCAAAATTGCGTCACAAAATAGGTCAAAAATGAAAGTATTGACGTCAACGTGTCGATGTCAATTTGATGTCAAGATTTTGACCTCTGCTGATGTCATTTTGATGTTATTTTAATGTCATGCTTTGTTTGTTGGTATTTGATGTCAATTCAACATTTATTTGACGTCAAGATGTCATGATGTTGTAAACTGATTTAATTGATTCTGTCATAAATTGATCAATTGCCATTTCATATTTATAGTGTGATATTTCATTTGAGCCCACTAAAAAAAATAGTTTTCTGAAAAATGTAATTTATTTAAATGAGTTAACAAAACATCAGTTTAACTCAAGCCTCTTGCAGATAAGTGTTAGTTAACAACAGCACACATGAATAAGATGATCTATCAACAAATAGATCATCAATACGTCAGTAAATACACAATCACTGCCTGTTAAATAAAGAAACATGCAACATATCAGCAGTGCTTCTCTGCTCATCCAGAACTGAAGCACAGGCTCTACTCTTCAACACAATGGTGACACACAAAACTCAACAGAAACACTTTAAAGGTCCCATTGCATGGATTATTTTATTATTTTAGAATGTTTCCTGGGGTGCCCTTATCATGTTAGTATGTTTTTTAGATCAAAAGTTGTTATAATTTAGAAATAAAAGGCATATTTCCTAGCCTGATTTTAGCCTCTGAACGCTCTGTTTGAAGGGGCGTGTCTGCGTGAGACTTCAGTGTAAACGCCCACTGCTGTGATTGGCTGACATGCTTGCATATGAAATATCTAGCATTACATGCAGACTTGTATAGTCCAGGGGTCAGAAAGTAGAAGTCCTGCCATATGTTTTTTCCACCCATGAACTCAGTCAGCTGATTTCTATCTTCTGGCTGAAAAATTGCTAATTAGCAAATCCAGGTGATTGGAACAAAATTCTGAGCAGGACTTTTACTTTCTGAACCTGGACTTTACACCTCTGAAGAGAACAGAAAAAGAGACGAGCAGAAACACAAGAACTACAACTGACTTCAGACACAGTCTTAGATGAAATCCACTGAAGAGAAAAGAAGACATTAAATCTGTGAAGATCTCAGCAGAGGAGGATTAAACAACTCCACAAACAGCATTACCAGCTTCACTTATTACTAACCAGACTGACTTTATTTCTGTCAGAACTCCTTATTGAGATGTGTTTAATTTGAAGTTACCATAACAGTGATTAGCATTTCCATTAGTTGGGCTCTTAACTCTTATTATGTTGCTTGTCTTTTCTGGCTGCTGTGACAGTGTGTTTGTTAAACACATTTGCAGCAGCAAAGAAAGCTAAATTTAATCAGGGCAGGTGATGATGGTTACCTGTTGATGGCTTTGTAATCATAATGCTATTGCCTGAATCACTGATGTAATTTGTATAATAAAATTGTTTTGTTCAATCAATATATCAATATCATAATCCCTGTGTTACTGCAGCATGACATCAAGCTGTATTATACCTATCAGTTAAAATAGTTAACAAACATGAGAACAAGATGTATTACTTATAGTGTGACACACACACTTATCAACAATCAGCGTATGAATCTCAACAATGGTGACAATCAAAAATATTCAGATAAACTGATCAACTCTGAACATTACAAAAAAGCTACTAAATGTCACTACAAAAACAACAGCAAACAATAAAAGCAAATATTTAAAATTAAACAAAATAATAGGACAATTCAGCTGCATAATTTATTCATGTTGCAATGCATGTTGGGAGTTTTGTATTATGCTGGTACCCAGCATGCATTGCAGCAAGGTACTTTTGATTGTCACCATTGTTGAGATTAATACGCTGATTATTGATGTTTGTCATAGTAGATCAATGTTTAGTGCTCAAGTTTATAAAATTCTTCCAACTGATTCTTATATTACTTCTGTATCTCATACTGCAATAACTCAGGATTTGTGATGTGAAAATATTAATGGAACACAATTGTTAGATTTGAAAAGCATCAGTGGAGCACGATACTTCATGATGATTATAAACCCATTAACAGGTAACCATCATCACCTGATCTCATTTCACTCTAGCTTTCTTGTCAGTCTGGTTAGTAATAAGTGAAGCTGGTAATGCTGTTTGTGGAGTTGTTTAATCCTCCTCTGCTGAGATCTTCACAGATTTAATGTTTTTTATCTTCAGTTGATTTCATCTAAGACTGTGGCTGAAGTCAGTTGTAGTTATTGTGCTTCTGCTCGTTTCTTTTGTTCTCTTCTTTCCTTCAGTGATTCTGCTTGTTAACAGGCTCATTAAGGCTGAGATGACTCCATATTTAATACACAGATTTTGTGGCTCAGATAAGGTCCAGTTCTGGTTTATTTCTTTGCTCTTGGCTGACATGTGGCATTGCTATGCAGAGGTGTAAAGTCCAGGTTCAGAAAGTAAAAGTCCTCCTCAGTATTTTGTTCCAATCACCTGGATTTGCTAATTCAGACAGGAGAGAGAACTAATTAGTGAAATCAGCTGACTGAGTTTATGGGTGGAATAAACATATGGAAGGACTTCTACTTTCTGACCCCTGGACTATACAACTCTGATCAGATTAAATTGACCTTTTACAGTATATGCAATTATAGTGTCTGCTGTCATTTTAAACGTGAACTAAATGTAAATATGCTAGGATTTAAATAAATAAAAACACACATGCAAAATACATAGACCTAGGTCTACAACTTTCAAGATCATTCAGGCTAGGTCTTTTAGATGTTGTCACATTGATTTACAATGAGTAATAAATATACTTTTTTCAGACATTTCAGACATTGTTTTGACATCAATTTGACGTTGTTTCCTGACATCAAATCAACATCGATTTAATGTCAATGATATTGACCTGAGATGTAGGGACCAGAAAAACATGTCAGATTGATACCTTTGTTAGGCATCTTTACAACCACAAGGAAATAATTACAAAATTTAATGAAAATATGCATATTCATGCATGTCATACATGGTGGTCAAAATCTTGACTATTTGTTGATGTCAAATTGACGTCAAGGTGCCCGCTGGGTTGTTAACAGCACGTTCATCACTAATGCTCAATCTTCACTTAATTAATCACTTTATTATCTCACCCCCCCCCCCCCCCCCCATCTCATCTCTCATCTCTCATCTCTCATCTCTATTGTCTTAATTGTGTGCCTTGATCTGTTCTATGGTCTCCATGAGCATTAATTCTGAAGACATTGAGGAAAAATAAAGGATAAATACACACTTCTTGCTATCTCTATCATTAACTGCTCAGGGTTCAACTACAGACACATTCCTTATTTTGTTGTTTTCTATCTTTTTCCTCTCTCTGTCTCTGCTCTTCTTCCTCTTGTCTGAATCTCTTAGCATCTTCAATCATCCAATTACTGTAGTGTCCTCTTCCTTTTCTCTCTACCATTGTGTCAATCTTCTGCAGTAGATCATCCACCTGATCTCTGTTATTCTCATCTCTATTGTTGAAGACATGAAATCTGCCTCCACACTGATCAACTAGACATCTTAATCTACAGTTCTCCTCAATTAGTTTCTCAATAGGCATTTCTTCCATCTGATCTCCATGAGTGAAGAGAATGATGGAGTATTTTAACACTTCTTCACCAAACAACATCGCAATGAACTGAATAATCTGCAGCTCCTGATCAGTGAATCTGTTATTCACAGGAAACACAATGAGAAAAGTGTGCGGTCCAGGACTGGATAAATAAACACTTCTTGCTATCTCCTTAGCTAACTCTTTATGTGTCATCTGTGAGTCAAAGAATGGAGGAGTATCAACTACAGACACAGATCTGCCTGAAACTGTGGCGTGTTTCACTGAACATTCACTGGTTACTGCTCTAATTCTCTTCTCAGATCTGAACTCTTTCTGTCCCAGTATTGTGTTTCCAGCTGCACTCTTCCCAACACCAACACTACCCAGAAGAACAATCCGTCTGGATGAGAGACTAGAGACAGGAATGTCCTTGATGATGATGGGGATTCTTTGTATTTTTGACACTGTATAAAAAAAAGAAAACAGATCACACAATCACTTATTTTACTACAAAATGTACTTTACTGCACTAATAAAATACAGTTACAGTAACATATACATACCATATCAGAATAAAATCAAATTTGGGAGCAGGATGCCATCAAAGTGTTGACTGGGAAGGAATAGGCTTCAGTCTTAAAAAAAAAAGCTTCCTAGAATGGGTAAAATATAGGGCTGGGCGATTTAAATCGCGATATTGTTATGCGCATCTCGTTAGTAAAGCCGGTTCCTTGATTAGTAGTAAACAGACTTGTATAGTCCAGGGGTCAGAAAGTAGAAGTCCTGCCATATGTTTATTCCACCCATGAACTCTGTCAGCTGATTTCTATCTCCTGGCTGAAAAACTGCTAATTAGCAAATCCAGGTGATTGGAACAAAATTCTGAGCAGGACTTTTACTTTCTGAACCTGGACTTTACACCTCTGGAGAGAACAGAAAAAGAGACGAGCAGAAACACAAGAACTACAACTGACTTCAGACACAGTCTTAGATGAAATCCACTGAAGAGAAAAGAAGACATTAAATCTGTGAAGATCTCAGCAGAGGAGGATTAAACAACTCCACAAACAGCATTACCAGCTTCACTTATTACTAACCAGACTGACTTTATTTCTGTCAGAACTCCTTATTGAGATGTGTTTAATTTGAAGTTACCATAACAGTGATTAGCATTTCCATTAGTTGGGCTCTTAACTCTTATTATGTTGCTTGTCTTTGATGGCTGCTGTGACAGTGTGTTTGTTAAACACATTTGCAGCAGCAAAGAAAGCTAAATTTAATCAGGGCAGGTGATGTTGGTTACCTGTTGATGGCTTTGTAATCATAATGCTATTGCCTGAATCACTGATGTAATTTGTATAATAAAATTGTTTTGTTCAATCAATATATCAATATCATAATCCCTGTGTTACTGCAGCATGACATCAATCAGTTAAAATATTTAACAAACATGAGAACAAAATGTTTTACCTATAGCGTGACACACACACTTATCAACAATCAGCGTATGAATCTCAACAATGGTGACAATCAAAAATATTCAGATAAACTGATCAACTCTGAACATTACAAAAAAGCTACTAAATGTCACTACAAAAACAACAGCAAAAAATAAAAGCAAATATTTAAAATTAAACAAAATAATAGGACAATTCAGCTGCATAATTTATTCATGTTGCAATGCATGTTGGGAGTTTTGTATTATGCTGGTACCCAGCATGCATTGCAGCAAGGTACTTTTGATTGTCACCATTGTTGAGATTAATACGCTGATTATTGATGTTTGTCATAGTAGATCAATGTTTAGTGCTCAAGTTTATAAAATTCTTCCAACTGATTATTATAGTACTGCTGTATCTCATACTGCAATAACTCAGGATTTGTGATGTGAAAATATTAATGGAACACAATTGTTAGATTTGAAAAGCATCAGTGGAGCATGATACTTCATGATGATTATAAAACCATTAACAGGTAACCAACATCACCTGATCTCGTTTCACTCTAGCTTTTAGAGGTGGGCGATACTCCAAATTTTTGGTATCGATCCGATACCAAGTAAATACAGGGCCAGTATCGCCGATATCGATACCGATACCAATACTTTTTAATTTTAAAAGCATGCACTTGAACTTGCATGCACTTTCCTGTGCTAGAGCAGTATGTCATGATTTATGAGGTGAATGCATCATTAATATGCTAAATCTGAAAACGTTTTCATTACTACTAAATATTTTGTGATTTGTGCTCTCAACTCGCCTGTAATTATTAGTCAGTGACTTTTACAAAACTACCCTAATTATTGTAAAAGTACTATTGTACACTAGCCTACTGTTCAAAATTTTGGGGTCTGTAAGATTTTTAATTCTCTTCTGCATTTATTTGATCAAAAATACAGTAAAAACTGTAATATTACAATTAGGGATGGGCGATATATCGCACGATATTGTTATGCGCATCTCGTCAGTAAAGCCGGTTCCTTGATTAGTAGTAAATCGCCATCACCTGCTTTCAGATGGAGCGGCATTTACTACAAAGAGCCGTAGTTAACTGACAAGCTGAGCCATATCGCATTAATATCGCGGACGTATCGGCAGCAATAATTAATGCGATATGGCTCAGCTTGTCAGTTAACTACGGCTCTTTGTACACAGCAAAAACTCCAGTGTTAATTTAACACTCCTGGGAGTGTATGAGTCCACACTCAAGAGTGTTTAAGTTAATGAGATAATGAAGTGATTAATTTAGTGATGATTGAACATTATTGAAGACACCTGATGTTAACAAGCAGAATCACTGAAGGAGAAAATCACAAATTGTAAGTTACCATTGTGGTGATGGGTGTTTGCTTTAGTTGGGCTCTAGACCATTATATGTGTACTTTAGATTTTGTTTGGTTGTTATATCTGAATTGTAACTGCCAGTTGAACAAAGAAAAACTATGTCTGATGATGTTGGTTATATTATAACATTCATCATTTGAACTTGATCACTGAACTCATTAAGATCCTTCTTTCTGACTTCGATTTATGTTGTTGTTTAAAGCATAACTGTGAATCTGCATAAATGCCCAGAATTTTTTTTGTAATACAAAGGATTTCTTAAAAGTTGTTTAAAAAAAAAATATATATTTCTTTTAGGCACACACAGACGTCAAGATTCAGTCTATGCATCTCAACAATGGTGATGAGCAGAATATTCAATTAGGAAAAGTAAATTACATAGACAATTCAGATCATAATTTATTCATACCGCAATGCATGATGGGAGCCATTAATGAGTTGTGATTGGTGGCAGCCACTGCAACATGCTTTATTATTGTCACCATTGTTGAGATTCACAGGCTGATTATTAATGTCTGTGTTTTAAATGAAGTAATCTGAACATCTATTGATCAGAACAATGTTTATTAAATATTTTGAATTATAAGGAAAGTACTGATAATCATAGGCTGAAGAATCACAAAACTGCTGCTAACAAATTAAACCAAACTATCTCAATAAGTTTCCTTTTTCAAATCACAGCATGATTATGTCAAAACATAACCAACACTATAAGATAACGTTTTACTTTGTTCATTTAACTGTTAGAAATCAATAACAGCAGACAAACAACAGTAAATATTAAAGTAAACATATAATGGTCTAGAGCCCAACTAAAGCAAACACCCATCACCTTAATGGTAACTTACAATTTGTGATTTTCTCCTTCAGTGATTCTGCTTGTTAACATCAGGTATTTTCAATAATGCTCAATAGTCACTTAATAATCACTTAATTATCTCATTAACTTTAACACTCTTGAGTGTGGACTCATATACACTCCCAGCCCCAGGAGTGTTAATTTAACACCGCTCCATCTGAAAGCAGGTGATGGCGATTTACTACTAATCAAGGGAACCGGCTTTACTGATGAGATGCGCATAACAATCTTGTGCGATATATCGCCCATCCCTAATTACAATTTAACATAGGCTATCTGTTTTCTATGTCATACTAAACTGTAATTTATTCAATTGATCAAAGCGTAATTTTCGGCATCATTACTCCAGTTATGATGATAATTAATTTTAATATGCTGATTTACAGCTCAGAAAACATTTATTATTATCAATGTTGAAAACAGTTTCATATTTTTTTGTGGAAACCATGATGCAGAATTATTTGATGAACCAAGTTGAAAGAACAGCATTTATATGATGTAGATTTTTTTTAACAGTGAAAAACCCTTGACTGTCACTTTTGATCAATTTAATGCATCGATCCTTGTTGAATAAAAATATTAATTTCATTAAAAAAAATCTTATTGTCCTCAACATTTTGAACCGTTATATACACTTTTGCTTTGTTTATTGCAAAATAACTCCCGATTGTTTCTCTGTCATCTAAGCAAGGCTTCGTTTCCCAAACGTGCCTGTGAGCTCAGTGAAGCACCAGCATCAAACGCTCTCTTTGATTGATTGGTTTCGTCTTGTTTCCAGATGACTAGGAGAAAAAGTTCTATCCTACACAATTATCCGCTAACATTCGCTTATTTTTCCACTTAGAAGCTTATTTTACGCACTGAATTGCGTGCTAAATTAATAAAAATTACTGGTAAAAAAAACCACACATTTGGATCGATATTTTTATGTGAGGATTGATCCTTTTCGATACCACGTCATTATCGAAGTATCGATATTTTATGATCGATCCGCCCACCTCTACTAGCTTTCTTTGCTGCTGCAAATGTGTTTAACAAACACAATGTCACAACTGCCAGAAAAGACAAAAGATATAATCAGAGTTAAGAGCCCAACTAGTGGAAGCACTAATCACTGTTATGGTGATTTTAAATGAAACACATTAGAGTTAAACCTCTGTTAATTCTCAATAAAAACTTGTGTAGACGTCTGACAGAAATAAAGTCAGTCTGGTTAGTAATAAGTGAAGCTGGTAATGCTGTTTGTGGAGTTGTTTAATCCTCCTCTGCTGAGATCTTCACAGATTTAATGTTTTTTATCTTCAGTTGATTTCATCTAAGACTGTGGCTGAAGTCAGTTGTAGTTCTTGTGTTTCTGCTCGTCTCTTTTGTTCTCTTCTTTCCTTCAGTGATTCTGCTTGTTAACAGGCTTATTAAGGCTGAGATGACTCCATATTTAATACACAGATTTTGTGGCTCAGATAAGGTCCAGTTCTGGTTTATTTCTTTGCTCTTGGCTGACATGTGGCATTGCTATGCAGAGGTGTAAAGTCCAGGTTCAGAAAGTAAAAGTCCTCCTCAGTATTTTGTTCCAATCACCTGGATTTGCTAATTCAGACAGGAGAGAGAACTAATTAGTGAAATCAGCTGACTGAGTTCATGGGTGGAATAAACTATGGCAGGACTTCTACTTTCTGACCCCTGGACTATACAACTCTGCACAGGACTGGACCTCTTAAAAGAGGTTTAGAAGTCGAAGTTTGTTTTAAAGTAATAGTTTGGTTTGGTCACCATTGTGGAGGTCAGTGTTTGCTTTAGTTGGGCTCTTTGGCCTTTACTATTTGATGTTAGTTTTTTTCTGGCTACTGTAAGTGTTTGTTATAGCAAGAGAAAATGTGATAAAGTATGATGGCTACTTGCTGATAATAAAGACCCTTTTTTAAAAGAAGTTTTAACTCTCTTCATCGAGAAAAACCTCAAGAATCAGCGTATTAATCTCATTATCATCATCATCATCAAGAAGCTGACATCATCTGATCACATTTTTCTGATCACAACAAACAGTTCCCTTTCAGTTGGGCACGTTCAACGTAGTTGACGTGTCAACTGATTGGGATCACGTCAGGGAGCCTGTCATCCTCGAGTATTTTACAAATGAGCCAATGGACATTGGCTTGTGTGAATTGCATCACACGCCCCGTCCCGCAACGTGGGTATAAATATGGAAGTGGATGCATGCACCAGTTGTCTTTCGCTTCGGAGCCAATCGAATTACTGATGTCTCTGAAGAGTGTTGCTTTACAACGAGCGTGTCAGTGTTCTTCTGGAAGACTCTCCCAGTGTTGGTGTTTACAGCAAGTGCAGCGGTGATCGCGAGCTACGGAAGCTCTCAACTGCTGTTTTCACAGCATTTTCATAGAGTGTTTTGTTGAAGGGTTGTTGTAGTCAAGTCAAATCAAGTCAAGTCATCTTCATTTATATAGCGCTTTTAACAATGTAGATTGTTCCAAAGTGGCTTTACATTGATGATAGGAAATTAAAGTAACAGAGATTGTTTTGGCTTTATAGCAGCTCTAGAATAAATTTATTGTCCAGCTAAAGTTAGTTTTGATTGATTCACTTCCCTCGCAACGATCATTAGTTATTAATTTAGGGGCCGCTAACACAACACCGTTTTAACAGAAAACTCTAAAGTTCTTTTTTGCGCAAACTTCAAAAACGCAAACCCGTGAGAACACTGATGGCGTGTACATGCATACTACGTGTTCAGTCTATAGGTATGCACGTTTGAATATATTTGCGCAGGCGTTAAGTCCTCCCCTACAAACCAACCCTCAACAAATTATTTGTCTGGCCTTAAAATTTATAATACAGAATTCTTATCACTTCCGCGTAGCCACGCAAACCGGAATTATTATCTGTAGAGAGGTAAAGGGAGGGGGGCCTTCACAGGGGAGAGACTAGGTGACAATTCAGGACTGTGTTGAAGCGAAGTGCTTCACTGAAAAGTGTTTCCACGGTTGTTCCCCTGTGTGCTTCGGCACTGTTGACGGGCCCCATTTCTAAAAGAGCAACACGGGTGTGTTTGCGTCTTTTTAAAGATGCCATTCCATCCATGCGTTTCTGGGTGCGGTAGGGCTCTGTCCTCCTCTGATGATCACAATAGATGCATCACGTGTTTGGGCTTACAGCACGCTGAAGCAGGTCTCGTGGATGATTCATGTTCTCACTGTGGGAACATGATCATCTCGGTGTTAAGATTGAGACTTGCCTTCATTAAACGTGAAGGTGCAGTCCCCACGCCTATCCCCAGCTCTAGAGCGCCCTCTGGGTCAACTTCCCAGGGGAAGCATGGAACGCCGCAAGGTTTGGGTGATCAGAGGATTACGGTGAGGGGAAATCCGCCCGGCAAAGCCCCGTGGATTCCTCCCTCCTCTCTTACACAGCAGCCGGTGGAGCTCCCAGAGGAATGTGCTGGTCCCTCTGTAGTGGACCGACTGGTCGTTTCATTCGGGGCCCCACCAGAGGACAGGATGTCCATCGCAGCATCGGAGGGAGAGCTGTGCTCTGGAGATGACGACTCAGCTCCTTTGCTTCCCTCTAGGAGAGCAACGTTGCCCGAGACGGATCCTGAGATGTAAGCTATGCTGAAGAGGGCCACTGGTTGAATGATTGGTTTCTCGGGGCGGGCCGGGCTGGTACCGCCGCCCCAGTACCTTTCTTCCCTGAAGTGCATGAGGAGCTTACTAGGTCGTGGACAGCACCTTCCTCTGCCAGAAATCTGCTTTGGTAGTTCCTCCTCCCTCACTACCCTTGATGGAGGTGCAGCTAAGGGTTATGAAGCTATCCCTCCAGTGAAGCGGTCTGTCGCGAGCTACTTCATGGAAGGGGGATCCTCGTCTCCCCTCTAAGGCCTGTAAGTTTTCGTCTGTCCTTACGGCCCTGACAGCCTTGCAACTTTCAGCTACCTCTGATTCACCAGCCTACAGCAACCTTCAGCTACCTCTGATTAGGGCTGTGCGATATATATCGTGAGATTGTTATGCGCATCTCGTCAGTAAAGCCGGTTCCTTGATTAGTAGTAAATCACCATCACCTGCTTTCAGATGGAGCGGCATTTAGTGCTGAGGAGATAATTAAGTGATTAATTTAGTGATGATTGATCATTATTGAAGACACCTGATGTTAACAAGCAGAATCACTGAAGAAGAAAATCACAGATTGTAAGTTACCATTAAGGTGATGGGTGTTTGCTTTAGTTGGACTCTAGACCATTATATGTTTACGTTAATATTTACTGTTGTTTGTCTGCAGTTATTGATTTATAACAGTTAAATGAACAAAGTAAAATGTTATCTTATAGTGTTAGTTATGTTTTGACATAATCATGCTGTGATCTGAAAAAGGAAACTTATTGAGATAGTTTGGTTTAACTTGTTAGCAGCAGTTTAGTGATTCTTCAGCCTATGATTATCAGCATTTTACTTATAATTCAAAATATTTAATAAACATTGTTCTGATCAAAAAGACGTTCAGATATATTCATTTAAAACACAGACATCAATAATCAGCCTGTGAATCTCAACAATGGTGACAATAATAAAGCATGTTGCAGTGGCTGCCACCAATCACAACTCATTAATGCTCCCATCATGCATTGCGGTATGAATAAATTATGATCTGAATTGTCTATGTAATTTACTTTTCCTAATTGAATATTCTGCTCCTCACCATTGTTGAGATGCATAGACTGAATCTTGACATCTGTGTGTGCCTAAAAGAATGATTTTTTTTAAACAACTTTTAAGAAATCCTTTATATTATATCAAAAATTCTGGGCATTTATGCAGATTCACAATTATGCTTTAACCAACAACATAAATCGAAGTCAGAAAGAAGGATTTTAATGAGTTCAGTGATCAAGTTCAAATGATGATTGTCATAATATAACCAACACCATCAGATCACTTTTTTCTTTGTTCAACTGGTGATTATAATTCAGATACAACAGACAAACAAAATCTAAAGTTAATAATATATGGGTCAAGAGTCCAACTAAAGCAACCATTGATCGTCATAACGGTAACTTACAATTTGAGATTTTCTCCTTCAGTGATTCTGCTTGTTAACATCAGATGTCTTCAATAATGTTCAATCATCACTAAATTAATCACTTAATTATATCATTAACTTAAACACTCTTGAGTGTGGACTAGGGCTGGGCGATTTAAATCGCGATATTGTTATGCGCATCTCGTCAGTAAAGCCGGTTCCTTGATTAGTAGTAAATCACCATCACCTGCTTTCAGATGGAGCGGCATTTAGGGCTGATGAGATAATTAAGTGATTAATTTAGTGATGCTTGAGCATTATTGAAGACACCTGATGTTAACAAGCAGAATCACTGAAGGAGAAAATCACAAATTGTAAGTTACCATTAAGGTGATGGGTGTTTGCTTTAGTTGGGCTCTAGACCATTATATGCTTACTTTAATATTTACTGTTGTTTGTCTGCTGTTATTGATTTATAACAGTTAAATGAACAAAGTAAAATGTTATCTTATAGTGTTGGTTATGTTTTGACATAATCATGCTGTGATCTGAAAAAGGAATCTGATTGAGATAGTTTAATTTAACTTGTTAGCAGCAGTTTTGTGATTCTTCAGCTATGATTATCAGTACTTTAATTCAAAATATTTAATAAACATTGTTCTGATCAAAAGATATTCAGATAAATTCATTTAAAACACAGACATCAATAATCAGCCTGTGAATCTCAACAATGGTGACAATAATAAAGCATGTTGCAGTGGCTGCCACCAATCACAACTCATTAATGGCTCCCATCATGCATTGCGGTATGAATAAATTATGATCTGAATTGTCTATGTAATTTACTTTTCCTAATTGAATATTCTGCTCCTCACCATTTTTGAGATGCATAGGCTGAATCTTGACGTCTGTGTGTGCCTAAAAGAACGATTTTTTTTTTAAACAACTTTTAAGAAATCCTTTATATTATATAAAAAATTCTGGGCATTTATGCAGATTCACAGTTATGCTGTAACCAACAACATAAATCGAAATCAGAAAGAAGGATCTTAATGAGTTCAGTGATCAAGTTCAAATGATGATTGTCACAATATAACCAACACCATCAGATCACTTTTTTCTTTGTTCAACTGGCGATTATAAGCCAGATACAACAGCCAAACAAAATCTAAAGTTAATAATATATGGGTCAAGAGTCCAACTAAAGCAACCATTGATCGTCATAACGGTGGCTTACAATTTGAGATTTTCTCCTTCAGTGATTCTGCTTGTTAACATCAGGTGTCTTCAATAATGTTCAATCATCACTAAATTAATCACTTAATTATCTCATTAACTTAAACACTCTTGAGTGTGGACTCATACATGCCCAGGAGTGTTAATTTAACACAGGAGTGTTTGCTGTGTACAAAGAGCCGTAGTTAACTGACAAGCTGAGCCATATCGCATTAAATATCGCTGGCGATACGTCCGCGATATTAATGCGATATGGCTCAGCTTGTCAGTTAACTACGGCTCTTTGTAGTAAATGCCGCTCCATCTGAAAGCAGGTGATGGCGATTTACGACTAATCAAGGAACCGGCTTTACTGACGAGATGCGCATAACAATCTCACGATATATATCGCACAGCCCTAGCCCTACCTCTGATTCACCAGCCTGTACACACAGCAAAATCCCCAGTGTTAAATTAACACTGCTCAGAGTTTATATGAGTCCACACTCAGAGTGTTTTAATTAACACTGAAGCAGTGTTAAAGTTAATGAGATAATTAAGTGATTAATTGATTAATTGAGTGATGATTGAGCATTATTGAAGACATATGATGTTAATAAGCAGAATCACTGAAGGAGAAAATTAATTTTTAAAATGGTCACCATTATGGTGATGGGTGTTTAGTTTAGTTGGACTCTTGACCCTTACTTTTTTAACTTTAGATTTTGTTTGGCTGCTGTAATACGGTTATAACAGCCAGATAAACAAAGAGCAAATGTGATCTGATGGTGTTGGTTGTGTTTTAACATAATCATTAGTTGGCCTGAATCACTAAACTCATTGAGAGTATAATTTCTGAGTTAAGTTTACCTAATGGATTATAGCAGCACTATCCTTGTCAAGCATGCCATTTTTAGCCTTTTCAATGAAAACCAAATGATCTTAAAAAGTGTTCTTTTCAGGCACACACAGACATCAAGAATTAGCGTATGAATCTCAACAATGGTGACAAACAGATCAACTCTGAACATAAGCTCATTATTTATTCATGCAGCAATGCATGATGGGAGCCATGAATGAGTTTTGATTGGTGGTACCCAGAATGCACTGCAACATGCTTTATTATTGTCACCATTGTTGAGATTCACAGGCTGATTATTGATGTCTGTGTCTAAAAAAAATAAAATAAAAAATCTATGTGAACAACTTTTAGGAGATTATTTGGATTACATTGTAAAAGTTTAAAATATTATGATTTTCAAGGACAGTGCTGCTATAATTAATACAGTATATCTAATTCAGAAATTGGGCTCTATATGAGTTCAGTGATTCAAGTCAAATGATTGTGAAATAATTATTATATTAAAACACAACCAGCACCATCAAATCACTTTTTCGCTTTGTTCATCTGGTTGTTATAACTGAAGTACAACAGCCAAACAAAATCTAAAGTTAATGATTTTAGGGTCAACAGCCCAACTAAAGCAAACACTGATCACCATAATGGTAACATAAAATTATGGTTTTCTCCTTCAGTGATTCTGCTTGTTAACATCAGGTGTCTTCAAAAATGCTCAATCATCACTCAATTAATCACTTAATTATCCCATTAACTTTAACACTGCTTCATTGTTATTACTTATAACACATCTGAGTGTGGACTCATATAAACTCTGAGCAGTGTTAATTTAACACTGGGGATTTTGCTGTGCAGTAGTTCTCCTACTAGCTTGCTCTATCAAGAAGATAGGGGACTGAACACATTTTCGGCAACAAAACACCAGCACATTCGTAAAGAAATTAGCCTACTTGTCAAAAGCCGGTGTTCCCAGTGGTACTGTGGAACAGCAGTGACTTTCCTGGCCTAAGCCCTGTCTTTCCGCAGATGCAGACGATATGGAGGCTTTTGTCTAGGCACTGGAAGGTGGCAGCAGTAGGGGCGTTTTATTAGGATCCCAATCAGTTGACTACATTAGACACAGAGGTGGGAAATCCAGGTGCCAAAGAGTAGACGTCCTGCCATATGTTTATTCCACCCATGAACTCAACACTTTAATGTCTTCTTTTCTCTTCAGTTGATTTCATCTGAGGCTGTGGCTGAAATTACTCCATATTTAATATACACAGATTTTTTGGCTACGGTCCAGTTCAAGGGCCGTATTCACAAAGCATTTTATCTTACCACTAGGAGTACTCCTAAATCGCACTAAAAGATTTTAGCTAGGAGTTTTCTCTTAAAAGTTATTCACTACGCCTTTCAGACCTTTTATTTTCTGACCCCTGGACTATCCCAGATAGCATGTAACCATTAAAACAATAGAAACAATAGAAATCGAATATTCAAGCTGTTTATTAATTTTTCTACCTCAGAACGAAAAATGAAAAATCAAGCTGAATACTTGTTTTTCGTTTTTTGGAAACACTTAAATAACGAAAAAGGAATCGTTTTCTCATTTTTCTACTTTCAATATTAAAAAAAAAAAAAAACGACTGAACGAATGATACACGGATTTAGAATTTAAAGGACAAGTTCGGTATTTTACACTTAAAGCCCTGTTTACAGATCGTTTCTGATGAAATAGAACGGTTAAAATTAAAATTTGGACAGATGCTGCTGTCCCGAGAATTTTAGGTTTCTTTCGCGTTCCCCAAAACCTCCAGAATGGGTGTATAGGTGCACTCGAACACTCTTTCCTAATACGCATTAAACTTTCGTTTACAAAGACGTGAAACTCACCGAGTGGTCAGGGTTGTTCACTGATATGCTCACACAAAAATCGCTGCAAAAGATGCTTTACAACAGGTTTTATCGTAGTTTTTGTCCAACTCCATTGACTTGTATTGAAAGAGCTGTGTGAGGTACGGTATTACTCCGCCGCTTCTTCTTCTGCTTCTTCTGTGTATTCAATGAAATGCCAGTGGTTTGCTTGCAATTGGCAAAGGTGCATTATCGCCACCAACTGGGCTGGAGTGTTTATTATTCAAGCTCTCAACGGAAGAATCTACGGGTGTGAGACGTTGGGAAAAATAGGTCCACAGTTTTACAACGAATGGTAAAACACCTGTTGGAAAGCATCTTTTGCAGCGATTTTTGTGTGAGCATATCAGTGAACACCCCTGACCACTCGGTGAGTTTCACGTCTTTGTAAACGAAAGTTTAATGCGTTTTATGAAGGATTGTTCGAGTGCACCTATACACCCATTCTAGAGGTTTTGGGGAACGCGAAAGAAACCTAAAATTCTCGGGACAGCAGCATTTGTCCAAATTTTAATCTTAACAGTTCTATTTCATCAGAAACGATCTGTAAACAGGGCTTTAAGTGTAAAATACCGAACTTGTCCTTTAAAGTTTTTTTGTTTTTTTCTAGCTCCACTGATTACAACTTAAACTGATTTTCTGGTCATTACCTTGTGACTGTAAATGTGTCTTCTTTTTCATCTCTTCATATTTCATCAGTTTTTTCATCTGTGCCTCCTGAAATGACTCTGTGGAGAAAAACTCTCCTCTGTTTTCTTCCAGCATCTGCTCAATGTTCTCCATCAACGTGGACACTTGTGTGGTGGGACCAAAGAAATGATGTCGTCCTCCAAAACTCTCAATGACAGACTGTGTTTCTTCATCGAGTTCTGCTGTCTGATGCTCTGAATTCTGCATTATGAGGATCATGATATATTTGTTGATTCTTGAGCTGAAGATCCTCTGGATCTCCTCCATTTCTGCTTTGTCTTCATTACTGAGTGGAGCATCAGGAATAATGAGGAGGAAAACATGAACTCCAGGATCACAGAGAGACACACAGCGGAGGGTCTGACGCATCACTTCCTCCTCTGAGAGCTGAATAAGAGCTGGAAGCTCCACCAGACTGATCACACGACCATGAAGCTCCACGTCTTTCTTCTCTCTTATAAGTTTTGAAACAGAGTTCTTCAGTGTTTCATCCCTTCCACACAGCACGATGTTCAGCTTCTGTTGTCTGGTGGCACCTACACCTCCTTAAACACAAGAACATGTGTTACCATAACATATTTAGATATTGTTTATTTAAGATTTCATTGAATCAAGTGTAAACTGGAAGTCTGTAATCAGTTCATACATTTCCTGTTTATGCAATAATGTTTTAATTATTGATGAAAATAAATTATTAATCAAATAAGTCTTATACTCACAACCTTGTTAGTTTAATATTTTAACTCAAATGTACTATGTGACTTGATATCATTAACTACTATAGAGTATGCTACAAATCCCTATATGATGCCATGATTAACAATACACGATGCATCATGACTGAATCGTTGTATTTGTCCAGTGTCTATCTTTGACTCTTCACATGATCATTTGGGTGGAAAAGGCAGACGATTAGGCTTGATAGGGACAGCAATGATGGCTGAGTGCTTCTGAAACCACTGGTGAGTTTTATGTCCCCTACACACACCATATACTACTATCAGTATTGCATAGAAATGTCCTGTTGAATATTTTTTTTTTGTTAACTATAAATCCTCATGCTGAATCTGCATATTTTATCTGCCCCTGACGTTCAATAACCTGGCATCAGAATATACATAGTTTATTAAAGTTTTTTCAAAAGTAGGAAAATTTAAATTCTAGTTAACTGCAAAAAAAACAAAAAAAACATTCTTTTTGTATTTGAGTGTCCTCACCATCCGAATCTTCCTCTGTTCTGAGTGAAGCAAAAAGTCTGCTCAGATCTTCATCCACCAGGGTTTCTTCAGCATCATAATACAGCTCACATGTGATAAATTCTTCATTGTTTTCTCTGAGTATCTTCTCTAATTGTTGCAGTATTCCCAAGAACTGTCTCTTTATTTCACTATCAAGTTGAAGATGTCCTCCTCCACACTCTTCAGTTAATTGTTGAATGAATTCATTAGCTTTCAAAGATGCTCCTTTAGCTCTCAGTTTCTCTTCATCAGTCGTGAGCACAATGGAGCGTTTAAACGCCTCTTCACTGAATTCTTCTAGCACTCGTTTGACTAGTCTCATGTCCTCCTCAGTAAAGTCTTTATATTGCAGTACGAGTATGAATGCATGAGGTCCTGGATCAGACAGAGACACACACTCTCTCACTCTCTGTGTGATCTGATGATCTGAGATGTGTGTCTGGAGCAGCTGAGGACTGTTGATGATGGTCACACGTCTGTCTTTCAGTCTTCCTCTGACTCTCTCTACAACATCTGGAGGAGCTTCACTGTCAAACGCTGCTCGTCCTAATAAGAAGTTTCCCACTTGACTGTTTTCTGACACATTCTTCCCTAGCAGAACAATCCTCAGATCACTCACTGAAACACACACATGAGCAACATGTTATGAACTGAAACATTCTAATATCACAGATAACTCACCAACAGGGGCTGCTTATAGTTTCTGTGTTTTAGCAAGAGCAAAACTGTCCACATTTGTTGTGTGTTGTTTATCATGTTCACAAATATTCATCTATAGACTTACTGTTGGGTGGACTCTCTTTGCTCCATCTTCTCCTGCGAGCAGAACCCCGAAAAACAGCTGCAGAAACAAAACAGCTTATGTTTGACTAATAACACTAATAACACAACAACAAAACCACAAAATACATTAATTTGAATTTTTTTTTAAGCCGTTTGCACACTGTGCGATTTTGGTAGGACTGTGCCGGGAAACTTGACCGCAACACCGCGGTTGTAAAGCGACACTGCGGTGGCTGAGTAGCACCAGCGGTGGTCCACCAAAACACATTTTTTTGTATGTGAATGTTGTTTTACATGAATATTATGACAGAAGTGAAGCAGAAAGCTTTGTTTACAAAATAAATAATATGATAGCAATTAAATGTTACATCCCAGATAGCAACATTGTTTCAGCCAGGTCCGGCCCACATCTGGCACTTGTGGAATGCTGATCTGGCCCACATTCAGCGTGGAATGACAGCCCTTGGGCGGACCGCTCCTGTTTGCCAGATCTGGGCCACAAGCAGGCCATAGCAATGCCACATGTCAGCCAAGAGCAAAGAAATAAACCAGAACTGGACCTTATCTGAGCCACAAAACCTGTGTATATTAAATATGGAGTCATCTCAGCCTTAATAAGCCTGTTAACAAGCAGAATCACTGAAGGAAAGAAGAGAACAGAAAAAGAGACGAGCAGAAACACAAGAACTACAACTGACTTCAGACACAGTCTTAGATGAAATCAACTGAAGAGAAAAGAAGACATTAAATCTGTGAAGATCTCAGCAGAGGAGGATTAAACAAATCCACAAACAGCATTACCAGCTTCACTTATTACTAACCAGACTGACTTTATTTCTGTCAGACGTCTACAGAAGTTTTATTGAGAATTAACAGAGGTTTAACTCTAACGTGTTTCACATAACAGTGATTAGTGTTTCCATTAGTTGGGCTCTTAACTCTTCTTTTATGTTTTGTCATAATCTTCACAGATTTAATGTCTTATTTTCTCCTCAGTTGATTTCATCTAAGGCTGTGGCTGAAGTCAGTTGTAGTTCTTGTGATTCTGCTTTCTCTTTTTCACTCTAAAACTGCACATTTTAGAGCCTAAGGCACACCTGTGCAATAATCATGCTGTCTAATCAGCATCTTGATATGCCACATCTGTGAGGTGGATGGAAAGGAGAAGTGGTCACTAACATAAATTTAGACAGATTTGTGAATAATATTTGAGAGAAATAGGCCTTTTGTGTACATAGAAAAAGTCTTAGATCTTTGAGGTCAGCTCATGAAAAATGGGGGCAAAAAAAGTATTGCGTTTATAATTTTGTTCAGTGTAAGTTCTTATTGAAAATTAACAGAGGTTTAGATGTTGATGTTTTATTGAAAATATGTGGTCACCATTATGGTGATCAGCGTTTTCTTTAGTTGGGCAGTTTGTCTCTTGACTTTTGATGTGAGTTTGTGGTCTTTGCAACAATGTTTACCACAACATGATTTGTTGCAAAGAAAGCCAGAAACAAAGATGATCAGGTGATATAGTTTTAGCATCTTAAGGTAGAATAAATCACTAATACTTTTTTTCCTGACCAAAAGTGATTTGCTATAAAAAGATTTTATTCACCAACAATATTTTCTTGCAAAAGATCAAACATTCTGAATTTAGATTTTTAAATGCATTATGTAAAAGAAAAAATAAAAAAAATCTTCAGATCCACAGACAAAATTGTATAAAACTTTTATTGGTGACATCTGTGTGGCTGTAAGCTGGTCCTCGCATCAACCTTCACCAGATTTTACAACTTGGAAGTCCCTGCACTGCAGGCACGAATCCTCTCTGTCTAGTTAAAGTTGACCTCTGAGTGAGCTTAACCCACTATTACCTCTCAGGAGGCTCATTCTGCACATCAGGAAAATGTTGTTCTACTTAAACATAGCATGGCGTGATTGGACTGGTTGCCCATAGTGTCTAGCAGTCACAATACGAGTAAACGTTTCGAAAGGGAACACCTCGTTTTCTGACGTAACTTTGGTTCCCTGAGATTCCCTGAGTATTGCATAGACAGCCATTCTATGGCGCTACACGACTTGGTGTCCGTCGCTTCAGTCGAATTAAACCTGATTCCTATGGCGAGACCAGCTGCTCATATGCAGATGCCCCGCCCCTTCTGGTGTGCTCTGCAGGATGTGCCCCAATTGGCTCGCGCAGGTACGCCGCATCGCTATAGGTTCATTCAGTTCCACTACTCAGCCAATAAGAGCGTGCAGATCTCTGCACTGTTATGGCTGTGCAGTAGCACTGCGTTATTGAATAAAAGGCTTCAATAAACAGAGAAAAAGGAGTTTTCCCCATAGCGTCCAGGAGAGGTAATACTCGTCTGTATCGTCTCAGTGAGCTTTTATGAGGGTTTAAGCATGTGCTGTGAGGTGAATTTAGCATTTTCCGATGTTTCAGTGTGGATGAGAAACTTTTGGAAAACGCTTGAAAACACTAGTGTGGACGGAGAACGTTTGAAACAAAAACTCAATTTTCAAATCTATCCAGTTTAATGTAGACGTAGCCTAAAAGAGATGACTGATATGACTGATGTTCATTCAGCTATTAATATCATTCATAATCTCTGACCTCTGCTTTCTCTGCTGGACATGTTGATATTCTGTTATTTCTTCAGTCTTCAGTCGATCATCTTCTCTGACTCCTGACGTCTGTCCCTTCATCATCCTGTGAGAGATTATAATTATTTTATTTCATTAACACACACTAATGAGATCATGTTACCACACCGCAACATTTATTTTAATATGATAATACTTTAATCTGCCGTTGTTTAAAACTATTCTATATGGGAGTTGGTTTTCTCCAAAACACACACATTACATAAATTGCTACACTGATAAAAACTGAATGATTGTTTTGGGGGTTTTCTGTGTGTATGAGCATCTTATTACACTTATTTGCTCAAAGATATAGTAACTTAATAACATAAATAGTAATAACATGCAACAATACTATATTTTCTAAATGTCATAATCATTTGTTAACAAGTATTCATTGCTTCAATGAGCTTGTTTAAACAATACATTGTTTAAATTAATACATTTTTACCTAACTGTGATTTTTTATATTGATATACAGGTACATTTCTGAAATACATAACTTAGACAGTTACCTCTGATAAAAGATCACTCTAAATTGTAATATTGACTCATGCACTTTCCGTAAAGCTGCTGTGAAATGTGTATTGTGAAAATCACAAAACAAGAGTCATTTGAGAAATTTAGCAACATGGACAATTTTTTAATAAAAGTGTGTATAAAACGCTGTACCTTTACACTTCATAACAACTGAATACAATTGCACATTTTGCACTTAAAATATACAGAATCTTGACGCACCATCTTAGACTGAGTTTTGGTTCCATATGAAAGTGAAACCAACAATTTCTGCAGCTCATACAGTTACAATTACACTCCTAATCAATCTAAAATCTTCATTTTGTGCTTTATATCATACTTACATATTAAATTACGCTCCACAAAGAGTGTATTTACAGTAATAGTGATACCTGCATGTCGAGGTTTGTCATTTCCTGCAACAAAGCAGGTAGGAGTCTGTGTGGGCGGGGTTTGTGACGTCACCGTCATCACCAAACTCAACAAACGAATCCTAGCATGGCAAGTCATTTTAGCTTAAAATGTTCCCAGTGTTACTCGTCATAATTTTATTTTTACTTTGAGAGCAAATTAATTTTAACTAGTCATATGTTTCCATTGACTTCCATTCATTTTTAATTACAGAGCTCTACAATAGAATTTTTACATGTAAAACATTGCAGAGCTGTTATTGAATTAGAGAACCCTGCATCAGAATACAAAAATCCAGTAGCTGTTACATTTACATGAAAAAAAAACGTAATAATCGTAATAATCAGATTATAGTTTTTTTTTTTTTTTTTTTTTTAAGGGGAAAATACTTTCAGGATTACAATGGTTTCATTTAAAACTAAATAAATCAGTATTTTGGCATAATAAAATTAAGCGCTGCTTGATTATACGGTAGTTCCTGGTTCTGTTGCCAGTCATGACTCACGTGTGCCATCCGCTGGTGCATACGCAAATAACAGCTGTCTACAATCTCCATTATCTCCTCAGACGCAGAATGATTCACTGGTGCTAGTTAAAACGATACTGCCCACGGGGAAAGACACTTTCAGTTTATGGAAATTCCGCTGCTATTTTGTTTTCAGAGAAGAAAATGCAAACAACTTGGTTGTACAGTAGAAACTGTGCCTTCCAGCAACGAAACACTTTCTTTATCAAAGGGCTAATGACTAAAATCAGGGGGAGGGGGGTGGGGATGGGGTTCCGGGGGGGGGGGGGGGGGCTCGACTCCCCCGATTAAGCCATGAGACCCCCTTAAAGCCTCAAAATCTAAATTTGAAGGGTGACTCAAATTTTGTAAAATAATAATAATAATAATAATAATAAAAGTGTTAATTAATTTCGTTAATTTCGCAAGCAATTCTGTGTTTAAAAGACGTCTAATAGCCGTACAAACACAGCCCTGACGTCTAGTCTAAAACAAGGCTAATTATGGGCTGTCTATGGGCTGTCTAATTTAATAGACGTCTAAACGTAGCACAATAATAGACTAAACATCAATTAGACCGCTATTGAAGTGAATATTAGACTACATTTAGATGTCTATTAAATTTTCACTGACAGCCCAAATTCAGCCTTGTTTTAGCCTAGACTAAGAATAGACTAGAAGTCAAATAGACAGCAAATGAATTTATTCATATAAATATAACTATAGACAACAAAATAGAACTTAAGGATTCTGTTTACTCAAATATAACACACACAATGACAATCCATCCCAAAAAACATATATAAATATAAAACTTTTAAGAACAATAAATTAACAACTTAAGATAATAACAAATGAGAAAAAAATACAATTATGACACTTATTAATTATACAATTACAATTATGAAATTAAAATATAAATACAATAAAAAATCTATAAAGATTATAATAAAAAAATATTGGAAATTAACTTAATGAACATATAAAGAATGACAAAATAAAATATTTTAAACAACAAGTATAGCTAGGCATAACTTACATAGCCTACCTTTAAAGTTTGGGTTTTTTATTCTGTTAACTCTCAACAGTGAATAAATGATTAATTGGTTTTATTTCTTTATGTAGCCTACATGCAAGTATACTTAAACACATCACATGTTTTTAGGTATCGTGTTGCATTAGAACAACGAGATAGGCAATTGGGAAAGCTGCTTTTATTCCTTTATGTGAGTAATGTGCTGCCTGTAAATGTAAGTGTTATGTTCTGTATATTTATTGTTGTGCTTAGTTGACTCTAATTTGCAAGAAACAGTGTCTTTAAAACCAAGAAAGTGGATCACATCTCTCTGTTTTTGAGGTCTTTATGCGGCTTCTTGTCTGTAAAAAAATTGATTTCAAAATACTCATGTTGTTTAAGCACTGAATGGTTTAGGACCAAAGTACATGTCTGATCTTCTGGTTGTCTGCTTTCTGTCCCAGACTCCCTGAGTCAAAACTAAACAGAGAAGCAGTGTTCAGTTTTTATGCACCATACTGTATCTGGAACAAACTCCAAGAAAACGTATTTAAAGTTAAGGCTAACCTTTAGCTTATATAGTTTTGTTTGCCACTACCTTTTATTAATTGGAAAAATTATTATTTTCTTACACTGCATTGTAACTTTTACTATTTGGTTTTATTTGTTTTTGTTTAAGTATTTTAAAGTGTTTTATTTGTTTTCTTATATTGTAGCCTATTTTTATATTGCCTTGCTGTTGAATTGTGCTATACAAATAAACTTGCCAAGTTAAAAAGTCATATTTTCATATCATAATGATCTAAAGAAAAGAGTAAAATTTATATAGGTGGCTTTCATAACACATTATAATAGGTTGCGCATGTTTCATGTTTACCCATTTGAATTCAGTTAATTCAAGTTTAAGGGCACATGGAAACAGGTTACAGTTCACTGCACACTGTTACCTGCTAAAATGTCACGATTCCAACAACAACAAATAATTTAGATAAAAAAAATTAGCACGTCAAAACGAAAACAGATACTTGCAAGACTAAAGTAGGAATGTATTTTACCTGTTCTCTTCGACTGACAGATAAGTGAATGCAGTGCTCCGTCTCGTTAAAATGTTTCAAAATTGTGTTTATCGTGCGATCGCGAGAACAGTGATCTCTAGCCCATTCCCGTTTCGAATATATGCCCACATAGCAACATTGTGTCGGCCCAGATCCGGCCCACATCTGGCACACGTGGAAAGATGATCTGGCCCACATGCAGCGTGGAATTACGGCACTTGAGTGGGCCGCTCCTGTTTGCCAGATCTGGGCCGCAAGCAGGCCATAGCAATGCCACATCTCAGCCAAGAGCAAATAAATAAACCAGAACTGGATCTTATCTGAACCACAAAGTCTGTGTATATTAAATATGAAGTCATCTCAGCCTTAATAAGCCTGTTAACAAGCAGAATCACTGAAGGAAAGAAGAGAACAGAAAAAGAGACGAGCAGAAACACAAGAACTACAACTGACTTCAGACACAGTCTTAGATGAAATCAACTGAAGAGAAAAGAAGACATTAAATCTGTGAAGATCTCAGCAGAGGAGGATTAAACAACTCCACAAACAGCATTACCAGCTTCACTTATTACTAACCAGACTGACTTTATTTCTGGCAGACTTCTACACAAGTTTTATTGAGAATTAACAGAGTTTAACTCTAATGTGTTTCATTTGAAGTCACCATAACAGTGATTAGTGTTTCCATTAGTTGGGCTCTTAACTCTCATTAAATCTTTTGTCTTCTTTGGCTGCTGTGACAGTGTGTTTGTAAAACACATTTACAGCAGCAAAGAAAGCTAAAGTGAAATGAAATCAGTTGATTATGGTTACCTGTTGATGGTTTTATAATCATCATGAAATAGCCTGAATCACTGAGGTAATCTGAATCTAACAATTGTGTTGTACCATTAATATATTCTCATCACAAACCCTGCATTACTGCAGCGTGAGGTCCAGCAATATTATAACAGTCAGTTAGAAGATTTTAACAAACATGAGAATGAAAATTAAGTCCATGGTGACACACAGAGATATCAAAAATCAGCACATGAATCTCAACAAGGGTGACAATATTTTTTTTTTTTTAGATAAACAGATTAATTCAGAACATCACTGAAAAGCTACTAAATGTCACAACAAAAACAACAGCAAAAAAAAATAAAAGCACATATTTAGAATTAAACAAAATAATAGGAGAATTCAGCTGCATAATTTATTCATGTTGCAATGCATGCTGGGAGCTTTGTACTATACTGGTACCCAGCATGCATTGCAGCAAGGTACTTTTGATTGTCACCATTGTTGAGATTCATACGTTGATTGTTGATGTCTGTGTGTGTCATGGAGTACTAATGTTTCATGCTCATGTTTGTTAAAGTCTTCTAACTGATTGTTATAATATTAGAAGACCTCACGCTGCAGTAACACAGGGTAGTGATGGGCGATACTGCAAATTTCGGTATCGATCCGATACCAAGTAAATACAGGGCCAGTATCGCTGATATCGATACCGATACCAATACTTTTTCATTTTAAAAGCATGCACTTGAACTTGTATGCACTTTCCTGTGCTAGAGCAGTGTGTCATGATTTATGAGGTGAATGCATCATTAATATACTAAATCTGAATATGTTTTCATTACTACTAAATATTTTGTGATTTGTGCTCTCAACTCGCCTGTAATTAGTCAGTGACTTTTACAAAACTACCCTAATTATAGTACTAGCCTACTACTAGCCTACTAGTACTTGCCTACTGTTCAAAAGTTTGGGGTCTGTAAGATTTTTAATTCTCTTCTGCATTTATTTGATCAAAAATACAGTAAAAACTGTAATATTACAATTCAACATAGGCTATCTGTTTTCTATGCCATAGTAAACTGTAATTTATTCATGTGATCAAAGCTGAATTTTCGGCATCATTACTCCAGTCATGATGATATTTCATTTTAATATGCTGATTTACAGCTCAGGAAACATTTCTTATTATTATCAATGTTGAAAACAGTTTCATATTTTTGTGGAAACCATGATACATTTTATGCAGAATTATTTGATGAACAAAGTTGAAAGAACACCATTTATATGAAGTAGATTTTTTTTAAGAGTGTAAAACCCTTGACTGTCACTTTTGATCAATTGCATCGATCCTTGTTGAATAAAAATATTAATTTCATTAAAAAAATCTTATTGACGTCAACATTTTGAACCGTTATGTACACTTTTGGTTTGTTTATTGCGAAATAACTCCCGATTGTTTCTCTGTCATCTAAGCAAGGCTTCGTTTCCCAAACGCACTTGGGCCTGTGAACTCAGTGAAGCACCAGCATCGAACGCTCTCTGTGATTGATTGGTTTCGTCTTGTATCCAAATTACTAGGAGAAAAAGTTCTATCCTACACAATTATCCGCTAACATTCGCTTATTTTTCCACTTAGAAGCTTATTTTACGCACTGAATTGCGTGCTAAATTAATAAAAAATTACTGGTAAAAAAACACACACATTTGGATCGATATTTTTATGTGAGGATCGATCCTTTTCGATACCACGTCAGTATCGATACTTCAGGATCGATCCGCCCATCACTAACACAGGGTTTGTGATGTGAAGATATTAATGGAACAACATAATTGTTTGATTCCAAAGACATCAGTGAACTAGGTTTTTTAATGATGATTATAAAACCATCAACATGTAACCATCATCACCTGATCTCGTTTCACTTTAGCTTTCTTTGCTGCTGCAAATGTGTTTGACAAACACACTGTCACAGCAGCCAAAAAAGACAAAATATATAATGAGAGTTAAGAGCCCAACTAATGGAAACACTATTCACTGTTATGGTGACTTAAAATGAAACACATTAGAGTTAAACTCTGTTAATTCTCAATAAAACTTCTGTAGACGTCTGACAGAAATAAAGTCAGTCTGGTTAGTAATAAGTGAAGCTGGTAATGCTGTTTGTGGAGTTGTTTAATCCTCCTCTGCTGAGATCTTCACAGATTTAATGTCTTCTTTTCTCTTCAGTGGATTTCATCTAAGACTGTGTCTGAAGTCAGTTATAGATCTTGTGTTTCTGCTCGTCTCTTTTTTCTGTTCTCTTCTTTCTTTCAGTGATTCTTTTTGTTAACAGGCTTATTAAGGCTGAGATGACTCCATATTTAATATACACAGACTTTGTGGCTCAGATAAGGTCCAGTTCTGGTTTATTTCTTTGCTCTTGGCTGAGATGTGGCATTGCTATGGCCTGCTTGTGGCCCAGATCTGGCAAACAGGAGCGGCCCACTCAAGTGCCGTAATTCCACGCTGCATGTGGGCCAGATCATCTTTCCACGTGTGCCAGATGTGGGCCGGATCTGGGCCGACACAATGTTGCTATGTGGGTGATTGTGTATTGTCAACAATAAGCATAAAGATTCTGCATTTCCATTTTGTAGTGTGGATCATTCATTGCGACATCATGTTTAAGAATCTGTTATCTGATAAAATACTTCATGCTACTGCCCACTGACATGCTTTTAAAGCTACTGTTGTCCATTTGTTTGGCCTTTTAAAACACCTTAAAATGCAAATGTCGTGATCAGGAAAATCAAAATTTTATCCTAGCAAGATCATTTTTGGAACCTCTGGTTTTCTAGCGATGATGTAATCTGTAGAAATTAGTAGAGTTTTTAGTACGCTTTAGTACTCTTCTCATTTAACGCGATTTTTGATGTCTCGGTAACGTAGGGGAACTCCCACTGCCAACGCCCCATGTTCAGTCAGGCAAATTAAGAAAGATCATGGTTCTCTTACGAGAGGTCTCTCGTACTGCGTAAGGTATCTTACGCTAGGGGAAAACCTCTTTTCCACGAGATATTGAAGCCAAAAAATTATCCTGATATGCCCCAAGCCACCCGGGCTTCCACATCAGCTGTCTGTCGAGACTTCCTGGAATGGTGGAGGTTGGGTGATTCTTCAATTGGGGGCTATTTTGCCATCTTACATTTTGATGAATGAAATTTGGTTGAATTTTGTTAGAATTATGTCAAGACAACCCAGATAGCAATTACGTTTGGGCCACATGTGGGTATTATCTGGCACATATGGCCTAGATGTGGCATGGCTGAACAGATATGGGCCAAATTGTAGCCATATTTCTTTTGCCATAACTTTAAAATCTGCGGGAAATGTTCTCTTGGTTCACAACTGATTTTGAGGTATATGGCCCAGATAACAACGAACACATGAGAACCATATGTGGTTGAGCTATGGCACACAGTGAGAAACACCGACTTGTGGTAAACATTTGGCTTGTACGTGGAAAAACACAGGAATCCTGAAATCAAGTGCGGCAAACATCCGCCGTTCCACACCTCAGGTTGCTCTGCATCTTCCCTCCTATTGGTACACAGCAAAAACTCCAGTGTTAAATTAACACTCCTGGGAGTACATGTGAGACCACACTTGTAGAGTGTAAAGTGTTATAATATGAGTGTTAAATTAACACTCAAGAGTGTTAAAGTTAATTAGATAATTAAGTGATTAATTGAGTGATGATTGATCATTATTGAAGACACCTGATGTTAACAAGCAGAATCACTGAAGGAGAAAATCACAAATTGTAAGTTACCATTAGGTGATGGGTGTTTGCTTTAGTTGGGCTCTTGACCCTTATATTATTAACTTTAGATTTTGTTTGTTTGTTGTATCTGAGTTATAACTGCCAGATGAACAAAGAAAAAATGTGATCTGATGGTGTTGGTTATATTATGACAATCATCATTTGAACTTGATCACTGAACTCATATTTCTGACTTAGATTTATGTTGTTGGTTACAGCATAACTGTGATTCTGCATAAATATCCAGAATTTTAGATATAATACAAAGGATTTCTTAAAAGTTGTTTTGAAAAAAAAAATCTTTCTTTTAGGCACACACAGATGTCAAGATTCAGTCAATGCATCTCAACAATGGTGACGAGCAGAATATTCAATTAGGAAAAGTAAATTACATAGACCAGGGGTGCCCAATCCTGCTCCTGGCGATCGGCTGTCCTGCACAGTTCATCTCCAACCCTAATCAAACACACCTGCCTTTAATTTTCAAGTGATCCTTGACGTGCTCTGAAGACCTTAATTGGTTGCTTCAGGTGTGTTTAATTAGGGTTGGAGATGAACTGTGCAGGACAGTCGATCGCCAGGAGCAGGATTGGGCACCCCTGACATAGACAATTCAGATCATAATTTATTCATACCGCAATGCATGATGGGAGCCATTAATTAGTTGTGATTGGTGGCAGCCACTGCAACATGCTTTATTGTCACCATTGTTGAGATTCACAGGCTGATTATTGATGTCTGTGTTTCTAAATAAATTCATTAATTTGAAAGTCTTTTGATCAGAACAATGTTTATTAAATATTTTGGTTTACATGAAAAATACTGATAATCATATGCTGTAGAATCACAGAGCTGCTGTAATTAACAAATCCAAACTATCTCAAAAGTTTAGTTTTTCAGATCACAACATGATTATGTCAAAACATAACCAACACTATCAGATCACATTTTTTCTTTGTTCATCTGACTGTTATAAATCAATAACAACAGACAAACAAAATTTAAAGTACACATATAAGGGTCAAGAGCCCAACTAAAGCAAACAATCATCGCCATAATGGTAACTTACAATTTGAGATTTTCTCCTTCAGTGATTCTGCTTGTTAACATCAGGTGTCTTCAATGACGTTCAATCATCACTAAATTAATCACTTAATTATATCATTAACTTAAACACTCTTGAGTGTGGACTCATACACTCCCAGGAGTGTTAATTTAACACTGGAGTTTTTGCTGTGTAGAGTGAGACTACGGCGCGAGTTTGACTGCGACGCTGGGCAGCTGACGCCATTTACTCTGCTTTCCTCACGACTGTGTACATTCAGGTAAGTGATGTTTTGGCATTTTAAAGTCATTTAATAGAAATATGCAGTATTATGTGTCAATATTGAATGTTATTATGCGTTTAGTTATTCATTTCATCGAGGAAGGGGTTGAACTAGCTAATATTTTCCTCAGTTTACTGTTATAACTTAGCCTACAATAAAGTTTAATGTAGGCTATAGCAGTTCGATGGTTTGCACACTGCACACTGTCGTACACATATAAAATAGTATAGTTTGTCATGTGTAGTAGCCTATTTGTGAATTAAGGCGACGTGGTCCAATGTTGGTGTTACTGTTTATCAAAAAACCTAAATCCTAATTTGTGTTCACAATCATTCAACTAATCATAATAATATAAAAATGCCAAGAATAAACATATTAATACGTGTGCATTATTGTATGTATCTTTTTATTTAACTCTGAAATGATATTCAACCAAGATTTTTTCTCATGACTTTTCCCTCTTTAAAATTAAAGTTGCAACATTAGGCTATTAGTGTCAAGTCACAATACCAAAATTATGACTTTCCATACAATACCTGATTAAAATAACTTAAATAAAAAATAAAATAACTGAACTGCACTTCTACAGCATATATTAATGTGCTAATGTTAATTTCAACATTTACTAACACATTCAAATCAAAAATTGTACTTGTTAACTTTAGTAGGCCTATGCACTGTGAACTAACATGAACAAACAATGAATTGCTGTATTTCTGTTAACTATCAATTGAACGGCCATTCACTGCCATTATAAAGCTTGGAAGAGGCAGGAAATTTTTATAATTACTCTGATTTCTAACGACAGAGATTATATATACCATGCTATGGTATACTGTCATACCACCCAGCCCTAATGTGCGGTATGGGTGGGGCAATGACAATAATTTCCATATTAAAAACCTAGAAAATATGGTTTCAGATGGAGTAAGTAATAGTTTATAGTTAATATAAATGCACTTTCATTTTAGGGTGGTCTATTTAAATGCATATTTCAACCACTTACACAATGTTTTTTTTTTTTCACAATGTATCAGATTACCTATCTGGGTCTGGTTGGTGGCTTTGACCGGAATAACACCGTGTGGAGAGTGCTGAAAGGCACTTTTACAACTGCTGTGGCACGTTATGAATTGTAGAGAAGTCAATGGGAAGATTGGTGTAACAACAATGACTCTGTAACAACAATGACTCTGTTTAGGGAATTTATTAGCTCAATTAAGAGGTATTATTCATAAGATATGAATATGCATATGTCGTTTACATATATTAAATTATTCCAAACAAGGAATAGGTCAAAACCTCAACTTGTATCAATAATTACACGATTTCTCGTAGTAATTACTGATATAGGTGAGTAGAATTATATTTTAATTAGGGGAAATTTAGGTAAAGGTTAATGTTCACGTATTATGCAAAACTGTTCGTCCAGCGACCAGCATGTATAATTCCTGAACAGCTAACCTATGTCTTTAACAACGAAAGATAACCCTTTTCTTGTGGCCACAAAAGAATGATTATTTTCGTGTTTAGACAATTTTAGATATTTCAATAGTAAAATCAAGGGTAGAGCTTTAGGTGAGACAACACTTTCAGGGATTTCAGTAATGGAACAATATGAGACAGATTCAGTTCAAAGGATTATAGAATTTAATATAAAGCAAACTAAAGATTACATGTACTAATCATTACACGCATGAGTAAATAGGCATACCAAACAAACAAACAATATAACACGATCGTAAAAATAAAACAATAAAATAAAGTAAAAGTAAACTAACAAAAATTATGAGAGAGAGATAGAAAGAAAGAGAGATAGATTGAGAGTGTGAATTAAGGTAATTTAAGTGTGTGTGTAGAATGGTAAGAACCCGTAGGCGAATGTGTGTGTGCCGGAGCACGTGTGGGAGAGCGTGGGTGTGTGAGTGTGCGTGTGTGGGTGTGGGTGTGTGTGTGTGTGTGTGGAGGAGTGTAGAAAAGTTTGAGAAAGACAGGCAAACAGTTTCAAATTCCTTAACAACAAAACCCCAAAGCTTCTAGTAATTCTTAGCCAAACTTAGAACAGCATTTTCTTGAATTGCAAATTTAGAAATATACTTTACGTATTTTGCCAATGACCCTTGATCGTGTGTGTGTCCAACCCTGTGTGTATGTGGGCTAATCATTTTATGTTTGTGTGTAGAGTTACTACGCAAAAACAAAATTTTTGGAAGAATTAAAATAGTTTTGAATGTTGACAATACACATTAACATTTTGTAGTGTGGATCATTCATTGCAACATTTATCCTTTGTTTAAGAATCTGTTTTCTGCTTGATAAATCATTTATGCTATGCTGCCCACTAACATTCTTTTAAGGCTATTGTTATCCAATTTTTTGCCTTTCAAACACCTTAAAATACACATATGTAGGTCTGAGAAATCCAAATTTTCTCGGGGGAGCATGCCCCCGAACCCCCCTAAATTACCCAACTACCCAGCCTGGTGTTTTTAAAACAAACGCCCCTGCCTGCAGCACTGTATAGCACAGAAAATACACACAATGTTGTGTTCTTGTACTACTGTCCTTGATTGTTTGTGATAACAATGAATCATTCTTTCGGATATGAAAATTATATTTAATTGACCTATCGGTAAGCCACGGCCTCCTTAGTTACTTTTGCTATCTCAGACAAAAATGGGGGACCTGTGCCCCAGTAGAGCTTTATGTCTAGCAACGCCCCTGGATGGGCGATACCACACTTTTAGGATTCGATACGATACCGATACATTTTCTTGCATTTTCATCGATATCGATACCGATACCATTCATTTCTTATTGGCAATTTTTTTGTCAGTAAAAATATTATTACATTTAAGACAAATCACAAGACAAATACAGACCATTTATACTAAATTTATTATGGTCAATACATAATAAAATTAAAATTAAAATAAATAACAAATATGAATTAAATAAATTAAATACGAACAAAAACATACACATTTTCACTTTTCTTATTTCTCAAAAAAAAGAAAAAAGACTAATCTTGGTAGAAAACGCTAAAAGGAAAAAAAAAACTAAAACAAAAAAAAAAACGTATACATCATAATGTTATGTTTCGAGCCTCTTTGTAGAAGTAAACATGTAACACTTCACTGAAGCAAAGACAAGACGTCATAAAGATCATAATAAACTAGGATTTACTTATCCTATAAACCTGCATAACAAAGACAGTTGTTCTCTGAGAAAATGAACTTGGAAAAATGAACTAGAAAACTGTCTGACACCATCACGCCTTTAGTGCACTCGAGATATGTCATCACACTTTACTGAAGTTTCAGATTGCTGTTCAGAAAAAGTATCATATTCACATTTTTTGCTTTAAGACGATTACGCCTCTGGCTGATTATTTCTCCGGCCTTAGAGAAGAGTCTCTCTGCTGGAACAGACGTTGCAACAGTTCCGAGGTATTTTTTCGCAACTTTGTTCAGCAGTGGAAATGTGGTTTAATTTTTTTTCACCAAATCAAAGGGTCTTCACTCCTTGGGATCACCTTTTCCTCCATGTATCTTCTCATTTCAATATATGCACCCGACTGTCAAACTCCCGCCATAATCCCTTGGATGATGAACACTCAGCAGGTGACCCTTGTGTCACTTGTGTCACAGTTGATGCAGTCGCAGCGGCTTCATGTCTGGTTGACTGTGTTTCAGCGCAAGCCAGGGCTTGCATCTCTGTGATGATCCGTGATTTAATCATTTCCACATTTGCAGAATCACAGAACACAATGTTTCTGAAGCGAATGTCCAAAAAGGTGCTGACTGCAAGAATGTGGTTGCGTTCAATGTTTTGGAACCGTCGCTTGCATTGTGCTTCAAGTTGTGAAGTCAGACTGTTACTCTGCCCAGCAGATGCGGTTGCTTGCTGGAGAAGAGAGACCAGAGGTATGACCAGTGGCGGAACAAACTGAATTATTAATCCAGGAATGAATGTAGGCTTGTTAAATAACAATTTAACAGTGATAATAATGTAGCTATCATTAGCCTAAAGTTTAGCTAAAACTTCAGCCGGTAGGGTTGGGAAATAGCCAATTGCCAAATAAATCAGAATTTTGGGGCTATAGGCCTATATGGCGATGTATGGTATAATCTGAGTATTTAATTATTATTTTTCTCTTTGAATAAAAAAAAAAAAAACTATTTAATTAAAAAAAAAATTTTTTTTGAAAAAAACATTGTTCATATTGAAGATTATAAAAACATAGTGTAACCTTGCTGTCTATCTGCAGTCTATCCAAAAAAGGGGTCAGATCACATTACATTCTAACATTGCAACATTACAATCTAAAAACATAATAATGCTTTTTAAAGAAGTAGTTACATTTACTAAACTTAAAATAAAAAATAAATAAAATAAAAACAAAGCTAATATCATAAAAAATACACATGTACGTTTGAAATTCTCTAGCACATGTATGTTCACCAACAACAACAAATATTCAACAACAAATATTTTAGCTACATATATATTTATAATTTAGTGATGTATATTTTAGTCAGAATAATTGCGCTCCTATTCTATTGCTCTCCATCTGCTCGGCGCGCATGCACGCGGCGGCGCTCGTTCACGGAAGTTTAGCTTGCAGAAGCTCGTCCACTCATGACAGCAAACTGGAAATATTTACTTTCTAACATTTACAGATGGAGAATATGTCCGCGAAATGTAAGTTATGCACTGAGGAAATTATTGGATGTCACTTCAGCTTATGGCTAAATATTAGAGGTATATTTATTTCCACCAATCGTGAAGTGAAGTTTACGTATGATGACGAAAGCACGTTAGTGCGAGCCCTCCCGGAACCCATAGAGAATGCATTGCAGTGCCTGCAGTTCGAAAAAAAAAATCTTTGAATGTAAGTCTATGGAAACACTCTGGGCGATTTTCGGCCATAGTGAAATCGCCCAAAAAGAGGCGGTACTCCACAGAACGTGACTTGGCGCTGATTGGACTATATCCAGAGGCAGAACAACAGTGAGTGACTGCTAGCGTAACTCTGTGGTTGAATGAGATTGTGATTGAAAAAGTCCCTTTCACACTTTGGTGGTGGTGGTGCGTCGCCCGATCGCCCTAATGAAGAAACCGCCGCTGGGTATGACTTTGGAAATTGTCACATACTGCTCTGCGGAAATCTCCTTAGTGGCCTCTTCAAAAGGCCTGAGGACGTCAATGGCCTGACTGATGTGGGACCATTCTCCATCACTTAGGCACATGTTGTTTCTCCCAAGAAGACAAAGTGCAGTTGTGATGGCTTGTTGTTGTTCATACAGTCTGTCAATCATGTACAACACCGAGTTCCATCTAGTATCCACTGCTTGGATTAGTTTATGCTGTGGCAAGTTCAACTGATTTTGTACTTCTGTTAGTTTGTCAGTCGCTCTGGTGCTGTGGTGGAAGAAACGAACAATAGCACTGCATTTCTCCAAGCTGGACTCAAGACTTGTGTCAGCCTTAATGGAGTCCTTCACAATGAGGTTGAGTGTGTGAGAGAAACAAGGAATATGTTTCCAACCAGTTTTACGCACAGCAGAGACCATATTGGCTCCATTGTCTGTAACAACTGCATGAACCTTACTAGTGATGCCCCATTCATCAGTTATTTTTGTGAGGAGTTCAGATATATTATCTGCTGTGTGCTGCACAGCTACATGGATTGTTGTCAGATTGCAAGACTGCATCTGCCAGTCCTTATCAATAAAATGTCCTGACAGAGTCAAATAAGCTTCGGTGGTTCTTGCAGTCCACATGTCGGTTGTTAAAACCAGACTGCTTGCTGATTGTATGGAGTCCTTTACTGTTTTTTGTGCTTGCTCGTACAGTTTGGGAATTTCACCTGTCATCATGGATTTCCGACAAGGGATCTGGTATCGGGGATCCACCACCTTCATAAAATGCTGGAAACCTTGATCCTCTACCATTGAAATGGGTTGCAAGTCCTTCACAATCATTTTGGCCCGGCCCATTGTGATATCACGTGCTCTTTGAGACTCTCCTGAAAAGGATAAAGTTTTCACGTCACTTTCCAATTAACTGTCATATCTAAATCGAAAGAAGTTGCAGAAGTTTGTGATATAATTAATGAAATATGAAATTATGCTTTCCAAATGTAAGAAATCATGTTACAGATTAAAACCAATATCCCAACATCATAGTTTTTAATATTTTCTTTTCAATGGAAAAAATAAAACTGTCATGCAAAGATGAAAAATCCCCAAAATTGTATCTCATATTTTTCTTATCTTGTTTTAATACTCTGAGCCAGCAATTTTCAACTTCAATAAATTCCCCTTTAAGGTGTGGAAATTATTTGAATTTCGGATAATTACTTAAACAAAATATTCAGTAAACATTACTAAAAACCAAGGCCTGTTTTAAGTAGGCTAATCAACAACTGGACAGTAACTTTACTGGATATAATTATCCCCTACACCTGAAGTGTCTGTTAAAATTAACGTTAGATTGTGATCGTAATATTTATAGACTTTATCACTCCACTGTCAAGTCTGTACCTGGATACACTTGGCTATTTTGCAGACTCTCGTGCAGGGTCTTCTGCCGGACTGCGGGTGGTGCAGGAGACTGGACTTTCACAGCAGCCTGTCTTTTTTCAAGCTCACTGTGGCTCTCGGGGTGTGTCTTCTTTAGATGTTTGAATAAATTACTTGTGTTGCTGCTGTGGGAAACTTTTTTATCACACACTTGGCACCTTGCCTTGAGTTTATCAACTGGTGAAAAATAACACTCCACGCTTCGTTTTTTGTCTGCCATATTATACACTTCTTTCCCTCCGGCTCCCGCTTTCGTGCTGGGCTGGTGGCCTTGGTTGGCTGTGTGTGTGTGACTGTGTGTCGTTGTCGGCTGTGTTGCACAATGTCGCTCATTCGCTCTCCTGTCACGTGACATGGGCCAGCTCAATACGCCGCCAGGTAGGCTACAGCCAGGGGTGTCCCGGCGCATAGTAATTTAAGGAAGTAATCTAAAACAGCTGAAAGTGATACATACACCCCCAATTATAATTTTTTAGTTTATATCCGTATTTTTTTAAGGAAATCGATGCCAAATGAGTAACGCGAGTATATCGATCTATCGATACCACAGGATCGATACGCCCATCCCTAGTACCTGCGTCGGGCATGGAACAGGCACAAATAGACTCCGAAGATATTGAGCAGGGGCCCGTTCTTCGTACGTTGCTTAAAACATCTGAGATCAAATGAGACATCCAAGATGATATCATCGTGCTAATCATGATCCGGCTAATTGGGTTCTTCGAACACACCTGTTGTTTACGATTAGTATAGCTGGATTGAGTTATCTGAGATAATTGCGTGTTCATGCGCTGGTTTAAAAGGGGATATGTATCGATAGTAGAAACATTGATCAGCAACGCTGCTATTGGCTGCTCAGCGTGGCCAAAGAGCGCGCACAGTTTTTCTCCTCAGCAGAGCAAGAACTAATAGTCGAAGTTTATTCGGAATTTTAATATTTAATCAAAACGCTAGGGAACACCTCAAAGTCCAGCGAAAGGACTCCAGCTACTCATACCAGCTTTAACCCTTGGAAAGACCCAGCTTTCAGGACGAGAAGTGTCTGTGTCACGTCAAATGTCAAGGTTGAGGATTCACGTGGAAAGAGCTATTGGTCGAATTAAAAAGTACTGCATTTTAAGACATACACTCCCCATAAACTTGGTGAAGTGAAGATCAAAAGGCACAGTGGCAACTGTAGATAAAATTATTTTGGTTTGTTCTGCATTATCTAATTTGGACAAGTCATTAATTCGGTAAAAAAAAAATACATGAGACACTGACAAGTGGGTGAAAACCTTTTATTTTGTTATTGAATGGTTGTGTACAGAATTATATGTTTTATATAGATTTCTATTGGATTTGTTTATGGTTGTATATATGTTGTATATAGATTAGATATAGATTTGTATATAGATAGTCTTTAATTATTTTTTTTCTAATTATCTACAATTATTAAACATTTGTTTGTTAATGAGAACATTTGTTGTCCTGCAATTGATTGAATGTATTACAATTACTAAAATAACAATTTTAACAAATTACTTGGAAGGCTGGGTATGATTTCACATTTATCTGGATTATGGTGAACACACTGAACAAAACCATTGCTCACCAGGGTGCCTTTTTAAGCCTAGACATCTCAGGTGAAACACCTTGTGACAGACAGAGCACAGTGTGACTGATGTTTTAGACCTGCTTTTACACAAACAGGAAGTCTCTGCGATCAGAAATTGTTTCTTCAGTTTGTGTGTGCAAATTTCTGTGAGAATGTGCTGTCTGTAGAAGAGGTCCAGTTTTGCTCTGATCTGGCAGTCTTCTGTTGTCCAAATGACAAAGAAAGATGTTTCGAGTTCACACACTGCCATTTGCCCCTGAACTTGTGCATAGTATGCATGGTTCTGTTTAAGCTCAAAGTTTTTCCGCAGACAGAAATCCTTGCTCTTGATAGCATCAGTTATGGACATATTTGCATACTTTAAGGGGCATTTTATTTCAAGTGTTGCACGTGGGCAGCACTTGCAATGGATTATTCCATCTGGGCTGGCTCCTAAATGAGGAAACTTTGGATTTACTACTAACCCTATTTCTTCCACTATCAAGCTGTCATGACAAGTCATCTGGTTTGAAGTAAATGCTTCTCTAGCTAGTTTTTCATTATTCTTTCCCCAAGCTAAGGCTGGTACATTTCTGCTGGATGTGTAGCCCATGATTTTAGATGTCACGCTAACTTGACTTGTCTTGCTTCTTAATACTTCATTAAAGTGTCTAGCGGTGATTCTGCCCTGTCTCTGCTCAAACCACTGTTCACAAGAGGACTGACCCAGTGTACTTTCTTGGAGGTGCTTACAATTCAGTTCATTAAAGTAAGTAGGGATGGTTTGCATGATTTTATCTAGCTCATTTTGAAGTTTATCTTGTGACAATAAACTGTGCTTCTCATCAAAAAGCTGTGTAAGGGGCTTTGGCAAGATTGTTGCATCTACAGTGCTGTTGGTACAAGGTGTGTCACCTGGAACTGCTACGTGTGCTTCCTCACTAGAATCTGCCTCAGCTGTCTGTCTGACATCAACCCTGTCTGTGTTCTCCTGCTCTCCCTCAGATGCAGTGTCTGTATCACTACCTACAGTTATAGTGGTGAACAGTGCACAGTCTGTAGCCTAGAAATCTAGACGCACCCTAGCAGCAGCAAAATATATTTTGCAGCCAGGGTAGTCTAGCAAAACTCCATAGACTTTCGAGCTGCAAAAACCTAAATTGGGTCAGGCCAATCACGTCGTTTATAGAATAGGCAGGGCAGGCTTAACATAATGACGACAGAGTTGCGATGGTTACCTGCCACTTGAAAACAAAGAATGGCGGCTGCTGGAGAACAGTCTTTCGAATCGGCTTTGGCCGCGACTCTGGAGGACTTAGAGTTAAGTTTTTCTTTGAGAAAAGAGCAAAGAACGGCACTTAAGTCATTCTTAAAAAGGAAGATGTGTTCGTCGGTTTGCCGGCCAGATATGGCAAAAGTTGAATCTATCAACTAAGCTCCGCTGTTGGGAAAACGCTCTGGTTGGTTGAAGCGCTGTCCTATTGCGTGCAGAGGGAATTTGAAAGACAGCCGTTTATCCCGCCCCTCAAATTAAACCGCGTCTATGGTGAGTTTCCAGACCTAACATCTTGATGTAGGTCTGGCTTGCCAGGCTACACAGTCTGGGATCTCATTCTGAAATCAGAATCACATTAAGTCATAGTCAAATTTATTTGTGTAGCACATCTCACAATACAGATAATTTTCAAAAAAACATGAAAATGTGTTCTTATGGTTTTTATTTATTTCACAGATATAGTTAGATACATGTGTATATATGGTGACTATATCCATATATGTATTCATGTATGTGGCTATATCCATGCAAACCATATAGGAACATGTGTTTTGCATATATTGTCATCAGGTTTCTGCAAATTCCTTACCTTCAATGACTTAAAAAGCATGCTTGGTGAGACCGGTGTGACTACAGTGGGTAAGATGGGCTCCCTACTCTGAATTGCTCTTTGTCTGACAGGCTTGGAAAAGTCTATGTCTGCTACTGGTTTTGGATCAATCTAAAACAAAGTGGGATTATACATTTACTGCGAGTATCTACTTTTACATAAAAGCAGCAACACACCCCTTATGAAAATGAACTATGGTTTTTAACCAAGTCTAGTAACCATGTTTTGGTTTCGTTTTTTGATATTCATTTGTAAAACCACAGTTGTATTATAAATGCCATGGTTAAACTATGGTTAGTGTAGCAAAACTATGGTTAATTTTGTGGTTACCATGGTTTAACTACAATAACCTCGTTTTCTATTTGCAGTAAAACCATAGTTAAAGGGATGTGATTAGAATTAGAATTTTAATTTAATATGAATTAGAACAACAACAACAAAAACACGTTAGCCAGAATTGAATTGCATGCACCTTCTTGTTTATTCGTTACCATATGCAGGGCTTAGATGTCACAGATGGAGCATTCAAACCTTCTCTAACACACTGTTCCACAGCAACCAGGATCGCAGCAACATGGCTACACACTTCACCTAACCTAACCACAAATATTTCCAAACGTATGAAATAATTAATTATGCAATAGGTAATAATAGAACACAACAATTCGTTTACTAGAGGATTAGCAATGTGATTTATTATTTGAATAGACATATTTACCCAGCCATGCAAGTGCAATGCCCACTAATAACCTCCCCGGTCACCTTAGCAACGAACCACGCAGAGTACATTTTTGACAATGTCTGACTTGTTCCAACTTCACCAAATACAAGAAAAACATCGTCCACATTGTAGGAACAAATGTTTCCAACTTTTCCACTAAGGAAGTAGTTGTAAGCATCTAGGCTACAATAAGCCTTGACCGCTTCTCTCGTGTAAACACACTCGGTCTCAACCAGATAATGGTACACGTCCGGATACGACACTTCAGGTAAATGTTTTACGTTCTGAGTGAATAGTTGTCGCCTCAGCGTCTGATTTAAAGGGTCCGGTAATTCCACGCTATCGCCGATGTGAATTTTTTAAAAATATCTTAACTGTTCTGTTTTAGCTAGACTTAAAAAGTATGTGCTAGTCATTTTGTTTTGACAGCTCTGTGGTTTAAAGGAGAACTCGGCAACTCTAGCGAACTCTAGTCACTTCTTCGCTGATTTTCCCTTTTGTTGTCGCATGTTTTCCCCACGAGCTCCCCCTATAGCTGTGGGGGGGCGGATATTTCACAACACGGTCGTAAAAAACTCACTTGTGGCGGCCTCCTCCCCCTCTCTACCGCTGCTCATGTGCGTTTGTTTTGATCGGAGCAAGCCAACTGTATCGTGTGGAGCTATGTCTACCGAGGTGGGTAATCTGGTAATACAAGCGTGTGTGTTTATGTCGAATTGCCATAAAGCAATTCGTGTTTTGCGCTCGTTCTCGTTCTCGTTCTCGCTTCTCACGAGACTTCCAATTTCTATCTTGCCAGGACGGTAGTCCCCAAGTTGCAAGGTTGGTTTTCCGCCTGGGAATGCTGGGGGGAGCGGGGAAAGTCACCAATATCACTAGAACAGGTTGTTTAACCATCCAAATGATTTCTAGACAGTTTTATTAAGTTAAAAAAGTTACCAAGTTCTCCTTTAAAAATGGCGCCACCGGAAGTGCTTCAGGGCCAGACATGTGCAGTAGCATTCCAACGCGTTTGTTATTGTTTACGCCCTTGAAATGGTCTATAATAAATTCTCCATTGTTGTGGTTACTGACCAGCATATTATAACAACAACAGGCATAGGGTAAGTTGTGCCAAAGCTTATTAAACCGTTTTTAGTTATGGAAAATAAAAAGGCACAACATTTTAGAGTTTGATTTGGTATAAATATAACAAAGAATATTTTTGACTCATCAAAATAATGACACAGCTGAAAAGTGACTCATCTTACCCCAATCCTCTGATAATCTTGTCACTTGAATGAATGAAAGACGTTTTCTTAAATTTTAGTATGATTTGTTCTGTTTTTAATTTTCAGGTTCATGTGAAAACACAGATGAATTGAGGATTGTGCTGCTGGGAAAAACTGGAGTTGGGAAAAGTGCAACAGGAAACACAGTCTTAGGAAGAGAAGCGTTTACAGCAGAAACATCTCACCGATCTGTGACTAAAGAGAGTCAGAGAGAAACATCTGATATCAACGGCCGATGCATTACTGTGATCGACACTCCAGGACTGTTTGATACTGAACTCACTAATGAAGAGATCCAGAGAGAAATCAGACACTGCATCTCCATGATCCTGCCTGGACCGCATGTGTTCATCATTGTGCTCAATTTAGGACAATGATTCACTCGAGAAGAAGCAACATCAGTGAAGATCATCCAAGAGACGTTTGGTGAGAAATCTTTAATGTTCACCATGGTGCTCTTCACCAGAGGTGATTATCTGAAGGACAAAACCATTGATCAGTATCTGGGAGAACCTGGATCTCCTCTGATGAATCTGATTGAAGCGTGTGGGAACAGTTACATGAGTTTCTACTCATGTAAGATGTTCAGACAGATGGAGAGAGAAAAACAAGAACAACAGATCAAGATCCTGATGGACAGAGTCAGAGAAAGAGAAGAACTGATGAACAAACTAGAAGAAGATATGAAAAGAGAACAAGAGACATTTAAAAATAAAATTGAGCAACTGAAGCAAGAAAAAGAGAAACTTCAGATCAAATATGACACAGAAAAAGAGAGACTGATGAACAGAATAGAGAATGAGAGAAAGAAAATAGAAGAATATATAAAAAGAGAAGAACAATTTAAAAACCAAATACAAGAGAAAGAGAGAGACATGATAGACAAGATGAGACGAGAACGAGAGAAATGGGAGAAACAGAAACTAGAGGAAAAGGCAAGAAGAGAAGAAGAGGATGAAAAAAGAAGAGAGAAAATTCAGTCTAAACATGAAGCAGAAGAAAACAAGATGATGATGAGGATGATGGAGCAAATGAACAGAGAAAGAGAAGAACTTATGAACAAACTAAAAGAAGAGAAAGAGAGAATTAAGATGATGATGGAGGAACAACAACAGAATGATGACAAAGAGAGAAAGAGAAGAGAAGAGGAACTCAAAAGAGAAATAAGAGAACAAGAGAAACATCAGAGAGAAATACGAGATGAGATGAGACGAGAACGAGAGACATTTAAACATGAAATTGAGGAAATGAGACAAGAAAAAGAGAAAATAACAACAGAAAAAGAAAAAAATCACGTCAAGTATGAAACAGAAATAGACTGAATAACAGAGTAGAGAATGAACGACAGAATCATGAAACAGAGAGAAAGAGAAGAGGAGTTTAATGAGAGAGAAGAGCGATATAAAACACTAATGAGAGAGAAAGAAGAACTGATGAAGAAACATGAAGAAGAGAAAGAGAGAATGAGAATGATGATGGAGAAAGAACAACAGAATCATGATGAAGAGAGAAAGAGAAGAGAAGAGAAACTCAAAAGAGAAATAATAGAACTAGAGAAACATCAGAGAGAGATACGAGACGAGATGAGACGAGAACGAGAGACATTTAAACATGAAATAGAGGAAACGAGACAAGAAAAAGAGAATGTAAAGAAAGAAAAAGAAAATCTACAGATCAGATTTGACACAGAAATAGACAGACTGATTACCAGAACAGAGAATGAAAGACAGAATCATGAAACAGAAAGAAAGAAAGAAAAGAGAAGAGGAGTTTAATGCAAGAGTAGAACAATATAAAACACTAATGAAAGAGAAAGAAGAACTGATGAAGAAACGAGAAGAAGAGAAAGAGGAATGATGAAGAGAGAAAGAGAAGAGAAGTAGAGTTTAATGAGAGAGAAGAACAATATAAAACACTAATGAAAGAGAAAGAAGAACTGATGAAGAAAGGAGAAGAAGAGAAAGAGGAATGATGAAGAGAGAAAGAGAAGAGAAGTAGAGTTTAATGAGAGAGAAAAGCAATATAAAAGAGAACTTAAAGAGAAAGAAGAGAGTGAGGAGAAGATGTGTAAGGAGATGAAGAGAGAACGAGAGGAATGGAAGAAACCGAAACTAGAGAAAAAGACGAGAAGAGAAAAAGAGGATGAGAAAAGAAGAGAGAAAGAACAGAGAGATTGTGACGAATTTAATCAGAGACTGAAAGAAGAGAGAGAGAAAATGGAAAGAGAGAAAGAAGATCTTCAATCTAAACATGAAGCAGAAGAAAACAAATTCAGAGAGAGAGAAGATCGATATAAAACACTAATAAAAGAGAGAGAAGAAAGGGAGAGTGAAATGCTTGAGCAGATGAAACTGGAACGACTGCAGTGGAAAAACAAAAACAAGATGAGAGACAGAAAAGAGAAGAGAAGAAAAAAGAAGAACAAGAAGAACAGAAATCTGAACATCACCAGAAACAAAGTCCAGTTACTGATCACACAGAGAGTAAGTTGAACTTCATTACTCAATGTAAAACATTCTGTGAAATATTTATATTCACTGTGTTTGATTTCAGTGTTTAAATATTTCTGCTCTGATTCTGACTGTACAATCATCATTATAGTGTGATGCACTTTTCTGCGTCTGTAAGCTTGACACACACTGGTAAAAAACTAAAGAAAAATCTGTCGCTTAAACTTAAAGAGACAGACAAAAATCAACATTCAAAAATTAATTTATGATGATCTGTAACACTGGCTCTCATTCACTAACAAATGTGCGTGAACAAATCATGATTCTTCAGTCAATTTTGTTTTAAAAAGGTTAGGGTTTTGGTCAGGTTTAGTTTTGACATGTTATGTTGTAGCCTGATACATCTTTTCTCTGATAGCTTCACACTCTTTGCAAAGTATGTCGATTGTTTCATGTAGTTTAAAAGATAAAATGTCTATTAAAAACAAACATGTAATATAAGAAAAACAGGACATTTGCATATATTCATTATTTCTCACTATGGAAATGACTGAAATCAAATATTTTGCTGAATATGTGCTGAATATGTGATTTTTTTTAACGTTTTTTTTGGCAGCATTATAATGATTTCCTATATCAGAATATGATCAAAGATTGTATATGTGGACATGATCAGAGAATTTAACTATAGAAAATATAACATTTTAACTTGCTTGAATAAATTTTGCTGAACAAAATTCAAGCATCAAGTCAATAAAACGATCTGATCTTCCCATCACTGAACACAGCTGAAGAAGAAAACAAGACGATTAATAAATTCATTAATGAAACTGAATCACTGAAGAAACTCGTTCAGAAATATGATTAGAGATGTGTTCAACAATAGGACCTCATGATCAAGTGACACTTCTGAAGGTTTTACAGAGGAACTGAAAGTCTAAAAAGCTCTTTTTTATTGTGAACGTTAATGATCCATTAAGGAGTTAGGCTTTATTCTTCGAAAATATTAAATATTTCATTCATTCTGTCCACATTAGCAGTGAAAGATACCTTTAGAAAAAAAGGAGAAAAAAAAGAAACGTTGATATTAAAAATAGAAGCTTAAACATCTGTCTGATTAATCTGGACACTGAATTGGTATTTACTATATGTTACTGTAACTGTATTGTATTAGTGCGGTAAAGTACACATTGTAGTAAAATAAGTGATTGTGTGATCTGTTTTCTTTTTTTATAAAGTGTCAAAAACACAAAGAATCCCCATCAACATCATGGACATTCCAGTCTCCGCTCTCTCATCCAGACGGATTGTTCTTCTGGGCAGTGGTGGTGTTGGGAAGAGTGCAGCTGGAAACACAATACTGGGACAGAGAGAGTTCAGATCTAAGATGAGTATTAGTTCAGTAACCAGTGAATGTTCAGTTGCTCACGCCACTGTGTCAGGCAGATCTGTGTCTGTAGTTTATACTCCTGGATTCTTTGACACACGGATGAAACCTGAAGAGTTAATGATGGAGATAGCGAGAAGTGTTTATATATCCAGTCCTGGACCGCACGCTTTTTTCTTTGTGTTTCCTCTGAATATGAGATTCACTGAGGAGGATCAGCAGATTCCTCAGTTGATTGAGATGATGTTTGGTGAAGAAGTGTTAAAATACTCCATCGTTCTCTTCACTCATGGAGATCTGCTAGATAGAGAGTCTGTAGAGAAACTCATTCAGTATAACTGTAGATTAAGAGATGTAGTTGATCAGTGTGGAGGCAGATTTCACGTCTTTAACAATAGAGATGAGAATAACAGAGATCAGGAGAATGATCTACTGAAGAAGATTGACACAATGATAGAGCAGAATGGAGGAGGACACTACAGTCATTAGATGATTGAAATAACTTGAAAGTGACTTGAATTGTTTATTAATAGTAAGAAATGGTAATATGTAAATTAATTCTGTAGTATTTCAGCATGGTCTTGTTTATCCAGATGTTTTGTACATTGTAATGCACTATTTGTAACGTGATATTCTGTAAATATAATACAACAACAGAGTGTGTTGATGGTATTTTGACACATGTTGTGTAGATTTTTAACACAATTTATGTTAAAATGTAACTGGATAAAACAGAACTGTGTGGAGGGCAGTTTGTGTTTATGAAAAAAATAGGTATGTTTTATGGTATCACATAAAAAGCTCTAAAATAAATAAAACAATAAATTAAAATAACTAAATAAAATCTAAATGTATTAAAAAACGGGTGTTAAAGCCGCAGCTAAAGCCAATCACTTTCAATATCAAATGCTGCATTCACTGCACTTTTCACTTGTTATTACTAACCAGACTGACTTTATTTCTGAAAGACTATATAAGCTCTTGTTGAGAATTAACAGGTTTAGATGTTGATGTTTCATTTGAAGTCACCAGAATCATGATCAGTGTCAGCTTTATTTGAGCTCTTGACCCTCGACTCTTTAACATTTATCTACATTTTTGTCTTGTTCCTGAATCTGTGTTTGTTTGTTTTTTGCACATTTGAAGCTTCAGGAAAAACCATGATAGAAATAAGATCAGACGTAAATATCATTATCTGTAATTATATATATATATATATATATATATATATATATATATATATATATATATATATACAGGGCCTGAAGTTAACTTTTTTGACCACCAGCCACTGTGGCAGGTGGATTTAAAAATCCACCCGCCACATTGACTTTTTACCAGCCTCATAAAAGGTGAAAAAAAAAGGAATTGCACAAACATTTGTTCTTTAACTTGTAAGAATACACATTTAAGTGCTGTCAAGTTTATTAACGAGATCCTTACAAGTAATAATGCCTCTTAGAATACAGATATAGACCTAGTGCAGCTCGTATGTAAACAAATCACACGCGGCTGTGTTGATGGCTGGGCAGCTGTTAGTTACAGCGTTCAGGAACCGTTAAGCAGAACTAAATTAATATTGTTATTACTGGTAAAGTTACCGGGTAGGCATTTTCTCACCGGTTCCCAACTCCCAACATCTGTGCAACTGTCATTGTAATGTAGCCTATGTCAGCGTTGCATTATCTCATCTCATCTCACCAACAGTTTAATACTTAACTCACATATTATTCAAACGTAGAGAAGGGCCTCATCGTTCTCTCCGATCACATATACGTTCCGAAACACTCAAACTGCGCTGCTTTCACAGATGCTTTCTGTACTCCAGTAATGTGCCGCCACATTTTTAGCTAAAATCCAACGAAATGGCTGACTTCGTTTAAATGTCAAAGAACAACAGTTGCAAAAAACAATAAAAAACAAAAGTTAGTTACCCTTTAGTTACTGTTGCTATGTCCGACAAGCTACACCGCGCTCACGACAAACCATGATCTCATGCAATGAAAAACACATCGCGCAGCAGAGACACTGACAACACGCTGACAGACAAGACAGTCCAGGTTACTTTTGATATTAAACAAAGTCTCAACGTTAAATTTGGTCATTTTTAAAGAAATTTAGACAATACCGTTTTTTGGCTCTGTAATGTGTCTTGACAGATCGCTGTGGTGCCTCAGTTAAAGCTGCTCGTGAACCGATCATCTCTTCCTTCTAGTTAATTTATAGCATCAAATAAACATGAATGAACATAAGAAGGAATGTAGTTTTAACTGCGGAAAGATGTCAGTAGGCCTACTCAGTACACTCCGTTTTTTCAAGTTCAAATCATCCAACGTTGAACTCTCCTGACTGCTTTGTCGGACAAAAAAAGGCGGATTCGGCGGATTATGATTGGCCAGATCGCCGTCAATCAAACTCCCCGCGAAGGGTCGATTCTCATTGGCTACCTGCCAATGTGGCAGGTAGATTGACAGTGTTACCCGCCAATTGCAGAATTCACCCGCATTTGGCGTGTGGTCGGGTGTTAATTTCAGGCCCTGTATATATATATATATATATATATATATATATATATATATATATATATATATATATATATATATATATATATAAAACCTTAGAGAAAATATATATATATATAAAACCTTAGAGAAATGCTGTAGATAATCTGTTGGGTATTTATTATGACCGCCGCTAGCGTAGCTAGCGAAAGCGGTCATATAGGGATTGTCAAAGTTTTTTTTTTTTTTTTTTTTCGTCACCTTACTGAATTTTCCGTCAACGATACCAGGGACACCGAAACACCGGGGAACATGAAATTTGGTGGGCATGTAGCCCCACTAGACTTGTACGGAAAAATTTCATTTGGTCCCCGGGGGCCACCCCCCCCCCCGCGCTGGGCCCCCCCAAACCCAAAAAAATGCAGTTTTTCCTAAATAACTACCTGAACCGTGGCACCGAGGATGAAGAATTTTTTATGGTATGTTGGTCTACTAGACTTTTACGGAAAAATTTCGTTTGGTCCCCGGGGGCCACTTCCCCCCCGCGCTGGGGCCCCCGTGAATTTTTCGTCAACGATACCAGGGACACCGAAACACCGGGGAACATGAAATTTGGTGGGCATGTAGCCCCACTAGACTTGTACGGAAAAATTTCGTTTGGTCCCCTGTGGGCCACTCCCCCCCCGCGCTGGGCCCCCCCAAACCCAAAAAAATGCAGTTTTTCCTAAATAACTACCTGAACCGTGGCACCGAGGATGAAGAATTTTTTATGGTATGTTGGTCTTAAGGGCCCACATCAACCTAGCCCGTAATCGATTGTCAAAGTTTTTTTTTTTTTTTTTTCGTCATCTACTGAATTTTTTCGTCAACGATACCAGGGACACCGAAACACCGGGGAACATGAAATTTGGTGGGCATGTAGCCCCACTAGACTTTTACGGAAAAATTTCGTTTGGTCCCCGGGGGCCACTCCCCCCCCCCCGCACTGGGCCCCCCCAAACCCAAAAAATGCAGTTTTTCCTAAATAACTACCTGAACCGTGGCACCGAGGATGAAGAAATTTTTATGGTATGTTGCTCTTAAGGGCCCACATCAACCTAGCCCATAATCACTCATTTGTGATTTGCGCCCCTCCCATAAAAAATGAAAATGCAATATTATTCTGCTATAATCGCCCCTATCTTCAGTTGAGATGTTCAGAACTGCACCATATTTCATGTGTATGATTAACTTGACATCCTCTGGGGGTATGCGAAGTTTCGTAGAATTTCATCCATGGGGGGGTATAAAATAAATTCATTTATGTGCACATTTAGTGACTGTACACTCATCGGCCTGTAGATGGTGGTGTTGAGCGAAGGGTTGCTGGTTTAGGATGATACTGTCACACACACACATGCAGGAATACAAACAAACGCAAGCATGCACACACACTGACATCCACACGCACAGACACACACCCATACACACACATACAAATCCACATGCACAGACACACACACACACGCGCACACACATGTACGCACGCATACATACACGCACAGACACACACAGACAGAGACACACACATACACAAACACACACACATACACACACACACAGACACACACACACAGACAGACATGCACATACTACTACTTTTTTTAGGTATATACATAAACACGCAATACAGCCAAATTACTCCACGTCATTTATTTTTGTGGAAAGCCAGTGCAGGCCTGAGCGGCGGTCATATTTTGTACCGCCATGCGGTACATCTAGTTAATGATGTCATAGTCATCATCAAGTTGCTTAATAATTGAGATTTAACTTTGTGCTAATTCGAGTTGATTGAAACTCCTCCATGACATTAAATGACTCCATAATCCCTTTAAATGAGTTTACTGATGATAATTCACACTGTACTGGTGTGGTTCTGGAACAAATACAGATATAAAATCACATTATTATACATTTACTTTAAAGGTAGGGTAGGTAGGAATTGTCTAAAAAACTTATTTTCCAAATTTGTTTAAACTTTATTTATACATCAATATATAATTAAAATGTAAGTACTCTGAAAAAGAAAGTATAAAAATCGAGTGTCTGTAGACCTCTCACGACTGTTTTAAAGACAGCTCATTATTTCCATTCACTCCACCCCATAGACTGTAAAAAATATGGACAAAGCGTCTGTGACGTCACCCATAGACTTTCTGAAGAACGGGTTTGAAGCCGTTTATGGGGGGTATGGGCGGCGCCATCTTGGAAAATCTTGGGAAATCCTAACCCCGCCCACCTTCTGACGCAGCGCGCGTCACTCAGCTCGCTCTGCTACTCCGGTTATCTCTGTGTATATTTTAGGCAACGAAATATGTTATAAAACACCATACTAACTCTTTTCGTTTTCATTTAAAGAAATCTTAAACATTATAGCCACACAAATGTGGTTCAGGCAACGCATATTGATTATATTCAACTGCACATAACGTTTGCCTATTTATGAAAAAACTAAATATAAAACACAAACCTGCCTCTTTTCATTTTAAATATAATATAAAAATATTAAACATTTTATGGTCCAGGCAATATGTGCATTTGTACTAAACAACAGATTTTGCAGTAAACAACATTACAGATCATCTTCGTTGTATTAAAATGACAAAACTCAACCCAGTCTCTTTTTGTTAAATTTCAGTTTTATCAATATTAGCCATTATAAAAGTATAAGTAAAAGGTATAAGAAGCTATACAAATAAAGCAAACAATTCAGTCAAACATACAAAGTCAGCGCTCTAGTCTAACCATACATCGGTAAAGTTAAATAGCTTATAAAGTTATGAAACTTCCCCTCAGCCAAAATGATTGCCCAGGGAAAAAATTATAGATTCACGAGACCAAAAATCGCCCATTAGATATACACAAGACGAATTATATCTCATGTTTAACCACTACAGAGACGCCAGAGTCAGCGGCATTGGTGGCAAACCTCAGAACGACTAGCCGAGGAAAGGTTGCTCCAGGCGGGGTACATGAGCGCCGAGCGCCCGGTCATCGCTGGATCAACTGGATACAATTTTCAGAAATCTTTAAATAAACCACAGATTTGAGCTTTAAACAACTACATTCTCGCCTGAAAAACTCTTAAAACTACATTTCATGATACAGAAACAGTAGTATTATATGTCAACTGTATTAAAAAATGGCGCTTTTTATGTTGTCATTCTCCGTGGCGCTGCCTTGTCAGCTGTCAATCAAGCTGTCAATCAAAGTTAACCACGCCCTTATTGTCATACATTTTATATCTAAATACGATCTAAACTAACGAGTTAGAAAAAAAATCACCCCCCTCACAGTTGTCAGGCACTCGGAAGCTATCGAAAAATACAATAAAAGTCCATGGGACCAACCTGTAAAAACATGAATTTATGCTGTGAAAACGGACATTTTAACATGTGGGCTATGGAGATTTGCTCCCTTTTGGGACCTCCCTCTAGCGGATTTTCAATGTATTGCAGTTTTTCGCACTTCCGGGTAGGCTTCATTTTTCAGATGAGAATGTTGCCCCTTGCTCCAGCCCCTCCCTTCTGGGCTCCTTCCAAAGCCACGCCCCCAAAACACATGAACACGCGACTCTGACCGCTGAGCTGGAAGACGCATTATTTACCTGAGACGAGCGGAGAGGAAGGAGCACAGTGCATGTAGTGACATCATGTCAGAATCACATGTAATAAAAAAATCTAACTTTATCATTATGAATATAAACAAATAAGATGTATTTTAGTACTCACTATCAAGCTAGCATATTGATATTGGTAAAGTTTAAAATATATATTTTTTTGATTCGCTAACGAGCTAGTTATATCTATAAGGCAAAGCTAAAAACAGGTTGTATTGATACACGTTTTTCCATTACCATCAGTTACACTGTGATGAAGATGAATTTCGTGTAAGAGTCATAACATATGGTGTTCTGCATGTAAGAGTTTCCATGATGAAAGTATTGTTGACTCTGATGAGGACTACACTCCAGAGACAAGTACTGCATAGTCAGCTCGAGGACAGGTCCGGGGTCGAGGGCGAAGCAGAGGAGGTCGTGCAAGAGGCCGTGCAACTAGGGTCCGAGGATATTGACACGCGTTTTATTTCTTTGTTTATCCAAAGACTTTTTTTTCATTACCTTTTCTAGTACTGTCTTCCTTTTTTTGCCTTGTTTGCCTTCGCTAACTGCATATGCCGGTAATGTGAATTTTGATTGCTCTTTCGCTGCCATTGTTTTGCTATTCCTAGGTTCCGTGCCTCTTGAATTCCTCAAATCAAACGGGTTCGCGCAAGTGGGCAGATCCTGTGTGGCAAAAGGGTGGTTGCCATGGTTGCGAGAGAGTGACAGTCGCCTAAGCCAATCCTTTGTTTCGTCCCGAATGGAAATAATGAGCTGTGTTTAATGCAGATTAAACGGTCTAGAGTCACTCGATTTTTATACTATTTTTTTCAGAGTACTTACATTTTAATTATGTATTGATATATATAGAAAGTTTAAACAAATTTGGAAAAAAGTTTTTTTTATAAAATTCCTACCTACCCTACCTTTAACAACAAGTATGATATTAACAGGTACTAGGCAAATAAATAGAATAGTCATTATATGTATACCCACAAGATGGCGCCATAGCGCATTAATGGAAACTAACATTTAAAGGGGTGGTTGATTATGATTTCACTTTTCTAACTTAGTTGGCACACTTGTAAATTGAGGGTATTACTTGCATTAATTATAATGAACATTAAAGAAATAATAACAAGACTGCAGAATTAATAAGATAATGCAGGGAATACTCGTTTATATGGCGCAGGATGTATCTGAATCGCAGCATGAAACAATCTGCATATTGAAGAGTAAGAACTGACAAAATACACTTTGTATTCACGCACACTATATGACATCAGTAATCTCAAGATGATACCAACAAAATTATTTTCGATTATTTCTCTAGCAACAGCTCGTGTTCACTGCATTCTGCTCAGCGCACATGCTTTTACTTTCTTGGCACTTGATCTTTGTTGACGTTGCAAGATGCGATTGGTCAGTTATCTGAGAAGTAATTCAAAATCACCTATGTGCATTATAGCTGCTTATACCATGGTCTGGGTGAATACTCGATTCTGATTGGCTGCAGGGTGTCCATTAAAAAGTGATAATGTACACCTAGGAAAGGCGTCTCGTCAATTTGCCTGATGACAGTTCTAAATGATTGCGCTGGCTCAAACTCACTGATCAACTGCTGCGGTCGGGTCGCTGTGGCCACGTTGCTTGGCAACGCCTGTATACGGGAGATATTAAATAGTGCGCTCGACTTAATAAATAAAAACCCTCACGATTTTTACTCTAAAACACATTAAAGGGTTAGTTCACCCAAAAATGAAAATTCTGTCAGTAATTACTCACCCTCATGTTGTTCCAACCATGTAAGTCTTTCGTTCATCTTCGGAACACAAATTAAGATATTTTTGATGAAATCTGACAGAATTTTGACTCCTCCATAGGCTTCCAGTGTGACCGAAACTCACCGGCCCAGAATAGTTATTAAAACATCGTTAAAATAGTCCAAGTAACTACAGTGGCACTACATTAAGTTTATCATGCGACGACAATACTTTTTGTGCGGAAAAACAACAAAAATAACGACTTTATCCAACTATTAGTGTTCCTCAATGTGGGCCTCTGACGAGAGTTCACGGGAGCGCCAGGACGCATGCGCGAGAACTGAGCTTACGGCGTTCTTCTTCTACTACTACTTGTTACTGACTGCTCACTCCTTGGGAGTATTACCGCCATCTACTGTACAGGATGACGTCCCGACATTGCCGGGTGCGCAAAACGGTCTCTTCATAAGCCGAGGAAGACGCGCACTGTAGTAGTAGAAGAAGAACGCCGTAAGCTCAGTTCTCGCGCATGCGTCCTGGCGCTCCCGTGAACTCTCGTCAGAGGCCCACATTGAGGAACACTAATAGTTGGATAAAGTCGTTATTTTTGTTGTTTTTCCGCACAAAAAGTATTGTCGTCGCATGATAAACTTAATGTAGTGCCACTGTAGTTACTTGGACTATTTTAACGATGTTTTAATAACTATTCTGGGCCGGTGAGTTTCGGTCACACTGGAAGCCTATGGAGGAGTCAAAATTCTGTCAGATTTCATCAAAAATATCTTAATTTGTGTTCCGAAGATGAACGAAAGACTTACATGGTTGGAACAACATGAGGGTGAGTAATTACTGACAGAATTTTCATTTTTGGGTGAACTAACCCTTTAAAGTATTATTAATTTATTAAATATTTCTTTCTTTCGTAAGTGACCATGGTATAAGCGGGTTAATGCCCTTCGAGGTGTCCATTGTCAGGTATTAATGGACTTCGGTGGAGGCCGTCGTCCATTAATACCTGATAATGGACACCTCGTCGGGCATTAACCCTTACATATTTACTCTAATCTAGAATGCTTTGACGCGCTACCACAGCGCATGATCCCTAAGGGAACGTCCGCCAATTCCTTCAAGTTGTTAAAACGGATAATTTGTATAAATTAAAATTACTTTTAACATTCAAAAACAGACATGTTCCAAATCCAACTTACAACATCCGAAATTGTGCTAATAGCTCCCTGTATGCACAATACACATGGTTATCTACATACTGTTTAAACACTGTAAAACCCAACAAGTTAACTCAACTCAAACCGATTGAGGAAACTATATATAAGTTCACAATACTCATATGTATTTATTTTTAAACTTAAATGGTTTGCCGCAATCAGTTTCCTCAATCGGTTTGAGTTGAGTTAACTTGTTGGGTTTTACAGTGAACTAATCGTGGTGTTGATATATTTTTTAGACTGCCGACTCTAGAGAACAATGGCAAGGAAAACTAACTTCGCGCCCCGTGAGCCCTCTAGTGTTCGGGAGCATTTCCGTAGTGTTGCAGTGCATTTCCGTTGTGTTTTGAACTTATGTTTGCTTTTTAAATTTCGTTGTGTTGTGCACTACTGGGCGACCGTAGAGAAGCCTTTTGAACACTTAATATTTAATAAATGGAACTTAACTGAGTAAGTGCAAAAAGATGACTCAAAATGTCATGATCCTTAATCATTAATTAATGATTAAAAGTATTTCATATTATATTCTAGACCCTAGACCCGTGTCATACTTACATTTAATTAGTGCTATAACTGTATGTCCATTAAGCCTTTTCCTTCTTCATTATGTCCTCACCTTTCATAAAGTGATTAAATAGTGTATCACGATATATATTACTACATATAAAAAAAGCACATGGTATACATTTTCAAATACACCACACACACTGCATGTAAACTCATAAGTGCCAGTGTTGATTTCAATCGTGTGTGTCCTAATCTTAATCTAGACAGCAATACGTCTTCTTTTCTATTTTCTCCCAGACAATTTATCCTCCCTACTGTCTGTGTAATAATAACACCATCTCCCTGTTACTACTGTCCCATCTAATTTTCTTATTCATTACCTTTTTCTTTAAAATTGATTTTGCTTCCTTTCCCCCACAGGTACTTTAACATCTTCCTCTCTCTTGTCTAGTGCTTAGTGTTGTTTATCAGCAACCTCATTACCAGAGACCCCAACATGTGCGGGTACACAACAAAAATACACCATATTCCAGCCTCTTTCAATCTGTGTAATGATAAATATACTTTCATTAATAAATCTTCTCTGTCTGATTTTGCATGGAATCTGAGCATATTACTTCTGCCAGAAAGACTCGGGAGAATTAATGCTGTAGCATAGACATTTATTAATGAGCTCAGCAAGCAATCAAATTCTTTGGCGGAGGCCCCGTTCATGACTCGAATTCCAGGGGTATTGAATCAGCGACTGCTGACTGAAGATGAAGGCAGGGGCGCCGCTCACCCCCCGAGGCGATGAAGGGGGCCCTCTGGTGGTGGTGGGGTGGATGGAAGGGAGGGCGTCTTGAAGACTTCAGGTTGGAGAGAAGAGCCCATCTAGTGATATTAGGGATGGTGAAAGTGGACACCTGGGTGGTCGTGATGGGGGAGGATGGAGGAGAAGATCCGTCTTAGTGGTGGTGGGGAGGAAGGTGGTGGCTGGAACAACAGCATCTGCGGACTCAGATATGAGTAAGGGCTGCCCTTTTATACTACAGCAAGGAAATGATAGGGTAGTTGATAAGGCAATTAGTGACGTAAATGATTGAGTCTCCCTGGCAGAACTTGCGCTAGCTTTATTTCTCTGTTTGGTCTGACTTGTGTAACCCACTGTAGTCCTATTATTATTATTATTATTATTATTATTATAGTGTTAACTCTGCCGTGTACACAGATAACTCATCTTCAAACTAATCTGTGTTTTAAATTTCGGAATCTAAACACCTATTCCAACCGTTTGACTGACAGGTTCCTTAGAACCATCTGTAAATATTTGTAAAATTGAATAAAATGTGTTATTTAATATAGCATTCGTCTCTTTTCCTATATATTCTTCTTTGGGCTTGTCTAGTAAGCTCAAGTCAACAAGCGGTTCAAGGACTTTGCATGGTGGAGTATCAGTAATCGGTACATCAGGACAGAAGATCGTATTGTCCATGCCACAATCCTTTGCCCATATCCCACTCTTCCATCCACAACTATTTCCTCCATCATATGAATATTCCCAGCACTCCTCTAATATTTTCCGAGTAAGATGATTTTTCAATGATTGTTGAAGATTCACCCATTATGTCATTGCCAGTTTTTCCCTTCTAGATCTAAGGGCATCTCTCCCATTTCCATTTCTACCCCAGTTGCATCTACAGGGGATGTTTTAACTACCCCAATTTTAACTGCTCCACAACATATTCTTAGTGATCTGGATTTAATAATATCTAATTTGGTTGCTGACCTGTATATACAATGCACCCATAATCAAAGCAAGACCGAATCAGTGCTTGATACATGCAACACTACAACTAGCTCCACAATAGTAACTAGCACCTGCACGCATGCAATTTAAGATCTTATTACACTTTGATTATGAATTTTCCATGATAATTTTTCATCAACAAAGGTATTTAAAAACAGGTATTATTTCCAATGTTTTATCACACAACTTCAGATTTACATGTTCAGTCCTCTTGTTCTTTGTGAATAACATATATTGTGTTTTTGAGAATGAAAATGTCAGACCCCGATCCAGTGACCATTCCTCCACTTCTTTAATCAACTCCTGAATGCCTTTCACTACATTTTTAATATTACGACCTCTTTTCCACACTGCTCCGTCATCTGCATAAAGAGCTAATCATATTCCTGTTTTTTTTTTTTTTTTTTTTTACTTTATCAAATACATCATGAATCATTAAATTAAACAATATTGTGCTAATTGCACTACTCTGTGGATTTCCTTTCAGAATGTTACACAGAGACGATAGTTCTTCTGCAACTTTAACCTGAAAGTGCGCTCAAATAAAAAGTCTAAAACACAGTTGTAAAATGTTCCGCCTATTCCAATTTTATTCATTTTAATTAGTAAACTTTCCCTCCACAAGGTGTCATAATCTTGTTTTATGTCAAAGAAAACTGCAATCATGTATTCTTTCATTATAAAAGCTTTTTTTAGCTTTAAATTTTCAAACAAAACCAAAGCATCTGCTGTAGACCTGCTTTTCCTAAAACCACTTTGAAACGCAGATTCCCTTTTCCAAGATGAAATTCAGTCGCTTCACAATCATTTTTTCCATTTCTTTACATAGAGGTAAGAGCTATGGGTCTGGTGTTGTTACATCTTTCCCAGGCTTAGCTAGAGGGAGCACTATTGCAGTTTTCCATTAGGAAGGACACCCTCATTATACTGTAATTATACAAGTCCAATAATGCTTCTAATGCTTTTGGTGATCATTTCTTTAAGATTTTATAACTTATCATATCTTCACCTGGTGTTGTATTCTTTGAGTTATTAATAGCTGTTTTTAATTTAAAATAATTAAACTCGTCATCCAAAATACTATTAAAATCTTGCTTTTTCTCACAAGTATTCCCATATATATTCTGAGTATATTGTCGTCTTGTTAAGAATGTATCATCTAATTTTCAATGCTATGAGCTTTAGCAAATGTTTGAGCCATTGTAGCCTTGTCTTTATTTGTAATCGCTACCTTTTCATTTTCCTCTATTACAGGTATTTTTAAGTCAATTCCATTCATCTTCTTTATCATACGCAGTTTCCCTCCCTATTGTGTTGCAGACATTTTGCCATGCAGTCCTTTTTCTATTTTTAATAACCCCATTTAACATAAGCTGTTTTCCTTTGATAATCTATAACTGCTTCTGGGGTTCTCACTTTCTTTTTAACACTTGAAATGCTCTATTGCTTTCTCTGAGTGCGTTCGTCATTCCTCTGACCACCATGGCACATTCTTTCTTCTACTTGTACCATTTAATAGTGGGATAGACTGAGATGCCGTTCACCACTTTATCATATCTATCATCAACACTGATTATCAAATTGTTCTTCACATAACATTTGAAATATTTCCCAATCTGCTTTCTGATGTGTCCATTTTACACCATAATTTCATTTTTATAGTTGAATCTTACTTTGAATTTCACAGATCACTGGAAAAGGATCACTTCCTATATTTCCTATATAAGACACTGACCATGTTCCCCAAACAAACGACCATATTGCATTTGATAATGAAAAACAAGTTGAACAGTTATTTTTTTTAATTCATTTGATACCATTTAAATAGTGCGTTTTACAGAATATTAAGGCATTTCCATGCACATTAAGTATAACTAATCCTGGATTGCTTCACAAAAGCTTCGAATTAATAACCATACATGAAAGTGGTTTGACGACAATGGGCTGCACAAATAAACGTATTAATTTAAATTGCGTGATTAAAACAAGTTGATACAGTGGAATTTGCTCAGTGTTAATGGGTGGACTACAATTAGGCCTATCTGTAAAATGCTGCTGCAAACATATTTTGCTAGGCTACGTATTATTAAAAGACTAGGCTTTTATATGTTATACTGATAAAATACTGATTTATACTGATTATAGCCTACACTGTTAACCCTTGCTGTAAAATTCTGACAATATTATACCATTTTCCATTAAAACAGTAATATACCGTAGAAAATAAAAGTAGCCTACAGGAATATACTGTGAATTAACAGTGCTCAAAGTCGACACTCAGAGGCTGTTTTCCCAATCACACCCTATACCCTCATTCACTATTCTCTACATTAGTTCACTAATATAGTCCACTTGAATGAAAAGAAGTGAGTGAATTGAGACACTGATGAACACCTGATAAGCAGAATCACTGAAGGACAGAGAAAAAAGAACAGAAAAAAGAGAAACACAAAAACTACAACTGACTTCCAGCCACACTGAGTGTGAAACCAGTTTACAAACCAGTTTACGATTATTTCTTTCATACATGTACAAAAGTTCTTGTTGAGAATTAACAGAGATTTAGTTATTAATAAAATTTGTTGTCACCATGATTGAGATCAGTATTTGCTTTAGTTGGTCTCTTGTCCCTGGACTTCTTACCATTCATCTCTCTCTGACTGCTGTAACGGTGAGTTTATAAAACACATTTGTTATGGCACGAAAAAGTCAAGAGGAAGATGATCAGGTGTTTTTTTTTTTTTTTGTGATGATGTCACAATCATCCTGGACATGCCTGATTTTCAGATTTTCCTGTATATAGTCATTGAAATTATAGTTATCTCATATTTAGCATATATCTGTGAATCTACAAAATGAAATCAATATTTCTGTAATCAGGTCTTCTGAAGAATATTGTAATCATATAGTGCATTCAATTTTATTTTACTCCTGCTTGACTCAGACACACACAGATATCAACAATCAGCGTATGAATCTCAACAATGGTGAAAAGTTTCATGTCGCAATGCATGCTGGGTTCCAGGATAATATAAAACTCCCAGCATGCACTGCTGCATGAATAATAATAATAATAATAATAATAAAGAAATATTGCCACCATTGTTGAGATTCATGTGCTAAATTGTGATATCTCAGTGTTTCTAAAACACAGTGTAGCTCTGTTTCTCTGGCTATGCATCATGTGTTAAAAAAAAAGAGTCATTGTATCTTATTGCTGCGTTTTCACAGTGGTGCTAATGCAACACTTTTGATTGAGGATTAAACTCTGAATAAGTGAGAATGAATTCCTTAGTGAATGAACAGGCAATATGATGATTTTGTCATCATAATCATTATAACTGCAGTCATTCATAAACTGTGTGTGCGCAAGTGTGACTTGCAAAAACACAGCTCAAGCAGCAAAAGAAAAACTAACGTTTTAGCATCAGCATCCCAACTAAAGCAAGCACTGATCTCTATAATGGTAACTTCAAACCAAACATTTTCAATTAAACATCTCAATAACAACTTCTGTATGACACAAATAAAGTCATACTGGTTAATAAAAAGTGTAATAATGTGTAATGGCTGGAAGTCAGTCGTAGTTATTGTGTTCCTCTATTTTCTGTTCTTGTGTTTCTCTTTTCTTCAGTGATTCTGCTTACAATCACTTACATATTCCCTTAATTATCTCACTGCATCGCTACTTTTTACTCGTAGTGTGGATTTCCCTGAGGGGTTGAAAGGGTTAACTGTGTAAGATAAAAAAGACACACCCACAAAATGTATTTTAACAGTAATAAACTGTAAGTTATAAAACAGGTTTATACTGGCAACACTGTTGCCAGTAGTTTACTGTAAAATTAATTTTTTGGGTCACCATTGTGCTGAAGAGTAGAGCCTGTGCTTCAGTCCAGGAGAAGATCTACAAACATTGATGATACGCTGCATGTTGCTTTATTTAACAGACAGTGACTGTGTAGTTGCTGATCCAGTAAAAATCTTTTTATGTACAATAGTTTTTTAGTGGTCTCAAATGAAAGAAGTTCACAGTAATACTTTGCTCACATTATTAATGCATTATAAATTTTAGTTAATACATTTAAATGACAGTTGGTCAATTTAAGGCAGTCGGTTTCTGCAAGTGTAATTAGTTAACTATAATTTAGTGCATTTTTACAGAAACAAACTAGATTACAGTAAAGAACTGTACAATTAACAGTATTTTACTGGCAACAGTGTTGCCAGTATTTTACTGTAAAAAAACCCGGTAAGGTCTAACAGTGTACTTCTTATTTTATTTGTATTTTTTTGCTGTGCATTTACCATCATTAACCAGCAGGGGGACTCAGCGCTTCGCATGCGTTTCAAATGATTTATTGAATGTTTTGTTGTGTAGTAATCCGTGTATCATTCGTTCAGTCGTTTTTTTATTTAATATTGAAAGTAGAAAAATGAGAAAACAGTTCATTTTTCGATTTTTCATTTTTTCCCAAAAAACGAAAAACAAGAATTCAGCTTTAGTTTTCGTTTTTCGTTCTGAGGTAGCAAAATTAATAAACAGCTTGATATTCGATTTCTACACATGGGCGGGAATGAAACGCCCCTTTCCTCTGATTTGTCAGCCGAAGATCAAACTGTCCCGTCATCAGTTCTTCCTCAGATCTGCACTGCAGAATAAGAGTCCTCCGTTGTGCGGATTCTTAACGCGTTTATTGCAACTTTTTCATATTTTTTTCCATCAACCAGACTAACGAATGGCTCGACACAAGTTCTCAAGTGCCAGGGGTTTGCTATTTTCCGAACTGTAAAGTCACGTTTTTTTTTTTTTTTTATCATGAACCACGCTGTGTTTTATTCCTAAGTGACTATATAATGCATTTTACTTAAAATAATCTAAATGTTGACTTTGAAGAGTAGGCGCGTCAGAAGGCTATTCACTCTATTTTGGTTCATTTTTGGTGTGCGCCAGAAAGATGTTCAAGGAGTCTGAGACGCAGCGCATCATGTTGTTTTCTTTATTTTTTAAAGGTCATTTGTAGTCATTTTGAATGTACACAAATAAAAATATAAATTTTACTGCTTCGAATGACAGTATTAAAAGACAGAATATTAAGTTATTTCCCCTGCTGAGCAACAAATCCAAGTGATGGCGCTGGCGCATTGCTCGCTCACACAACATCTAGGCCAGGGCTATTCAATTAGCTTCATTCGAGGGCCGGATTATCAAATCGAAAAGTTGAGGTGGGCCGGTGGGTTGGTTTGGGGGTTTAGCTTATTTATTGAAACATAACAGTTTCAATAAATAAGTTAAAGTAAACCTAAAAAAGTATGGTATTTACTTGAAAATGTGGTACCCAACAGTATGCAGATATATAAAACCATAATAAATAAAAACTTGATAATTTACAGCTGTGTACAACTATTTTCCTTGGAACAAATACATTAATTATACAAACTCGTAGCTGTTGGTGAGAAATAATAATTATTTTATTTATAATTGTTACGCTTAAATGAAAATATTCTGACAGTGAGACTTGATAACCACAGGCTACTCACTCCCACTGTATAAAAAAATGCCTAAACACAGGTTAAAAACTATACGCACCTTTACAAAGAAACTGACATAATTTCATAACAAACATTAATTATATATTCCTCTACCCACCTAATAAATCTAATGCAATATAAATCACTATATTTACTATTATACTGTATAATATTATAGTAAATATATATATTTACTATATTTATTTATTACTACACAGTAATTCAATATAAATATTACACATTTCTGCCCAACCATGGTAAATTACTACAGCACATTCATGGTAAATGTTTGTAAGGGTGATTAGCGGATTTAAAGTGTTCTAATTTCGTTCATGCCACAATGTTTCTTCTCCTGCTTTCCTCATCAGTCTTGTTGGGAATGTTGAGGCTGTTTCATCTGATTTAATACTAGTTAAATCGTCGAGTGATTTGTGGTTTGTAACAGAGAGGTTTCTGTCGAACTGAAAAACGCTTCCCACTGGTTGTCGCAATGCTGTTTAATAATAGTGCCCGGGACCGGAGTAAACGCAACTATTTGTTGTTACTGTACTGACCGAGAAACCGCTTCAGATGATTCAGTGACGGAGCGGTCCGAATGAATCCGAATAGTTTTAGACCGGCCACTTTGACGCTCTCGTCTCGCTGGCGGCGGTGTGAACGCACAGTTATGCAAGCGCGTTTAGAAAGGATCGAACTAAAAGAATGATTCATTCACGAATGATTGGTATCGCTGGTTCAGTCGACATAAATTCGAGACACATAACTGCTGAAATATTCGCACGTAAAACGTTTCTCAGGTTAATCGGAGCGAGTATCAAACTGAATTAGCCGCACCGCCAGGAAAAGAGGGGGAGGGAGGTTGGTGCCGTCGGGCCGGATGGAGATGATTGGCGGGCCGCATTTGGCCCGTGGGCCGCCAATTGAATAGCCCGGATCTAGGCTATTATCAGTTCACTTCTGGCATTGCTAACTTGACATCGCAGCCTATTCATTATTAAAATAAAACACAGTTAACCAAATATATAAAAAGTTATTCTGCTTAATTTAATTGGTCTGTTGTACAATATAAAAGCTGTGCTGCACAGTCCTACTTGCTGTTATTCCAAACTCATTTCCCTTGCTGTGAAGATGATGATTTAGCATATACATGTATATTGGGACTCGACTGAAGTACGAAGCCGTCTTTACATTACTAGTTAGCATCCAAATGTTACATTGCAAATATGGAAACTTTGGACCGAATGAGAGATGCGCGAAACCAATGTCCGTACAGTTTCAGTTTCAATAAAGGACATAATAGGCTATTATTATAAGTTATTAGGTTAGGCTATATTTTTATTATACGGGCTACTTATTTTTCATTCTTGTTGTTTTCTGAATACCATTCATTTAAGGATTTGACAGGCTACAGTAAGGGGAAGTAAAATACGCATAGACATATGTTATTAATAGCGTTTATAATGTTAATGTTGTATTTTATTTACGGTCTTTTACACTATTTCTGAATAGGCTAATAATAAAATGCGTTTGTTTCCCTCTCAACATGACCGTGCGCTGCGCGCAAGCGCACATCTTTGAGATATAAATTAATACATTTCAGAAGAGTATGTATTTTAATATCTCTGTTGTTCTCTGTTCTCCGGTTGTTAGATAGTCAGTCTGAATGACAGTTCATGCGTTTACGTTAAAATAGGCCTATTATATAGTCAATGCATTATTCTTTTCTTTGTGTATTAGTGTTAAAAATATTTAATTTACAACTAATTATATTGATTTATATCTTCATTTATTATTAAAAAAATAAAATAATTACTGGGTGAGGCGACCATGGTAGCCGTCACAGCCGTCATTTACCCTGCATACCCAGCTGATGCAAAGCGTATGTGAATTTATATCTACACAGAAGAAAGCCCTGTCTAGTCTATTCCCCAGTACGGGTTGTGTCGAACCATTCGTTAGTCTGGTTGTTTGATGAAAAGAAGATTAAATGTAGCCTAGTTGCAATAAACGCGTTAAGAATTTGCACAATGGAGGACTCTTATTCTGCAGTGCAGAACTGAGGAAAATCTTCGGCTGACAAATCAGAGGAAAGGGGCGTTTCATTCCCGCCCATGTGTAGAAATCGAATATTCAAGCTGTTTATTATTTTTTCTACCTCAGAACGAAAAACGAAAAATCAAGCTGAATTCTTGTTTTTCGTTTTTTTGGAAAAAATGAAAAATCGAAAAATGAACTGTTTTCTCATTTTTATACTTTCAATATTAAATAAAAAACGACTGAACGAATGATACACGGATTTGTAGTCTATATAATAAACATATTACTCAACATTCTCATTGTTGTTTAATGTTATCTCAGTCGAATGTTGGCTAATCTAATCTAAATCTATTTAAAAACTGCACGTTGTGTAAATCTAGCTAATAATGCAAACACAAGCATCACTTTTCAAATAATTTCATGCACTGTTCATTATTTAATTGATTTATGTTAATTTGATCGCTTTCACAACATCAAGTAACCTTTCCAATCAAACAAATCTACTAAGATTATCTAAAATTATTGTGCATGTCTGTAAGTTTAACTGGGAGGAGTTTCAATGAACAGAAAGTGAAAGTCTGAATCTGAAGCTTGTGAAAGACGAACATCTCAGCACGTAAATAAATCACGAGTTTATTTGAAGGTTAACAAGGAGGAAACAAAGTCTTAGTTTTATACAAGAGTCTAAAAAAGACAACTTCAACTCTTATCCAATGCACATAAACTGAAAGAGATTTGGAGAAGAGAAGGTGAGTGAAGAATCATGCTAACAGACATTATAAACAGGAAATGGTTTATAACAGAATACAAATATTAAGAACGGCTGCTGAACATGTCTCACACTGGAACTCGTTTCCAATAATCGAATTGAATGTTTTCAGTATTGACTCTGAGGTCAATAAATCTGGTTAGACTTTTAAAGTGAGAAGATTTTATGAAAAATAGAGAATTAATATTATATGAGCAACATCAGTAGCCGTGTGATCTCTCTCGTTAATAAAGTGCCACACTTTGGAGCGTCTCTGCTTATTTGTTGCAAGGGTAAATAAAGAACTGGTTCTTTGAAAACGTACAGTGTTTTTCTTTAATTAAGAAACATTTTAAAAATAGGCTAAAGGATATGTTTTTATGTAGGCTATTTATTTGAGGAGCAGATAAGAGCGTCTATAAGAGCTTGTATTTTTCGTCGAGGGTGAGATTTTTGACCAAATGACAGAAACCCACATATCAACACTGTTTTGGCCCAGATCCGGCCCACATCTGGCACATGTGGAATATTGATCTGGCCCACATACAGGGTGGAATGACGGCACTTGACTGGACCGCTCCTGTTTGCCAGATCTGGGCCACAAGCAGGCCATAGCAATGCCACATGTCAGCCAAGAGCAAAGAAATAAACCAGAACTGGACCTTATCTGAGCCACAAAACCTGTAAATATGGAGTCATTTCAGCCTTAATAAGCCTGTTAACAAGCACTGAAGGAAAGAAGAGAACAGAAAAAGAGACGAGCAGAAACACAATAACTACAACTGACTTCAGACACAGTCTCAGATGAAATCAACTGAAGAGAAAAGAAGACATTAAATCTGTGAAGATCTCAGCAGAGGAGGATTAAACAACTCCACAAACAGCATTACCAGCTTCACTTATTACTAACCAGGGTTGTGTTTCCCGTACAACGACGTAACTCGCTGCTTCACTACCATAGTACGATGTATCATTGGAGAAATCAACTAGCTGTCACGACTGTTTCCCGAAACCATGTTTTCGCACAGTGGTCGTTCAAACACCTTGTATGATGTCACTCAGGTGTTTTAATGAAACTGTTTGAGATCGAATTAACGCTAGATGTTTTGATATTAATTACAGACATCTGAAGACTATTTCTCATTTATCTCAGTTATTTTGCTTTATTTCCAGATTCGATCATAGGCTCGTTCTTACATAGTAGAGCACGTTCACACATGCACAGTCTTTAAACAAGGTGCTTTAAATCTCTTGACAAACTAAAAGACGTAAAATACATTTGTATGTATTCTAAATAAAAGACACAGGTTGTACTGAATGTCAGGTTGCTTATTTTGCTCAAGATAAGGATTTATTAAGTCCACATATGTCATGCAAACTAGAAACTGTGCTTCTAACCACACGTCGAGAGCTGTCGTTGCAACTAGTTTGCCAATGTCTGTTGATACAATGGTTTTGGGAAACACCAACTCATTGAACTATGCTGATAACGACAGAACATATGTTAATATATTTAAGTTACAAATCCTGTGTTACTACATCATGAGATTCAGCAGTATTACAATAACCAGTTTGAAGATTTAAACAAACACAAGCATAAGAGATTAATGGAGAGACTCACACAGACATCAACAATCAGTGTATTAATCTCAACAATGATGACAATCAAAAGTGCCATGCTGCAATGCATGCTGGGTACCAGCACCAAACTCCCAGCATATACTGCAGCATGAATAAATTATGCAGCTGAATTGTCCTTTTTTGTTTAACCCTAAATATTTGCTTTCATTTTTTGCTGTTATTTTTCTTGTGACAATTAGTAGCTTTTCTGTGATGTTCAGAGTTGATCTATCTGAATATTGTGTTGATTGTCACCGTTGCTGAGATTCATACGCTGATTGTTGATGTCTGTGTGTGTCTTGATGGATAAGCTTTTAGTGATTTCATCTTTGATTGCTGTAGTAACACAGGGTTTATAATGTTAATGTGCATTAGATTCTGGTGATTCAAGCTATTTCATGATGATTATCAACAGGTAACCATCATCACCTGATCTTCAGCTTCCTTTGCTGCAAGTCCGTTTGACAAACACACACTTCGAAGCAGCCAGAGAAGACTAATGTATATTAAGAGTTAAGAGTCCAACTAATGGAAACACTAATCACTGTTACATTCTAGCATCTAACATTGTCAAATTCATTACCATGCTTAAAGGACAAGTTCGGTATTTTACACGTAAAGCCCTGTTTACAGATCGTTTCTGATGAAATAGAACGGTTAAGATTAAAATTTGGACACATGCTGCTGTCCCGAGAATTTTAGGTTTATTTTGCTTCTTCTTCTGCTTCTTCTGTGTATTCAATGAAATGCCAGTGGTTTGCTTGCAATTGGCAAAGAATTGCATTATCGCCACCAACTGGGCTGGAGTGTCTATTATTCAAGCTCTCAACGGAAGAATCTACAGGTGTGAGACGTTTGGAAAAATAGATCCACAGTTTTACAACGAATGGTAAAACACCTGTTGGAAAGCATCTTTTGCAGCGATTTTTGTGTGAGCATATCAGTGAACACCCCTGACCACTCGGTGAGTTTCATCTCTTTGTAAACGAAAGTTTAATGCGTTTTAGGAAGGATTGTTCGAGTGCACCTATGCAACCATTCTGTAGGTGGGGGGGAAAGCGAAATAAACCTAAAATTCTCGGGACAGCAGCATGTGTCCAAATTTTAATCTTAACCGTTTTATTTCATCAGAAACGATCTGTAAACAGGGCTTTAAGTGTAAAATACCAAACTTGTCCTTTACATTTCCAGAGAGTTGTCATGATATATACATATATATTGGCTGTGGAGGTTAAGATGACAACTCCCATGAATCCACACTCATCCACAGCGCCTTCAAACTATGCCTTTGTTATGAATAAGCAACTTAATTATTATTTGAGCTGTCATGTGAAAATCACATAATGACACATTTTGATTTATCTGATTCCTCCCAAAGTTTTTCAACTTCTTCTTGTAGCTTTTCTAGTTCATCTCCTTCCGCATCTTGCAGGCGTTCATGGAGATTTTCAACCTTGCGTTCCCCTTTTAGGCGTTCATAGAGTTGCGTTAATACCCCTTTCTGGAGTCCCATGAGTTGATAGATTTTTTCCAGAATTTCATGTTGCTTCTGATGTTCTTCCAGCTTATTTTGGAGCTCTTCTTTTCTCCCTTTTAAATTATTTGTTTCTTCTGCTTGTTTTCTGGCTTCATCCTCATGTTTCTTCTTTATGACTTTTATAACCTCTTCATGTTTGGTTTTCATTTCATCTCTCTCTTTCTCTTCTCTTTCTTTTCTCTCCATTTCTCCTCTCTTGAACTCTTCTTCTTGTTTTTGTTTCAGATCTTCAATAATTTTCTCCCATTTCTTTTTCTCTTCTTCTTGTCTCTCATCATCTGCTTGTTTTCTTCTCTCCCACTCCTCTTTTCTCTCTTGTTCCAGTCGTTCATAATGTCTTTTCGTTTCAGTTGCCTTTTCCTCATATTCTCTCTCTTTTGCTTCTCTTTCTCTTCTCTGTTTCTCTCTCTCCTCATCTATCTTCTGTTTTTCTTCTTCTCTCTGTCTTTCAAATCCCATTCTTGTTATCTCCAGTTCTTCTTGTTTAACCTTCAGTTGTTCATCGTGTCTCTCTTTTCTCTTTCTTTCTTCTTCCTCTCGTTCTTTCATCTGTCGTTTCTTTTGATCCTCCCATTCTCTCTGCTGTCGTTTAATTTCCTCTTGAGTCTCTTTTCTGTCATTTTCAGCCTCTTTTATTTTTCTCTTCCATCTCCGTCTTTCTTCCTCTTCTTGTTCAATCCTAATTTTCTCCTCCTTTTCTCTCTTTTTTGTTTCTTCTTCTTCTTTCTTTTGTACCTCAGCCAAAATGAGTTCTTGGTCATGTTTCATCTTTTCTAGATTGTTTCTGTATTTCTCTTCTCTCTTTCTATCTTCTTCTTCTCTTTCTTTTTGCTGTTTTTCATACTGTGATCTCTGATTTGCAATCTCTTTCTGCATCTCTTCTATTTTTTTATTATATTCGAATCTTTGCTGTTCTTCCTCTTCTGATCGTCTCTGGTTTTCAATCTCTCTTTTCTCCTGTTCTGCTTTCTCTTTCTCTTCAAACTCTTTTTTTAGTTTTTCCTCTTTTTCTCTGATTTGATTCTCCATTTTCATTCTCTCCTCGTCTGCTCTTTGTTTCTCTTCCTCGAGTCTCTTCATCATGATTTCCTTTTCCCTCTCATATTTGGTTTGTAATTCTTCTCTCTGATTCTGCATTTCTCTCTCTCTCTCTTTCATTATTTCCTCCATTCTCTTTTTAATGGACATCTCTGCCTCCTCAAACATGCTGTTAGTGAAGTATCGACCATCATTAGTTTTCTTCACTTCTTCTATCATCTTCAACAGTTTAATCACTTGAGTTTTGTCTTGTTTTTCTCTGTTATTGAACACCAGGAATCTGTTTCCACAATCTCTGATCAGTTTCTTCAGTTCTGCAGACTTACTTCTCTTCACATAATCCTCTATAGATTTACCCTCAAGTTCGTCTCCTCTAGTGAACAGAACGATGCTGAAGTGAGCAGATTTATGACCAAAGATCTTCTTGATCAGATCTACAGTGTCTGCTTCTTCCTTTGTGAATCTTGCCACACTCAACACAATGACAAACACATGAGGTCCAGGTGACGACAGTGAAACACATTTCATTATTTCTTCCACCGCAAGTTCATTTGACAGTGTTGTGTCAAAGAGTCCTGGAGTATCAACAACAGCTACTGATCGACCATCAACTTCACCAACTCTCTTTTCACACACAGTCGTCACTGAATCTGTGCTTGGTTCACTCACAAACTCCTCTCTTCCCAGAATAGTGTTTCCTGTTGCACTCTTTCCACTTCCTGTCCTCCCGATCAGAACAATCCTCAGACACTCCTGATCACCTGCTTCACCTTCAGCAGCTGAAATCATGCAAGAATTCATGTATTAATATAATCAGGGGTGTACATAACTGGTGTGCAGGTGCGCATGTGTGGTAAAAATGAATGATTAGCACCAGAAAACATGGAGGGAAGCTAGCCTGGGTTTCCCCATGCTGCCTTGCTCGCAGCGCGATTTTATTCATGCTGCTAGGCAGTCTGGACACCATGGACCAGATTTTCCCCTGAAAAAGGGAACCAATCACAGAACGGGGAGGGAGCAGCAAGACGATGACGACACCGAAGCAGTTTGTTTATATCTATGGATCCAACATGGCATCAGACTCAACGTTACCTTCTACCCTCATATTTATCTTGCACAAACGGTTATATTCGCTAAACACCATCGTGTACAAATAAATCTCTGACCCATCGTCTTTTTCCTCGTCGAATTTCTGTCGCTCCACATACGTCATCTGGTATAATTGAAGCGATTGGCTATGAGCTACGTACAGGCGCATTTGATAGACATTCATAGCGCCCAATAAACAGCTCTGGGCATTCGTAAACCACGCCTCAAATATGAGGAAATGAACACGTGAAATCGAATAGAATAGAATGAAATATTGAATAGAGTGAAATCCCAGATAGCAAGCAACCATCAAAACAACATTAAATCAATGCTAATGTGTCAATGTTAACAACATTGAATCAACATCACTTTTGCACCCGCAATTAATGTTGAAACTTTTTGGAAATTTCTTCCATAAATCAATGGTAATGACATTGAATCAATGTTACAATGTGATGTTGGTTCATCCTCATGCTTGCACTCTCAGAAAATGAAACACAACTATAACTGACTTAAAAAAACACAGCCTGAAATGCAAATAAAAGATGACGATAAATCTAGAAAAGAGGCAACAGAGGCTTAGATGTCGATGTGTTATTGAAAATGTTTTAGTCACCATAAGATTCATATGCTGATTCTTGATGTCTGTATGTGTCTAAAAAAAATAATATTCCCTGTAATATATATTAAAAATCTAAATTCAGAATGTCTGATCTGTGCCAAGAAAGTACATTGTTGGTGAATATAGTCTATTATTAACAAATAACCACTTTTGGTCAGAGATAAGATTAGCAAATGATTCTAGTTTATGATGCTGAAAACTATATCACCTGATCATCTTTGTTACTGGCTTTTTTTTTTTATAACAAATCATATTTGGCAGATGCTTTTATCCAAAGTGACTTACATTGCATTTCAAGGTACACATTCACATTATTAACAATTCTTGCTTTCCCTGGGAATCAAACACATGACCTTGGTGTTGCAAGCACCAACGCTCGACTGTTTGAGCTACAGGAAAGCTTTATGTTTCAATTTAATTTTCAATAAAACAAACACCTAAACCTCTGTTAATTCTCAAAAAAAAACTTCTGCTGAGATCTTGAGATATTTATTGTCTTCTTTTATTTGCAGTTGATTTCAGGCTGTGTGGCTTTAAGTCATTTGTAGTTGTTGTGTTTCATTTTCTGAGAGAGCAAGCATGATGTCGAACCAGCATCACATTGTAACATTGATTCAATGCCATCACCATTGATTTTTGGATGAAAAAAAACAACAACATTCATTGATTCAATACGGCTAGTTAACATTGACACATTAACATTGATTTAACATTGTTTCAATGGTTGCTTGCTATCTGGGAAGTTGATCATTTGCATGTGATTTTAAGTCCTGTCAGTTTAAACATCAAGCGCAAGAAAAAGACAAAAACTCGCCACTGTTTTCTGAGCCACGCAGACGAACGTGAACGCCAAATTCAGGCCTCTCTCTCTTCTTTTGAGTTTGAACAGACACATGCACGCAAAATTAAGTCAAAATGCCTGTCTTGGCAAGTATCCTCGTAAATACAGTCAGTTATGTGTTGTAAACAGTTGAGATAAAAAAATGGATGCGTATATTGGATCCGCGCATTCGTCTTAAAGCAGCACTATGCAGCTTTGCCGATTTCTTCGCTGTTTTCTCGCTTTTTGCTCGCGGGTTTCTCTATAGAGCTCCCCCTACAGCTTCGGAATAGATATTTGACAACACTGTCGTCAAAACTCGTTGGCGACTCTCCCCCCTCCCATCTTCTCCCGCTGGTCATGTGCATTTGTTTTCAAATAACCCGGCGAACGCACGGAGCCATGTCCACTGAATGCAATTAATATTTCTGTCATTCCATACCTGTCAACACTCCCATATTTCACACCCATCTCCCGCCTCCCTCCCCCCTCCCGTTTTGTTATTTCTCCCATGAAACTCCAGTAATTTGTATGGCCCAAACCTCGTTATATGAATAATCACATCAATATATTATTCCAAGGTGCGTCCGGTTGCCAGATCTTGTATGAAACGCATCCTACTCACTCACACAATCAACACATTATACAAATTTCAACCCATGTGAGTTCAACATGGCAACCTACAACCCAGTTGCACAGTTGATTCTGCGCAGATAGTAGACACGGGAAGTTGAATAAGCGTAACTGGTAGAAATGGCAAGAGAAGACTCAGTGGTAAATATTTAATGCAATTAACACAGCATCCATTTTTTCTGTCATCCTTTGGCTGGTGTTACATTATATGATGCAAATGCCTTTAAACCATATTCAAGCCAAGACAAATTGAGCGCCAGAATCGAGTTCTCTTTCGGCTTGAAGTTGAACGAACACTGTACGCAATTATGCCAAAATGTTCGTTTTGTCGAGTATCCTCATAAGAGCAGTCTGAGTAGTCTTAAATTAGTTAAATAAAGTCTTAATTTAATGCAAAGAGTTGTGAGAGAATGAGGCGCGTGTGAGATCCGTGTCTCTGTCAGCAGCGGCAGGTTTTAAAGTGACATCAGCCAATAAAGCTTTCTGTCAGTAAAGTAAATCACAGAACAAAGGAAACAGAGAAAAACACTCACTGCACTTGACTAAATAACTTTTGTAACTTTAAGTAAGGGATAATGTACACTGTAAAAAAAAAATCCTAATTTTACAGAAAATAACTGTGATTTTTTGACGATCATTTTCTTTAATTTTAAATTGTACTCAAAACACTGTAAAATTACAAATAATATCTGTAAAATAAAAATTCAGCTGTTATTTTAGGTATTGTGACATTAATGACAAATTACAGTAATTCACATTTTTTATACAGAAAATTGATTGTATTTTTCATACAGTATTTTTTCTATTTTCTTAAATTACATAAAAATGTATGTAAAATTACAAATATAATCTGTAATTTAACAGAAACAAAACAGTTAAATGATAACATGGTCAAATGACTGTCAGCTCCCCAAAAAACTGTAAAACATCCTAAATTAAATAAACTGATAAACACTGTTATTTTACAGGTATTTCCTAAATAATCACGCTCAAATACCTTCATTGTAAAAAAAAAATCGTAAAAAAAAGGGTCAAATGACTGGCAGCTGCGGCTGCCAAACAAAAACCTTAAAATTAAAGTAAAATATGCTAAATTAAATAAACCGAAAAAACACTGTTATTCAACATAACCCTTGAAATATTGTGGCATCAGTATTATAACAATCTGAAATCTGTTTATTCTCAATAAGAATGTTAGTATGAAAGAAATAAAGTCTGGATTGTAATAAGTGAAGATGCTGAGATCCTGAGAGATCTGGTAGTGTTTAATGTTCTGTTGGGGTTTAAAGTGGTTCTGTATGGTGTGTTTTGTGTGTCACCATTGTGTTGAAGAGAGCCTGAGTTTCAGTCCAGGATGAGCAGAGAAACACTGATGAAATGCTGCATGTTGCTTTAATTAACTGACAGTAACTGTGTAGTTGCTGATGTAGTGACGTATAGTCACAACAAATCATGCATATAATTAACTGCATGTTTTTCAGTAAAAAAAAAGCAGAAAATAAATGTGAAATTAACTGTGTTTTAACTGTATGTTTCTGTTAAAGAAGATTAATGAAAATTTCTGTGAAAGTATTTTGCACTTATTTAAATTATTTTACATTAATTTTACGGTTTTTGTATGGCAGCCGTTGCTGACAGTCATTTGACTTTTTTTTTTATGGGATTTTTTTTACAATGAAGGTGTTTGATAGTAATAATTCAGGAAAAAGCTGTAAAATAACAGTGTTTTTCAGTAAAACATTTAAGGAAAATTTCTGTAAAAGTTTTTTGCATTTCATTTAAATTAGGATATTTTACTTTATTTTTACGTTTTTTGTTTGGCAGCCGTTTTTTACACTGTAGAGCAGTGTACAGTGTATTTCCATGTTAGACAAATATTTAATATATACTGTCTTTATGTTTTTTCTATATTAATTTGGAGATTAACTGTGAAATTATTACACTATAAAATATATTAAAAACTTAAGGTTTTTTAATGCGATTCATCGTAATTAATCACAGATTTTTTTTTGATTATAGTTCATTTTTGCAGTCGTGTTTATTTTTATTTTTATTGAATATTATGTATTTATTTATGTTAATATCTGTGCAATTAATGTTTATTTAGCCTGCCTCTGCCATTCAGCACCCCCCATAATCCCAATAATTATAATATTATTTAATTTAATCTTAAATACATTCACGTATATACATCTGGCTAATGATAGGTCTGTAATCTGGGTATAAAAGCCGTTTTTTGAGAGAACTGATGAGAATGGCACACTTGGCAAGTATGCGATCGAGGATCAGGCGAGAAAGTCTGCAAGTTTGACGAGAGTGACGAAAGGCTGCAAGGAAAGCCCTTATATGAAGATGGTGTGGGTGTGTTTTATGCAAATAACTAACGTGCTCACAGCCGGTCATCTCGAATACTACAAATTCACTAACGTCAGAACGAGGTTAAAGGCCATGTTGCAGGTTAACCACCACTGTCGATTAATGGGTACATAAATCACTCAAGATATGTATATCATTTTTAAAATGTCATAAAAATGGTCTTAAAGACCAGTTTTTTACGTTTTTGGTATTAACGTTTTTTTTTATGCATTTCGGTGATGACGTCACGTTGGGGAGAAGTGGAGGAAAGGTAGCCTCAGCCTAGCATTATGGTGCGTTCAAGTCATCTCGTATAGATCGTATTTACGAGTTAAACGCACTTGAACGCCACCACAATGTCGTAAATACTTAATAATTAAATGCATGGTCCGAGGAGAATGAATGGAGAGTTGGTGAAGTGTCCTGGTGAGTTCATTTAGCAACGCAGAAATGAGCACTGGAGCTAGTCTACCATAGACTGTAAAAAATAGTCTACGAGCAGCAGTGCACTAACGGCACTTTTTTTTTTTTACTGTCATTGAATAGCACCGAGTGAAAAATCAACGTTTTCTTTATATCTAGTAGAAGTGATTATGACGTTAGTTCAGATAAGTACCGCTAACCTTTGTCATAGTAGTACTGGTAAACTTCGTCTTTGTCATCTAGAAATAGAAGGCATCATGCTAGCTATATGGGCGTTTATTAGCGTTTATCTCTTCCTCCGGTGAAAATGTTGTTGCAAACGTAGCCGCCGTGTGTCTGCCGCTGTGTTTGGCAGGTGCTTGTGTGGGCGCCGGCGGTGCAGTCCCATGGAAACTGCGTTGGAAAGCTTGTGCTGTAGGGAAGTAACTTAAGTGCGTTTTGGTCGCTGGTTGAGGAGCTCACCCCGCGACCAGATGTGACGTGCCTCACTCAGCATCCAGAGTTTTTACACTCAGCACAAACACAGTAGTTCACCATTGTCAATCTACCTACTATATATTTCTATATATTTATCTATCTAGCTGTTAGCTATCTATGCTAACGTTATGCTATCTGGCTGTCTGCCTATCTCTCTCTATACTAGCCTATCTATCTATATCTATCTGTCTGTCTATCTATGTCTATGTATTTATCTATTTATCTATAATCTGCGCTATCTGAATACTCTCGTCTCGTCTACTAAGTTACTCGTCTCTCTAGTCACTCTCAATGCTCTCAAGGCGGGCTTTATTAAATTCTCTCCCCAACGTGACGTAATGCAATGCATTGTGGTGGAAAGGAGAATTGCAAGCCGCTGTAAGATAGTACCTACTTTTTCGTATTATATTCCGTTTTGTGATACCCAACAACATAAAATACAATGGATAACAGTTTAAATGTTTATTACCAACAAGTAAACCGCACAAATTCGATGAAAAAAAAAACCTGCAACATGGCCTTTAAGAACTCTACTATGTTGTGGCAAAAATATTCATTAAACAATCAATCACTGCGTAAGAGACATTTCTGAGTCAAATTGTCTTTTCAAAAGTATTTATTCTTGCAAGAATAGGCCCAGTTGTCCACACAGAAGTCAAAGTACAGTCTGTGTAACAAGTGCGACAGTCAGGGAGGAGTGTGGAGCAGCCTTAATACCTTCTCTCAGGGTTACCTGCTTACAGGCTCTTATCTAAAAAAAGGGAAGGTTTTCTCTGCTAGTGATCTCATCCTGCTGAGTTTATTCTTACAAACACACAAGTTCTAAATTGGACGACCTCTGACTATAGGGGCATCCTTCTGACGTTTCACCTGTTACCCAGTGTTAGGAAACACACCCACATTAGTCCAGCAAGGGTCATTTCAATGTCTTACTGAAAACATATGAAAATCAACACTGCAAATCAATGAAAATCAACATTTTCCATTACAACTACTAAGTACAAAATGTATGTGTGTACAAATGTGTTGTGAATTAGGCAGAGATTTTTCATAGAAAGTTATTCTGTGTGTATAAATATGAAACAATCCATGCAATTATTAGTTAATGAGACCCACTGTCTCCTCACATCAAGAAGGTCCATCAACTCACCGTCTGATTGAATCCTCGCTTTTAACTCTTTAATTTCATTCTCCAGTCTCTTCAGTTCTTCTTTATATTTCTCTTCTGTTTCACGACTGCCTCTGTTCTTTTGAGCTTTCACATACATCTGAAGGGAATATGGTTCAGTCTTCATGTTCTCTATATAATCCAGTAGTTCTGGGATCTGTCGTGAGTTTTCAGGTTCATTTAAACCCATCACTCTGTACTGATCCCCACAGAGACTGATTAACCTCTGACAATCTGGGCTGTGTTTGACAAAATCTGTCACTGGTTCTTCAACGGGGAGATCTGAGGTGAAGAGCAGAATGAAATGCTCTCTGGAGCTGAATATGCTCTGGATCTTCTCTATTTCTGCTTTGTCATCATCAGTCAATGGCCCATCAGGAATAATGATGAGGAAAACATGAACTCCAGGATCAAAGAGAGACACACAGTGGAGAGTCTGACACATCACTTCCTCCTCTGAGAGATGATTGACAGCTGGAACCTCCACCAGACTGATCACACGTCCATGTATTTCCTCCTCTCTCTTCACACACTCTTTACTGTTCGCCTCCTGATGTGAGAGATTTAACTTTTTCCCTTGTAAAAGTTTGGACACAGAGACTGTAAGTGATCCATCACTTCCACACAGCACCAGGTTCAGCTTCTGTTTTCCAGAGACATTTTCTGACACTGAAAAACATATTAAGAGACCTTCAAATAAAATGTTAACACTCAACCATTCAATTGCTTTTTTGAATCTGCATGCATCTTTAATACAAGTGTAAATGCTGGGGTTTTTCTCCCACTTCAAGTGTTCACACCCTGTTCCCTGTTTATCAATTAATTATTTTATCCTAAGCAACACTGCATCATTTTCCAGAACACAAGCAACAAGGTCAACGTTCAACACCAGCACCAGATTAAGCACTGCTCAGTCTGTCCAAAGACAAAAGGATCTGAGAAGGACTTCATTTATGACTACACGGTCAAACCCAACAAGTTAAGCTAACTCATTTCATTTGAAGAAACCGATTGCCTCAATTCAATTAAGTTTATAAAAACAATAGTTATGAGTACTCTGAACTTATTTCAGTTGAGTTTACTAAAAGTAGATATACATTGCAGTTAAGAAATTAAGTGATTAATTAAGTGATTATTGAGCATTAGTGATTAACACCTGCTGTTAACGAGCAGAATCAATGAAGGAAAGAGAAACACAAGAACTACAACTGACTTCCAACCACAGCCTTAGATGAAATCAACTCAAGATAAAAGACGTTTAAATCTCTAAAGATCTCAGCAGAGGAGGATTAAACCACTACACAAACAGCATTACCAGCTTCACTTATTACTAAACAGTTTGAATTTTGTCATGCGTCTACAGAAGTTGTTATTGAGAACAAACAGAGGGTTAGATGATAATGATTTATTGAGTTTCATTTAAAGACACCATGATAGTGATCAGTGTTTGCTTTAGTTGAGCTCTTGACCCTTGACTTTATAACACCAGTTTTTCCTCTGGCTGCTGTAACTGAGTGTTTCTAAAACACATTTGTTATGGCACATACGCCAAAAGAAAATATGAGCATGTGGTTGTGTTAAAATAATCATAATTTAGTGACTTGATTCTCTTATGTTTTCCAGAGCCTAATCTCTGATTAGACAGGTGATGTATTACTTGTATTATTCATTATAATAGAACTGATTCTGCTGTAAGGCCCATTGTTGTGACAATCAGATTTTAAAAACCTCTATGGTATCATGCTGACTTACACAGTAATCAAGAATCAGCATATGAATCTCAACAATGGTGACCATTAAAAAATGATTTATGCCGCAATGCATGCTGGGAGCCATGGATAAGTTTTGTATTACGCTAGTATCCAGCATGCATTGCAGCATGAATCATTATTTAATGGTCACCATTGTTGAGATTCATATGCTGATTCTTGATGTCTATGTGAGTCTTAGTAATGCAATACCTTTTCTGTGAAACTTTTTGTGCACAACTATTTGTAAAATCCTTCATATTATCTGATGGACACAACATGGCTTGCTCTTATGCTGTAGAATCACAGTTTAGAGTGAAACTAATATGTTGCCCTTTTAATCAGAGATCAGACTCTGAATGAAATCAGTGAATCAAGTCATTAAATGATGATTGTCATCATCAGTCCTTTACCATCAACACCCGATCAGACTTTTCTTTGCCTTTTGTGCCAAAACAAATATGTTTTATAAACACTCAATTACAGCAGCCAAAGAAAATCTTAAGTGCAAAGGTCAAGGGTCAAGAGCTCAGCTAAAGCAAACGCTGATCTCCATCATGGTGACCTTAAATGAATCTCAAATCATCACTTTCTAAACCTTTGTTAATTCTAATAAGAACTTCTGTAGACGAATGGCAGTAATAAAGTCAAAGTGGTTAATAATAAGTGAAGCTTGTAATGCTGTTTGTGGAGTTGTTTAATCCTCCTCTGCTGAGATCTTGTGATATCTAATGTCTTCTTTTATCTCCAGTTGATTTTGCTGTGGCTGGAAGTCAGTTGTAGTTCTTGTGTTTCTCTTTCCTTCAGTGATTCTGCTTGTTAACAGCAGGTTCTCATCACTAATGCTCAATCATCACTTAATTAGTCACTTAATTATACAATTATCATTCTGGGATCTAGAAATGTTCTATAACTCATTCAGTTTGAGTTCTGTTTCAGTCATTCAAGTTTCGGTAATATTTGAGTGCTGTGAACTCAATTGTATTTAGTACATATTACTGTTGGGTTTTACAGTGATGACTATGCTGCAAACTTCAAGCTGGGACTTTCCTAGCATCAGTCAAACCTTGATGCTGGGATAGACTTTATAAAAATACAGGGCAGTCATCTCAGCAAAACAATGGACTTTATAAACATTTGAGAATTTTACATAGTTTTATTATGATCAATCATTATACATTGACTATTGCCTATCAAATTTGTAAGTTCAGCTTGTATAGCCAAAGGAGACCTAACCCTGCCCAGCTTTAACTTATTAGTTTACAATATACTCTCATATTGTGTGTTTGAGCATTTTCAGATGCTTGGAGGACACTGTGAACTGATCACTATGTTATATTATAAATGCATGGATTACAATGACTTATAAAATTCATGTAAATATAATTGTAACACAGCAAAATCCCCAGTGTTAAATTAATACTCTCAGTGTTTATATGAGTCCACACTCAGAGTGTTATAAGTAACACTGAAGCAGTGTTAAAGTTAATGAGATAATTAAGTTATTAATTGAGTGATGATTGAGCATTATTGAAGACACCTGATATTAACAAGCAGAATCACTGAAGGAGAAAAACGTAATTGGTATGTTACCATTATGGTGATCAGTGTTTGCTTTAGTTGGGCTCTTGAACCTTAAATCATTAACTTTAGATTTTGTTTGGCTGTTGTACCTGAGTTATAACAGCCAGATGAACAAAGAGAAAAGGTATAAAGACTGATATATATATATATATCAGTTATAAAAATATAATATAAAGACTGATATCATATAAAGACTGAGAGTGTTAATTTAACACTGGAGATTTTGCTGCGTATGCTGTGTATACAGAGTAATGAAAATGGTCTTAGAGTAAAACTAAATACAAAAACCTCCCACAGTTTGTGTTAAAATCTTTTTAGATATGTTGGAAGTATTTGTATATACTTTAAATTGTAGTTATTGTAATCTTAGAAGCTCATTTCTGAAAACGTAAAAAAAAAAAGACCATGAACAGTACCTTCATCACTTCTGTAGATGCAAAGTCCTATGTTAACTTCACTGGAACAGGAAAAAACGTTCTTACTAGTCACAGAAGTCAGTCGAAAAAGTGCGAGTTTAATCAAACACAAAATTACAAAAACATACAAAATCCTGTTGGCTCCTGTAGCCTTTCCTATGGTTTCACTCATTAAACCTTTAACTGGTGTTACCTTGAACGTTTAAACACGAGTTTTATCCATAATGACAGACGAAACGGTAAGAAACTGTTTCTCCCTTTTTTCCTATACATCTTCCGCCCCCAAGTGGGCATAACCATTAAAGAAACAGAACAGAAATTAGCCTGTACATCAGAAAACATAGGAAATAGTACTGATATATATATATATATAGAGATATATAAAATAAACACAGGAAATATCAGAATTGCCTCTGAAAGAAAGATACAAATATGATATCTTCAGTTTGTGCTTGAAATCAACACTCCAAGCAAACAATACTATATACAAATTATTGAAATATTAAATTGGCTCTTACAACTTCTCTCTTTCTGTCTTTCTTTCGGTTTTCCATCATCTTCTTGATAATGCTCCTCATCCTCAGATCTGGCTAAATCCTCAGATCTGCTCTGCTCTTCATCCACCAATGTTCCTTTAACATCATGAAGTATGTCACATGTGAGATAGTCTTCCTGGTATTCCTTGAGTATCTTATCAACACTCTTGAAAATCTCAGATCGCCATTCTGGGTTTCTTTCATCAAGCTGCAGATGTCTTCCTCCACACTCCTTTATTAACTGAGGAATTGATTTATTCTTTAAATAAAAATAACTAATTAATGATCTGTATGACTCTTTATCAGTCTTGAGCACTATAGTGCGTTTAATCGCCTCTTCACTGAATTTCTCCAGCACTTGTTTGACTCTTCTCATGTCCTCCTCAGTGAAGTCATTGTGTTGCAGTACGAGTATGAAGGCATGAGGTCCTGGATCAGACAGAGACACACACTCTCTCACTGTCTGTGTGATCTGATGATCTGAGATGTTTGTCTGGAGCAGCTGAGGACTGTTGATGATGGTCACACGTCTGTCCTTCAATCTTCCTCCGACTCTCTGACTGCACGACTGGAGATTCCTCTTAACTAAAGGAGTTTCACTGTCAAACATATCTGTCCCCAAGATTAGGTTTCCCACTCGACTGTTTTCTGACACATTCTTTCCCAGCAGAACAATCCTCAGATCACTCACTGAAACAGAGACACAAGAGACATTAAAACAGTGCCTGGCAACCTGATGCTTGTTTTACATAACTTTTTAATCCACAGATATTCATACAATACTTAGTCAATTTGTGAACTGTACTGTTTAACATTAACAGCACTGAATATTAAGACTATAGCCTTTGATGTACTCTACATTAAAGAGATTATTGTAATAGATTTATCAGTATCAGACTCAGTATCTTCATAAAAATCATTCTTTTTTATGTTGCTCTCAATGTTTTGGAATTACTGTTTTGAATTGGAATAACAATTATGCAACAAAACAAAAAAGCAAATATGTCATACTTTTGAAACAGTTCAAACGGTTGACAATATAGGATGCTGATGGATAATTGACCCTTCACTAAGCCCCACCCTCCTTAGTTACAGTTGCTATGACCAGTGGTTAAAGTGGGATTTGGCAGGTGGGGGAACCCTCAAATTTTCTGTAGGTGCAACAGGGAAAAATTACTCACTGTGGGACAACATATTGAGTATCGTGGTATAGCAATACTTTTTGGGACAAGATTGTCACTGTGGCACCAAGTATCACAATACTTATTTAATACTTATTTTAATGTTTTTATTGTGGTCCATCTACATCTACACTGATATGATGATGTGGAACACAACCTTGTTTTTCACATTGTAAATTTAAACCTAAAAATGGGAAGTCCAAAACTCACTGAAATGTGCGGTAGTTAGGGTGGTTCGGGGGCATGCTCCCCCGAGAAAATTTGGATTTCTCTGACCAAAATATGTGCAATTTAGGACTTTTGAAGGCAAAAAACAAACAAAACAAAAAAACATTAAAAATGTATAAGAAATACTTTCTTTAGATTTTGTCATTAGATTATTTGTCAATACCCCCAGCCAGCACAGCCATGTGGGGCCCAAATGGGTTTGACCTGGGCTATCTAACTGGGACCCAGCCAGTTTTGCACCCAGTTTCCATGTAGGCCCCACATGGGTTTGCCCAGATGAAATGAACACTGCTTAGTGTGCACACTACAGGCTATTTAATGTAACACTTAATCAGTGTTGGAGGTAATGAGATAATTAAGTGATTGAATAATGATTGTGCATTATTGATGAACACCTGCTGTTAACAAGCAGAATCACTGAAGGAAAGAGAAACACAAGAACTACTTCCAGCCACTGCCTTGGATGAAATCAACTGAAGATAAAATACATTACATCTCTCAAGATCTGATTAACCCTCTGGGGACCACAAACGCGCCCGCGCATTTTGCTCGTTTTTTTTTTTTTTAGCAATGAAAATAAACACTAAATGCTCTGTTAATTTTGATCTTTCATTTTCGTGTAAGCAAGTGGAACAGAAATTATTAGCGTGAGCACCTCAGTTCGCGTTTTGTCCTAAACTACTCTTAACTGTTCGTTTCTCACGAATGACTGAGATTAAGCTTTTTAAATGTCTATTATTGCATGTTAAATAAATATTTACAAATATATTCTTGTGTTTTGATTCTGTCTCCCAAAGTTGTCTGTAGGCTATTATTGAAATAGCTTTTATAGGATATAGCTCAAGACAACATAGGCTACTTGGAGTTGCATGTTGTTGCATGCTTTGAATGTTGCTTTACACTCAACTGAAATGAACTGACAGTTCTGAACTGTCAAAGGTTATCATAAATGTTAAGCTTCAGTTGCTTTAACAGTTGTTTTCTCTAGCAATGCTTTAGAACAGTGGTCAAATTAAGTGATAATTATTTCAATTGTATTGATGTATACATAGCAAGGTCCAACTAAATAATGTTATACTCAGTTTGTGCAATTTGTAGTTTTGAATGTACCATTCCAAAGGTAAGTGCACTTAATTGTAATAAAATAGAGACAAAACTCAAATTGATTCACTTAATTTAGTTTTTTATTTGGCACTGGCAAATTTCTAAATTTCTTTCATTGATATCATGCATGTACAAAATTAAAGGTGTTTGCATCTAGGGCAAATAAAAACCTCACTGTATAATAAGACCTCATCTAAAAGTAGTATGTTTTGATCATGAAGAGACAGAAATCACTAAGTGTGACTTCACCTCTCATTGGGAAGTTCTGTGCCCTTCTAAGAAGGACATATTTTTAATTTCTTTTAGAAACACCATGATGAACCTTTCCAGATTTTTTCAATTCAGTTTCAGTTCAAGTTTATTCATACAAGGTTTTAAACATTTCCATCTATATTGACAGCCAAAATGACAAATTCAACAAAGATGGGTAGGTTTATTTATATGAATTGTGGTTGAGACTCATTATTATTTTAAAACATCCCCATAGCTAATTGGAAGTTGAATGCTTCACAAACTATATGTACTGAACCAATTATTTATTGGCCAAAGCTGTGTACAATAGTAAATTGCACAGACATAGAGGTCAGAAATAGAGGTCAGTTTCTCAGGTGTGGTGGGATATGGACATATAATTAAAAAGTATTCTCATTTAAAGAATATAATACATATAATTTTTATAATATAAAACTATATGCATAAAGTTATATATCCTAAATATGATTCTAGACTGTTTAAAATTGATTAACAAAAACATCTGTTTTTTTTTTAAAGCATTCATTCATTAACTCGAAATTATTTTTATAGTAATATAGTGTCTTAAAATTACATATTTTATTCATATTCAGCTGTAAAAACAAGAATGTTAGACAAGAGAAAAAAATGGGATCAAGGACAAAATTAATACAGCAGGACTAATAAAATATTTACTATATTATTCAAATATGTATTTATAAATATACCTTACCTTAATATTTTGGTATACCCATGCCTTCTACACCAGTGTGTTTTTCTGTTCACTTGTTTACAAAAAGATTACATAAGAATGATAACATTACTAAACTGATAAGATGTAGGCCTAATTTTTATGATTAATGGTTAGTCATTATTATCAATTAATTTGACCAACGTTCTAAAGCATTGCTAGAGAAAACCATTGTTAATGCATCTGAAGCTTAACATTTATGATAACCTTTGATAAAGTAAAGGTTGTGTATCAAAACGATTTTCAGTTGAGTCAGTATAAAGCAACATCCAAAGCATGCAACATGCAACTCCAAGTTCTTATGTCGTCTTGAGCTATCAGCCTATAATTTAAAGGCTATTTTAATAATATGCAGACAACTTTGGAAGACAGAATACAGACACAAGAATATATTTGTAAATATTTATTTAAACAGCAATCACACACCTTTAAAAATCCTAATCTCAGTCATTCATCAGCAACAACTAGCCTAATCTGGGAAAATTTGTAGGTCTTGCAACGCTTCCTACAGGATTAGTTCAGTTCAGGTAAACTCAGAGTACTGAAACACAAACCGATGAATTATTTATAAAATATATATGAGTAGTTTAAGATTAACTTCGTTCAACTTTATTACCTGTTTGAAATAAATAATCCATAAAACATAACAAGCAGGCGCTCACGCTAATAATTTTCGTTCCACTCGCTTGTATATGCCCCGCCCATGCAAGCTATGGTATCGTAAATATTCATGGTAGCTCCACCCATTGGGACCAAATATTTCAGGAACCGAATATATTGTAACACCGGATTCCCTCTAGTGTTTCTCTTACTGGAAACACACACACCACCATCTTGACTGCATTAATCCTGAACTCCTGAGCGTCCCATACGCTCTTCTCGCAATTTCTCGCAATTTTACCCATGCAGCAAAACTGTATACAGTATTTTAGTCTATTTAAAGAATATATACTAATTGTAAATGCATTACTCTCAGCGAATGAAAAATCGTTTGCTTTTATATTATGCAAATTGTTTCAGTTGTTTTTAGTTTTCACTTGCTAACAAAATCTCAATCAAGGCCAATAACTTTGTTTGCTAAAAACAATTCTGTCAACGTTTTTAAAATGATCATAATTAGGCATACCTTTAAAAACAGACAAAATTGAGAATAAATAAAACATTTCTATGAGAATATTCTTAATAATAAATATTGCTGACAACTGACTTACCATCAAGCTTCCGAGAACTATTTTCTTTTTCTATCTCTTTCTGTCTTCTGTCTTCAGATCTCCTGTCTTCTTGATCCAGTGATGATCCCTGTTTTGTCTTAAATTCACGAATGATTATTTCATCCACTTTTTGAAGTATTTGAGAGCGTTGTGTGTTTTTAAGTTGAAGACGTCCTCCTCCACATTCTTTAGTTATTTGTTGAATATGTTCATTTTCAGATTTCTGTTTAGCGCTGCGTTTCTCATCATCAGTAGTCAGAATCATTGTGCGCTTCATCGTCTGCTCACCGAAGCAGTTCAACACTGAAAGTAATCTGTCTCTTTTCTTCCCACTAAAATCATCATGCTGCAGCACCAGTATGATCACATGAGTTTCTGGAGGACACACTGCTGACACTCTCTGTGTTATTTGTGATAGTGAGAGATCTGATTTGAGCAGGTGAGTTGTGCTGATGACTGAAATGTTCCTCCCCTCTACCTTTTCACTGTGCTCCTCTACATCATGGGATGATTTCTTTTCAAACACTTGTTTATCTAAGATTATATTTCCCACTTTGTTGTTTTCGGATATGTCGTTCCCCAGCAGAACAATCCTCAGATCACTCACTGAAACATGCAAGACACACATCATGTTATCAAATAGCAGTTGTACAAATATTATTGTATAATACTGAATCATCTTCTTTCTTTTTTTTACTCACTGTTGGGACGATCACCCGTTGGACTTTGGTCTCTCTTACGTTCTACAAGAAAAAAAAAAATCAGTTGTTAAGTATTATTTTATAATGAGCCAAAGGACAATGCACACTTTACAGTCACTGAACTCATTTTGTATCTGTAATCTGATGTTTAAGTTCAAAACTTGAGTGCAAATATTGATACTCAAATATGAATGCAATATTGAATAAGAGAATAAGTTTCAATACAGTTATGAAAAATATTACGTTTTACAGTTTGGCATTTGTGGATCATTTAAAACCTAATAGTAAAACACATTTTATATCAAAATTGAATTGGAGATCTGATTCTCTCTGTATGTATTACTTGATCAATGGATCAATTACAATTAAAGACAATGAGTTAATGTATAAGATTTGTTATCATCAAATATTGGTTGCCAAAAGTGTATAGTTTAGAGACAGTAACACAAACACATTCAACATTTCTCAACAACACTTTTGTATCAGCATAATGCAAGTCTTGTTTTATGCTCTATAATGCAATATAAGTGCATTCGAATCTGTCAAATTCATTGTTTAATAATGATAAGAGTTAAGTTTAGTGTTCACTTTGATCTATTGTGAAAATAAACAGTATTTCATCCAAATAAACAGCATTTCATATCTTTATGTATTTTTGGGTTGCCAGCTAGCTACTGATGTCAAATATGCCACACGACCTCAAACACACAATATAAAAGATAACACTTTAATTCACTTGCCATGGATTCAAAATGATTTGTATAGTTAATGCAAAGGAAAACAAAATGTTTTGTTAGAGAACGCAAAAGCATTACCAAAAATGTTTTCCTCCCATCTCCTATTTTTTCTTCTTCACCATGTCCCTTTAGGGCGGGGGTACTCAATAGGTGGACCGCGGTCCGGACCCAGACGCAATACAATTTGGACCGAAGCCAAAATCAACATTCTAATTTGGTAATGATCCAAGCAAGTTTTCATTGGTGCGTGATTTCACGCCTATATTGTTTTCCTACTAGATGTGGTTTATCTATCTTCTGTGTCCAATCCAAAGATCCAATAAGGAGCTGTAATAACTGTAATCACCATGACAATTCACTCACTCAATGTTGGCCGCAACCTTTGTGGGTCACGCAGGTTGTGTGTCATTCGCAACAACGCAGGCGCTAATCCATCTGCTAATGGTACCTGTTTCCTTGCTAGCGAAAATCATGGCGTGCTCAAATCCTGACAAAAAGAGAAAAGTCGATTCTGAAAATCGCGAATTTAAAATAATGTAAAATAAGTCTCTGATGTCCCCAGAGTGTGTATGTGAAGTTTTAGCTCAAAATACCCAAAAGATCATTTTTTACAGCATGTTTAATTGTCATTTTTTGGGGCTCAGAAAAACGCGCTGTTTTAGTGTGTGCCCTTTAAATGCAAATAAGCTGCTGCTGCTGGACGACCCAGGGGGCGGAGCTTCATGAGCTCGCGCTCAGTCTCTCAGGACAATTTCATCTCACGGAATGATGATAATATCAGAAACTCTCAGTAACGGTGTTCATTTCGAGTCGGACAATAATGCCTACAGAGTCAGAGTGCTGTATAGAGATGGAACAGGTATAGTTTAGTAGTTTAATTACGGTTATTATAACGTATTTGTCATCTGCTTGTATGTATCCACTAATAGCCTACAAGTCTGCTGTTTCGGACCAGGTCCGAATGATGATCAAACATATACTGATGAGTTTAATAAAGTTTATTGTACATCACACAAAAGATGAAGCGTCAGTTTTACTCTAGAAAATCACCGTAAGAGCTGAGTAAACACAGTAAGTTATAAGAAGTGCGCAAGTACATAAATGAATTTCGGTAGAGTTGAGGGAGCATTTTCTTTAAAAACAAAATAATTCCACATCGTCTTCAGCGGCTGCCTCAGATTTCGGGAGTAAATAGAGAGAGCTATGTGGATTAATACATCCAGCCACACAACACCTACAACGCTTGGGAGACATTCTCGTCAGTGCAGCAGCTGTGAACTCGATCAGGGCGGATCTATGTTAAAACGGCAGTTGTGGGCGGGGCCTGTGCTGTAGTGACGTCACTAAAACAGCATTCTGAAAACAGGTCGTTGGGAGACACTGCTAATGATTTATGGGAATTAATAAGGAGTGAGTGGATTTTTATCACTATTGGGTGGTTGTGTACACACACTGCCAACACACATTTATGTCCAAACAGCATGCAAAAGTGAATTTTGCATAATAGGGGACCTTTAAGACAGAGTGGACTGACAGTTATGCATTTGTGCTGCCGGTGGGGAGCACAAAACCAGTGTGTTTAATTTGCAACGAGACGGTTACCGTTGTCAAGAGTGGTAACGTGAAACGTCATTATGACTCAAAGCATGGACACTTTGACCACAATTCTCCCCATAAATCTGAGGTAAGGGCCAGAAAAATCAAACAACTGCAATCATCATACCAAGCAACATGCAATTTTATAGTTAGATCAGCCACCCAACAAGAGCGTGCAACTGAAGCCTCATTAAGAGTGGCATGGGTCTTAGGAAAGCACAAGAAACCATTCTCTGACTCTGAGATTGTGAAGGATTGCATGAATGAAATAGCAATTGCCCTGTTAGAGGGAACTCAAAAAGATGACATCATACAAAAAATAAACCAAATATCTTTGTCTGACTCCACTGCTGTAAAGCGAACTTAAGTCCTTGCTGATGATTTGCTTGACCAAATGAAGTCTGCAATAAAAAAAGCTAAATGCATTTCATGGATGAATCCACAGACAACACACAACTTCTGGTGTTTGTCAGATTTTTTGTCAAAAGAGAAGTGAGAATTATGTGAAGATGTGTTAGGCCTCACAGCCCTCCATGGACACACAAGAGGGGATTATATTTATGAAGCACTGATGCAGATGTTGAGAGACAGAGAGATAGATCTGAAGCATGTTATTTCCATTGCTACTGATGGAGCTCCATGTATGACTGGAAGAGAGAGGGGATTAGTGGCACGCTTGAGAGCTCATCACCCTGACCTCAAAGCATATCATTGCATACTTCATCAGATGGTTTTGTGTGTCAGTCTTGAAGAAAAGTATGCAGAGGTCATGACAACAGTAATGAGACTTGTGAACTTTTTGAGGGCATCATCTGCTCTGCAGCATCGCTTGTTGCACTCATTCCTAACAGAGGTGAATGCAGAATTTGATGATTTGCTCCTCCACAACAATGTCCGGTGGCTTAGTAAAGGCAAGGTACTGGAGCGCTTTTGGACATTACGGAAAGAGTTGGAAACCTTTCTGTTGGATCAGAAGAGTGCAAAAGCAAAACAATTCGTGGAATTCATGCAGAATGAAGAAAAAATGGAAATTGTTGCATTTCTATATGACATTACCTCCCATCTCAATGATCTGGACATGAAGCTCCAGCTCCAAAAATAACGCAGTGTGTAACTTCACATCAGCTGTCTATGCCTTTCAGAAGAAACTGGAGCTGTTCAAGTGTGACTTACAGCAGGACCTGCTTCACTTCCCAAAGCTTTTGAATCAAACAGCAGGAACACATTATCATCATCACAATCATGCTGAATTCCTGGACAAGCTGATTGAAAATTTCCAAACTCGCTTTGGAGATTTCCCTCTGGGAAAACAAGTCTTCCTATGCATGGAAAATCCATTCCTTGTCAAAAACATCGCAGAATTTTCAACTGAAGCCCTGAAAATCTGCCCATGGGCTAGTGCTGCTTCTCTTCAATCAGAGCTAATTGAGCTTCAGGAAAACCTTGCACTGCAGGAGTCTCTCTGTGACCTATACCACCTTCTGGACTAATATGGTCCCTGCAGCAGGTGTCCCTTTCTTGCAGAAGATGGCCCTCCAAATTCTGTAATTGAGTACCCCTGCTTTATGGGCTCCGTAGGATAATTGTGTATAGTTTAAAGCAGGGGGTCAATCCAGCGCTCGAATTCCGTACCACCCCCGGGGGCCGCCATTGGCTAACAAGCCTTAACGTGCTGTTAGCATTCCATTGACTCCCATTCATTTTGGCGTCACTTTGACAGCTAATAACTTTACATCTGAGGCGTTTAAAGACTCCATTTGCCCATTATTTACTTCTAAAGAAACACGACAGTGTATAAAAGGCTCCATTACCTTGTATCTTACGTTATGGCCTCGTAGAAGCAGTTTTTGTAAAAGTAGGCTAACGATTGCGTCATAACCAGGCGACTCTCTGGAAATTACCGTATAGACAGGAGGAGAAGCTCACAGGCAATCGGGGGGACGTGGAGGCATAAAGTCCGATAAAGTCAAGGGAGAAGCCCATAGAGAGTCATAAAGTTTATCCTGCTTCTAGCTCATGGACAGCTCCTACTCACGCTCTCCGTCTCTGCAAGATTCGGAAGGGAATGATTCAGATTTTGCTTGGCACAGCTACTAGCAGACAACTGTCAGACAGGCTGCTCACGACACATCCACGTCGTCAAGCTTAGTTTGAGCCTGTGCACTACGCTCAGCCATCAGGAAGTGAGTGAATCTAATTTGCTTCACTTGTCTCTGTTGAAACCTATGGGGTCGCTGTGTCCAGTTTATGTACTGTCTATGGTTTAAAGCAACACTAAATAACTTTTCCTCTTCGGTCGCCCTACAGCAGGGGTATTCAACTAAAATTTAAAGAGGTCCAGTTAGAGAAAATTTCTTGAAGCAAAGGTCCGGAAGATCATAATGTCTAACTATTTAGTGTGATATATATTCAATTAGCCGTGTAGTTGTATCAACATCTGCATAATCAATACCTGACTGACAAATCAAATGAATTCAGTAAAATTCAAAAACTTTTTGACAATATTTATGACAATATTTGTCACATAACACATAACATATATGAATGACTGTAGATATGTATAATGTTCTCTCATTAACTAGGCTATATAAAAGTAGGGCTGCATTTCAAAATAAGAAAATAAATAAAATGTGAGAACTGAACCCAAAGTCCAATTATTATGGCCGTTATCTGACATTAAGCGTTTCTGCTTCACATTTTCAATCCCCACGGTTCTCATGGGTTTTATATAGGCTACAAGTCTTAACGGGACTTGAGCGTTTTTTCAGACGAAAATCTAAATAAATGCGGGGTGCGGTGCGGTGGTGACGCTCATGTAACATGGCGCTGCCAATAAAGCAACTAAAAGCTGTCACAGAGAACCAGCAAAATTAATGATTATGAATAGGCCTATGTTAAATATAGCAGACATTTTAATTGTTTATTAATAAACAAGTTTTTCCTGTCAGTGTCGGATGGAAAGATGAAGTTGACGATGCTGCCTCGCGATCTTCGCAGTAGTGAAGGCACCAGAGATAAATGCACTATTACATAACCCAGCCAGCACAGCCATGTGGGGCCCAAATGGGTTTGACCTGGGCTATCTAACTGGGACCCAGCCAGTTTTGCACCCAGTTTCCATGTAGGCCCCACATGGGTTTGCCCAGATGAAATGAACACTGCTTAGTGTGCACACTACAGGCTATTTAATGTAACACTTAATCAGTGTTGGAGGTAATGAGATAATTAAGTGATTGAATAATGATTGTGCATTAATGATGAACACCTGCTGTTAACAAGCAGAATCACTGAAGGAAAGAGAAACACAAGAACTACTTCCAGCCACTGCCTTGGATGAAATCAACTGAAGATAAAATACATTACATCTCTCAAGATCTGATTAAACAACTCCACAAACAGCATTACCAGCTTCACTTATTATTAACCAGACTGACTTTATTTATGTCAGACATCTACAGAAGTTCTTATTAAGAATTAACAGAGGTTTAGATGTTGATTACTTATTTGAAAGTAATAGTTTGGTTTGATGTTACCATTGTGGCGATCAGTGCAACATTAGTTTTTCTCAGGCAGCTGTGTCTGTTTGTTATGGTGAGAACAACAAGAGAAAATATAATCAGATGCTGATTGGTGATAAGAATGTAATCATCGTCATGTAGTGGCTTAACTCACTGATCTTATGTGTGAGGTTTATACGGGTAGTATGTCATTCATTTTGTTTTATTGTTGTGATTTTTACAGCAAGAGATCCAGCACAGTTTAATCAGAACATCAAATGATTTTTAACACACCATTTACATATTTTGGACTCCTGTGAGTATTACTCGCACACAGACATCAAGAATCAGCATATGAATCTCAACAATGGTGACATGCTTCATGGTGCAATGCATTCTGAGTGCATCATACGAAACTTATCCATGGCTCCTAGAATGCATTGCACCATGAAGCATGTCACCATTGTTGAGATTCATATGCTGATTCTTGATGTCTGTGTGCGCGAGTAAATTTCACAAGGGCCCAAAATATGTAAATGGTGTGTTAAAAATCATTTGATATTCTGATTAAATTCTATTATTCTCTTGCTGTAGAATCACAACAATAAAACAAAATGAATGACATACTACCTGTACAAACCTTACACAAAATATCAGTGAGTTAAGCCACTGTTAATTCTTAATAAGAACTTCTGAAGACGTCTGACAGAAATAAAGTCAGTCTGGTTAGTAATAAGTGAAGCTGGTAATGCTGTTTGTGGAGTTGTTTAATCAGATCTTGAGAGATTTAATGTATTTTATCTTCAGTTGATTTCATCCAAGGCAGTGGCTGGAAGTAGTTCTTGTGTTTCTCTTTCCTTCAGTGATTCTGCTTGTTAACAGCAGGTGTTCATCATTAATGCACAATCATTATTCAATTACTTAATTATCTCATTACCTCCAACACTGATTAAGTGTTACATTAAATAGCCTGTAGTGTGTTCATTTCATCTGGGCAAACCCATGTGGGGCCTACATGGAAACTGGGTGCAAAACTGGCTGGGTCCCAGTTAGATAGCCCAGGTCAAACCCATTTGGGCCCCACATGGCTGTGCTGGCTGGGAAGCAGAGAGCAGTCTGTTTTTTCTTTCGTTTTGAATTGTTCTGTTTAAAATTTCAAGCTTTCTATAGATGTATTTCTCAGGTCTGTGAGGCAAGTAGGCCAAAGTGCTGCACGGGTCCATTTTTGGAGACCCGCCCCCGTCCGTACCCGCAAAGTTCAGCACCAGATCCGACCCGTCACCCGTGATAATATCAAAATTAAATCTGCACCCGCCCAGACCCGTTAATATTTGGCCAACCCGACCCGTGACCGCGATAAATCACACACAAGCTAAAATCTATTGAGTGGTGGGGACGCGTTCATAGGGTGCGCTGCCAATAACGCACCTAAAAGCTGTCACAAAGAACTGGGAAAAGTAATGATTATTAATATGTCAAATATATCAAGGAGACATTTCAATTGTTTATTAATAAACAAGTGTTTTCTGTGTCAAAGAAGAAGTTGACGATGCTGACTCGCGATCTTCGCAGTAGTGAACGCGCCAGAGAGAAATTCACATTTCATACTGATTGCATAAGCAGAGAGCAGTCTGTTTTCTTTTATTTTGAATTGTTTTGTTTAAAAGTAGACATTTCATGCTTTCTATTTCTCAGGTCTGTGAGGAAAGTAGCTTATACGCTGAGTTTCGATTCATTTAAGAGACGAGCCTCAAGTTCACGCGCCCACGCCTCAGTTTCATGATTATTGCCTGCTATATTTACCTCTTATTTATTAAATCCCGGAAATTGGTTGATGAAACATTGATTAAAATTAAGATACAATTAATACAAAACAAAATTCATTTTAAAGAAAGGCTTTTTGCTTTCTGTTTGAGGTCTCAGTGAAAGTTTTAAACAGTCTTTTAGTGCCGCTTTCAGAGCGGTCCCATCCGTAACGTTGTTTTTTCCTCATATGCGAACATGAAAAATAAAATAAAATGAAATAAAATTTAATATTTTATTGTTCTGTGGAGAACTAACCCTTCTTCATCCGATGGGTAGTCTACTATTACTTTTATTTGCGTAGTGTAATTCACAGAATTGATTGCTCTGCTACCAGCCTCTGTCACTGTGTGGAGCTTGTGACTATTGCAAGCGAGCAGCTGAGAAGTTATATTTATATTTACTTCTTATTTATTAAACACAGGCAATGGGTTGATGAAACATTGATTAAAATTAGGATACAATTAATACAAAAGGAAATTTACTTTAAACAAAAACGCTGCTGGAATCTTTTTTACTAACGTCGTTAATTCACCATATTTGTAACTATTTTACGATCTTTTTTTGTATTACTTTCAGAGTAAATGCAGAAAATGTTCATCAGAAAAAAAGTGCATCTATAAGGCATCAACGCTCAGATATTCTGAGTGTTATTGATTCAATACATAAAAATCTCAATAAAAAAAAAAGGCATCAGAAATTAGCAGTATGCTAGTCTACACACAGGTAAGAGATGTCGATAAATGCACAAAAAATTTACAAACATTCAAAACAAGACACACTTATTATCCCTACAAAATATCCTATTAGTTTGATTTGTATCAAATATTGCGTTTTAAATCATACCCGAACAGTGCGCCATTTGATGACCAGTGCCTCGAAGGTTTCTAAACCGAAAGTGAATCTTTACTTTTACTGATGTTGCAATGATGACGTCACAGCTTAGCCTACATGCCTCCACCCCCTTGTTGAGGATTTAAACCAGCAAAATATCTCAAATCACACAAGATTCAGCAGAACATTATCAATCAACCCAGCAGGCACAGTACGTCAATGTGACGTTGGACTCCAACTAATCCAACGTCAGTCAGATGTTATATTTTGGTTGAAAATGAAAGTCAGGTTGACGTCTAAACCCAACGTTTGTTTGGTGTCAAGCTCCAATGCAGACAGATGTTGAATTTTGGTTGGAATAAGCACCGCAAAAAAATGTGACATGCATGGCAGCACATTCAATCTGTGAAGATCTCAGCAGAGGAGGAAACAACTCCACAAACAGCATTACCAGCTTAATTTATTACTAACCAAATTTACTTTATTTCATTTCCGTGTTAATGAAATCAATTAGTTGTATTTTAAAGTCACCATGATGGTGGTTAACATTTGCTTTAGTTGGACTCTTGGCCCTTAACTCTTTAGTATAAAATTTTCTCTGGCTGTTATAATTGTGTGTTTGTAAAGCACATGTATTGTGGCAAAAGAGCCAAGAGAAAATAAGATCAGGTGATGAATCCCTGATCCTGGATCATGTTCAGTGTCTAATGTTTTGATTATATAGGACTTGTTTCTAATGTTGTTTTGTAATAGAAGCCATTTAATTTTACAGCATGAGAGCAATTTTTTTGTCAAATAATATAAAAGATTTTTAAAACATTTAGTGCAGTAAAGTTTTCCCTCTACATTATTACTTAGCCATCAAGAATCAGTGTATGACTCTCAACAATGGTGACAATCAATGAAATGCTTCATGCAGTGCATGCTGGGTACCACCAATCAAAACTCACCCATATCTCCCAGTATGCATTGCGGCTGTAATAAATTATGCAGCTGGATTTTTTTGTAGCTTGTTTTATGCTCAGAGTTGATCTGATGATCTGGATATTTAGTTTGATTGTCACCATTGTTGAGATTCATATGCTGTGACTTGATGTCTGTGTGCATCTAAGTAATGCCATAGATGAAAGGTTTTTTTTGCACTAAATAGTTTTTAAAAATCAAGTATATTTTTTGATAAACAACACCGCTAGATATGCTGTAGAATCAAATGACTTCTATTATGAATAAAACAATATTATAACCACAAATCCTATATAATCAAAGCATTAGACCATGAATAAGATCAGGGAGTCAGGCAATTACATGATGATGATATCACCGTCATCATTAATAAACAGCCAACACCACCTGATCTCGTTTTCTCATAGCTTTTTTTACTACAACAATTGTGCTTTATAAACACACAATTATAGCAGTCAGAGAACTTTTTTTATTAAAGAGTCAAGGGTCAAGAGCACAACTAAAGCAAACGCTAACAATCATCATGGTGACTTTAAAATACAAAATATGATTTCATTAAAATAGAAATTAAATAAAGTAAATCTGGTTAGTTTTAAGTGAAGCTGGTAATAAGTGTACGGCCATGCATTTTGCTTTTTTTTTTTTTTTGGTTTATTCCAACCAAAATTCAACGACTGCCCAACGTTGGAGCTTGACATCAAACAAACATTGGATTTAGACATCAACCCGACTTTCATTTTCAACCAAAATCCAACGTTTGACCAACGTTGTAGTCTATATCCTGTGCTGCTGGGATATGGGTAGCAATATTCAATTTGAAATGTAATATGCAAAATGACAATCCAATATGTAATATTTAAATTAACATTTTCCATTACATTTGTGCAATGTTTCCATTAAAAGTGCACATCGAGGGCGCATATCGACCGCAAAGAGGCCATTGGGCGTTGGCAGGATGTTGTTGAAACGTCTGGGATCATTTTCTGCCTTATCAGGCGTCAACACCCGTTCTGTGTCAACATCATACTGAGCTGCTGTTGTCTGATGCTGGACTGAGTTAATGATGGTTTCGTTTTGTATAAAATATCATTGTCTGATACACATATGCTTATCTTTATTCTCATTACTACACAGCGAAAACTCCAGTGTTAAATTAACACTCCTGAGAGTTTATATGAGTCCACACACATGAGTGTTAAAGTTAATGAGAAAATTAAGTGATTAATTGAGTGATGATTGAGCATTATTGAAGACACCTGATGTTAACTAGCAGAATCTCTGAAGGAGAAAATCTCAAATTGTAAGTCACCATAAGGTGATCAGTGTCTGCTTTAGTTGGGCTCTTGACCCATATACGTTTACTTTAGATTTTGCTTGTCTGCTGTTATTGATTTATAATAATCAGATAAACAAAGAAAAAAAGTGATCTGATGGTGTTGGTTATGTTATGACAAGGTCATATAATGTCATTTTTGTACAAGCTTATATGATTATTTAGGGTCTAAATTAAAAGTTTGTAATATACTTTATTTTAAAAATTCTCATTAGTATTGTAAGAAAACACTAATTTTACCTGGTCAAAAACAGCTCTGTTTTCAGCACGCCCAGGCCCGTCGCGACAAGGCAAGCAAACCAAGCAATTGCTTGGGGCCCCGAGCTGGCCTGGGGCCCCAAGACAACGACTGGTTAAGAATAAAATGCAACGACAAACTGTGTGAGCGCCCCTTTGATAGTCAATGCCGTAAAGTGCAATGACACTGTTATCAGGATCCCCCTCAAGGGGCCCCTCTCAGTAGTCGCTGACAGCAGCCAGCCAACCACGCGATCTCTGCTGCCGAGTAGGGGGAGGCTGCAGACCTGGAGCCGGTAGATCTACGCCCCAGGCAGTTTTACGCCCCTGCTGTTCCTGATGCGTCCAGTAGGGGGAGCGTGTACAGCGACACGAATTGAGGTATATTAAATAATCTGCTAAAGTTATTGTTGTTTAGCAACATAGACTGTAAAAAAAAATGCAATGATGCAACATTTATTATTTATAAACGATTAGCTTGATAGAGCTAGGTAGATATCAATTCATTTCTATATATCAATGGATGGGTCTATAGTTTATTTCGAGAGACAAAAATTTCTGGACAGTCAGGTAGATGTTCTGTCTGGCTTAAATTTAGCTAAGTAACCACGTGTAAGTTTAGCTGCCCCTAGTCTTCTCTACTCACTTTCAAAATTAACTTTCTTTTGAATTTTCTTTTGTTGCCTGTCTTTATCTTGCGTGAGATGGCCTCTTCTGGTAAGACTCTGTTTACTCCTTTCTGGTTTGAGTTTCTTATTGAACATGAGATGATCTAACTATGTAATTTATATCTAAATATACACTTTTCTTAAAATAGCTTACTGATCTGGACTAAAATGTAGGCTGTGTGCACTTAATGCAGGATATATCATACTCTGTCTTTACCAAGTTCTCTTTAACTTGCATGCGTGTTTGCTTTAGCTACTTAAGGAAATGAAAATCTCCCTCTTTCTCTCTAAACTTGTATAAACTATAAACACCCATCTCTTTTTTTAACTGCATTCCAAACCAATAGCTTCTCTAGTAATTAAATGACTTACAGAGACATACATGGACATGTTTTTAATGTCATTTTCAATTTTCTCTGCACAGTCCATCATCAGTGGCCAAAAGAAAAGTGGCTTGACACTTTTTCCAAAAGTGTTCCACCAACAAGTGCCTGTGCCATTGTACTTTGAAGATCAGGAGCAAATTGATGCAATCCACACTGACCTGACATAAATTCTGGACAGCACACCCACACACACTGTGACAAGATCAAATTCACCATGGATGTCCTTTTTACATTTTTTTAATGTTTAATTTTTTTATTATGAAATACACAGATATGTAACTCAAATTAAAAAGACAGTTTGTGTTCTCGTAACACTTTCTTTTATGTGGTCTGTGACTCTTATAGGGGGTCTACAGTGATTCTGCAGGGTCTCCAATAAGTCTTATAGTTTATCTCAGTTGCTTTGGTGCATTTCTCAGATCACAACTGAAATCACATCATCTTGTCACTGGTGCACATCATAAAAGCAATTTCTCATTCTTTTATACTTTATACAAATTGCAAATGCTTCGGTACATTCATGCAAGAATTGATAATGTACAACTGTCTGCTGTTTCCTACATTATCAACTCTTTATGTCATGTTGATCAAAATATAGGCCTATTATACTATTTCTCTGTTGAATTGTCATAGTCCTCAAAACATCATAGGCATTAGTTCCTTGCATAAGTCATTAAATGCAAAATGGTTGAGTTGTCATAAACTGTTAAGCATGTTTTCAATACATTTCTATTAGACTTTATTTTGTAAATGTGTCCTGAATTGATGAATTGCAGAGGTGTATTTAGAATTTCACTAATGGAAATAATGAATTGATAAATTAGGAAGCAGCAAGGGAATTCATAATCAATTGCATGAATTTACCAAAGCATTGGCAATTTGTTCAAAGGTAGTTATGAGAATTTCAGTAGTGATCTGATAAATGTACCAAAGCAACTGTGATAAAAAATTAAGGATTCAGGAATTTTATTCAAAATTTAACAGTGAGTCCTGCTGCTTGTGAATTTGACAAGATCAAATTCACCATGGATGTCCTTTTTACATTTTTTTCAATATTTAAATGTTTTTTATCAGTGAGCAGAAGCACTTTGACAGGAGGATAGAAAAAAAGTTAAAGAAGAGTGGCAAGCCATAGGGGATTCATCTACAGGAGTCATCATAATGCATAAATGGTGTTGATAAATAATGTTTTTGTGAACAACAATATTGTCTCTTTCTTCTAAATGGCCCTCGGAATTTTAGAAAAGGGTTAAATTGTGTTTGTCTTCATAAAATGCTATAGGACTCTGTTTTGTAGCTGTATGATGACCAATAGTAAATAGTACAGCAGATATTTAAAGGAAGACTCCGACTTTTTGGGACTTTAGCTTATTCACAGTATCCCCCAGAGTTAGATAAGTCCATACATACCTTTTTCATTTCTGTGCGTTCTGTAAGTGTTATTTGACGCACCCACCGCTAGCCTAGCTTAGCACAAAGACTGGATGTAAATGGATAATGGTAGCATACTAATCCCAATAAGTGACAAAATAATGCAAACATTTTCCTATTTACATGTTGTGATCTGTATAGTCACAGCGTGTACAAATAACAAGGCTATATGAGACAGAGACCATTTTTAATCGTATAAATACTGGGAACTATATTCTCACTAGGCGTAGGAGCACAGCTAACGTTACTTGGGCGGAGTGATTAGCGCCGCACACGAGACGCCCTGTTGATGGTTCCGTAAACAAAACAAACGTGACTAACTAGCTAGACGTGACTCGTGATCATGGCTGACTTTGAGGAATTGTCAGAGGAATTTTACTGTGTATCAAACCAAGATCCAGAACCATATAGTTTTGAGCCAGAATACACAGACGAGGAGTTACAAACTTTGGAAGCTGTAAGACAAGATGCCGAACAGATTGATGTCGAAGGGAGAATCAGAACGAACACGGACTGGTGGTGTAAATGTGGAACATGCCAACCTATGCCGACAGAAACCGAGTGCCTTTGTTGTAATGAATGGGACCGGGTATTGCCATCAATGTCAAGGCTTGATGACAATCAAAATATTTGCGTCACTACCACGGAAGATTTCTCTGCCCTAATACACCCGGCAGTTGTAGTTTTTTTTCCCCATTGTGACAAGATCAACTGGAAGAAACGCCCCATGCCGAGTGAACCTAATGGTCAGCTGTCCACCAAGTAAGTGATTTTGTTATAATGATCATTCATAGTTCAATAAAATTGTAGTATAGCCATTGCATATAGTGTGGTCATGACAACACAATAATAACAATAAAGGGGATACACGGAGCCCCTTTTCACGTAATAGTGTCACTACTAAGGTTACATTACATTAGCATGGCACTGTTACAGTATGGCTAATGTTAGTCATCTCAAAACATAACGGAACACTTACCGCAGCAACAGGTGATCCAATTTGTCCTGTCTTTATTATCGATGGGATGGCTGTATCCTTTAGCACACGTTTCATGGTCCGTGTGGCAACTTGCATTTTTACAAAATAGTCGTCTATAGTAAAATGTTCAGAGCAAACGAAATACTTCGTGATGCTGTTTACAGGTGTGTTTAGTAGCCATCGATTCATCAGGTCAGCGTTTTTGGTTGGAATTCTATGAAACATCATAGTATTACCTGGTCTCCCCGTTTATTGTCGCAGCTCTTTACAATACAGCGAACACCCATGATTGTAAACTATAAATTTACTATCTAGTAATTGCTGACTCTATTACTCCAACTCTGAGCGAACTCTCTGCTCCTCACCACAGGGCGTCTCGTGTGCTGCGCTAATCACTCCGCCCAAGTAGCCACTCCGCCCAAGTAACGTTAGCTGTGCTCCTACGCCTAGTGAGAATATAGTTCCCAGTATAAATACGATTAAAAATGGTCTCTGTCTCATATAGCCTTGTTATTTGTACACGCTGTGACTATACAGATCACAACATGTAAACAGGAAAATGTCTGCATTATTTTGTCACTTATTGGGATTAGTATGCTACCATTATCCATTTACATCCAGTCTTTGTGCTAAGCTAGGCTAGCGGTGGGTGCGTCAAATAACACTTACGGTACGTTCACACGGGTCGTCAGCGTCAACGCTTGACGGAAGGCGTGGCTGAAGTTTGGCACTGACGCCATGGTCATAGCAGCGTCAGCCAATGAAATTAGACAGGAACTCAACAACAAGCTTCATTGTCATTCAATGGTCATAAAGGACCGGGTGATTGCCCACCGCAATAATTAGTTTCTCCTCCATTTTAAAATTTATCCTCAGTTTGCTGCTCTTGAACAGGATGAACGTGATTGGTTGCCGCCTGGCTACTGTATTTGCATAGAGCGATCTGATTGGCTGACGCTTCCGTCGGCGGCGCTTCACTGGCGTTGCTCGCGGCAGAAGTTGAAAAATTCTCAACTTCTGCCGTGAGCAACGCCAGTGAAGCGCCGCCGACGGATCCACAATTCTTTTCGGCAACGCTTGACGTCACCCATTCAAAGTCAATGGGAAGCGTTGACGCTGACGCCCCGTGTGAACGTACCGTTACAGAACGCACAGAAATGAAAAAGGTATGTATGGACTTATCTAACACTGGGGGATACTGTGAATAAGCTAAAGTCCCAAAAAGTCGGAGTGTTCCTTTAATCGAGGATCCATATGATTACACGGTGCTGTATGTCTAATGGGCTAAATATGGTTAATATCTAAATGTAACTTTATATAAATTCACAACAACATATTTCACTCAGTCTCCTGTATATAAAAACATACAGTGAATATTCTATATTCAATTTTCAATGAACTATTCTACAGCAGGTCATATATAAATATTCTACAGTAGGTCATATATCATTACTTGTCATCTGATCCACCTGTGTGCATTATTAATTTTTTAATTCACAAAAATAGTCTTCTGTAGGCTGAATAAAACAAATAGTCTTCTGTAGGCTGAGTGAAGCCCAACTGAATATCTACAGATATTTTAATCCATAGTGCAGATCTACACTGTAACGTTTATATTTAAATTAACAAAAAACACAAAATTGGGCAAAGTCTATGAACGGGACGGTTATGAATGTGTAAGTTTTGAGCGTCGATTTAATGGTGTTATTTCGCAGTATATCCCCCTACTGGACGCATCAGGAACAGCAGGGGCGTAAAACTGCTGGGGCGTAAAACTGCCATGGGGCGTAGATCTACCAAGGGGGCAGGGATTTGTATTATTTTGAAGGTACCCCCGGACGCCGCCATTGGCTAACGGAACCCCACCTGCAGTTAGCATCCCATTGACTCCCATTCATTTTGGCGTCACTTTGACAGCGAATAACTTCACATCTGAGGCGTTTAAAGACTCCATTTGTCCATTATTTATTTCTAAAGAAACACGAAAAGGTATAAAAGGCTTCATTACCTTGTAGCTTACGTTATGGCCCCGTAGAAGCAATTTTTGTAAAAATAGGCTAACGATTGCGTCACAGCCACGCGACTCTCTGTCGCACAGTAAGAAATTACCGTATGGACAGGAGGAGAAGCTCGCGCGCAATCGGGAGGACCTGGAGGCAAAATGACAAAGTAATTAATCAGAACACCTACTAAAAGTTTTTCCTGCTCCTCGCTCATGGACAGCTCCTACTCACGCTCTCCGTCTCTGCAAGTTTCGGAAGGGAATGATTCAGATTTCTCTTGGCACAGCTACTAGAAGACAGACGGTTTGCTCACGTCACATCTACGTCGTCAAGCTCAGTTTGAGTCTGCGCAGTACGCTGGACCCCCAGGAAGTAAGAGTTTCTAATGGGCTTCACTTTGTCTCCGTTGAATCCAATGGGGTCGCTGTGTCCATTTCTTTTACTGTCTATGAGATCTACCGGCTCCAGGTCTGCAGCCTCCCCATATAGCTGCTGCCGGCAAAATACAAAAACTCCTCGGCAGTCATCATGAAGCGGAATTATGCTTCAGGAAGCCAGAAAAGAATGAAGAGAAAGGAAGAGGAGGATAAGAAAAAACAAGATAGTGTTAGGGGTGTAACGATACACGTATTCGTATTGAACCGTTCGGTACGAGGCTTTCGGTTCGGTTTTCGGTACGCATTTTCAAACCGAACGGTTCGTTGGACCATTTTTCCTGCCGACCAAAATTTCGTCATTTCAAATGTAGGTGCGTTGCGCGTGGCAAGCGCGCTCATAATGTAGAGACGCTGGCGCGACCACAACATTGCCCAACATCAAATGGCAAACGTAATGCAAGCGGAACGAAATTGCTCCTTATTGTGTGGTTGACAGACCGTTTATCAGTTTGGACCAGTGCAGCGCGAGCCGATCTTGATCAAGCGACACTGTTACACAGCGCTAAGAGATCCAGTAAAGAAAGCATTTGAATTCGCCACAGAAGTAATAACATCGCTGCGAGATCTAGTGAGAAACATTCACATAGTTTGGCAGGAATAGTAGGCTATAATGCCTTCAAGTAACATTACGTCGGTTTTATTTTGACATTATGAATACAATGCCCTCAAATGTTAATCTGAACTAAAATAAACATTTGTTTATAACTACTACAATATTACATTTCATTTTTTCCAAGGAGCTGTTTTGTTTTATATGCTCCTAAGAAGAGTCAATTATAGCTCCAGAATTGCTCAAAGTAAAAAAAATCATATTTTATGATGTTAGTTTTAATTAAAAAAAGAAGAAAAATAAATAAATCAAGGACATTTCTCTGTCATTTCTTTCTTTTTGCTGTATCGAAAACGTACCAAACCGTAACACGTGTATCGTATTGAACCGAACCGTGAATTTTGTTACACCCCTAGTGGTAAGTGATAAATTACACTGGATAAAATAGCTCCACTTGTCTTGTACAAATGGTGTAATTTTGCAGCAAGTAGGCTAGAAAAAATATGTTTATGTTAGCTACCTGCCTGACGGCAAATGCTGCTTGTAACAAACAGTTAGTGCAACTTTTTTTTCGAACGTATGGAATATGGTTACATATTATAATGTTTTTTATTGGGGGGGCCTCCATGTCCATTTTGCTTGGGGCCCCCAAATTCCTTCAAACGGCCCTGAGCACGCCGTTTGAGTGCATGGGTCTTTAAATGATAATTAGCTTTGCTCACCCAGCCCCTCTGTTCTGTGCGTACACCGTTTGTAACACAATAACCATAACGCGTTGTTTATTATAAACATGGGATTATGAATTATATTGAGAACGTCATACATAGAAAATAAGGGTGTGCAAAGCAGCCGGTATTTGTATCTGTATTTGTATTTGTTGAGGGGGGAAAAGTATTTGTATTTGTATTCGAGTAAAATTCAAAATAGGTGTAAAAATCCTTCTTTTTTTTTGCGTTACACTTCTAATTTACGTTATAGTGTAAGTATTCTTTAATTATATCCATTATAATAATTATGGATATGCAATATTGGTTGATGTTTTTCCATAAATCCAGCAATGAACATGTAACAAGGAACGTCATTGAAAAGAAAATAACATAACAGCCATTACCTATGTTAACGTTACTCTGTCAACAGCTTTGTCTAAATTACTGAGCTAACAGAGCTATAGTGTTGTCACGGTACCAAAATTTCAGTATTTGGTACCAATACCAGTGCAAATCCACGGTTCTCGGTACCAATTTCGGTACCAAAGCTTAATTTAGATTAAATTTAGGCTACATATATTAAAGTTTATATCACGGTTACAAAGATAGAAACTGTAGTTTTATTTTATTATCTACATTAGATAAAATGACCTAACAATAAATAATAGTTATATACTGTCGCAATTATTCTCCTTGGGGTTAATTTAAAAATACATTTTTAAAATCAAAAGTTAACATTATTTATGTTAACATTATTTCATGCACAATGAATGAAGTGAACAAACATGACCAGTGTGTTTGTATTAAATAACATTCACAAACATTAATTGATGTTGTAAAAATATATTGTTCACTCAATGTGTTGTTGTAGATAACGCATTAAGTAATGTTAATGAATGGTATCTTATTGTAGTGTTACCAAACTATACAGGAGATAAAACGTGTTATATTTGACTTGACTGTACTTTTATTTAATCCAAAACTGCATTCATTTAATTTTAAAAGGGCTTTTTAAACCTGCTAAGAGTTATCCAGCCAAGAATAAGCCTAGAACTGCTTTTCTGACGGACTGATATTAAAGGTAGGGTAGGTAGGATTTTTATAAAAAAACTTTTTTCAAATTTGTTTAAACTGTCTTTATATACCAATACATAATTAAAATGTAAATGAAAGAGAGTATAAAAATCGAGTGACTGTAGACCTTTTAATCTGCAATAAACACAGCTCATTATTTCCATTCACTCCCACCCCCTCCCTTCTGAGCTCCTTCCAAAGCCACGCCCCCAAAACACATGAACGCGCGACGCCAAACGCTCAGGCTCAGCTGGAAGACGCATTTATTTACCTGAGACGAGTGGAGAGGAGCGCAGTGCATGCAGTGACATCATGTCAGAATCACATGTAATAAAATACCTAACTTTACCACTATAAATATAAACAAATAAGATTTATTTTAGTACTCACTATCAAGCTAGCATATCGATACTGGTAAAGTTTAAAATATAGGCTACTTTGTTTGATTCGGTAACGAGCTATATTTATAAGGCAAAGCTAAAAACAGGTTGCATTGATACACGTTTTTCCATTACCATCAGTTACACTGTGATGAAGGTGAATTTAGTGTTAGATTCATAACATATACGGTGTTTTGCAGTGACACTCAGTTCGGGAGAAAGACAGAAAAGAAAAAAAAAGCACAACGAAAGAAAAAGCACAGAGACGGAGAAAACGTAGTAACTCCATACACTTAAACATGAAGCCCGATAATATAAACTTAAACACAAAAATAGGGTTTGTCAATGCATACCTGTATAAGAGAATATTTTTTGATTAACAGGCCGTCACGCCAGCTTCAGCTCAATCACAGTGACACTGCCAAACAAAAAATAACATTCCCAAATATTGTATACATATATCTGTGAATAAAATAAATAAAAACAACTTAAACATCGTGTGTGTGACTTATTTTCAACCAATGCTAACAACTAATCGGGAGCATGGAATACAGCATACCTCAGTTCGGGAGAAAGACAGAAAAGACCGCTCAATGATCAATACAGCGGATATAGCTGCCTGGACCGAACCACTTTGTTGTTAAGAGGAGGGGAGGAAACGGTCGAACCATCACCTCTTTGCAGACCCTTTTTTAATGAATTTAATGAATATAAACACTTGTTTAAATAATAGTAGAACAGTCTTAAATGTATAATAACAGAAAAATCTTGTGAAATAAATAAAACCATTTTAACCTCGTTACACTCACCCCCACTGATTTCACTAGATTTTACGTAACATCATGAAAAGAGTAACACATCAAAAAGAAACAAAATAAAATAACAAAAATATCATGCCCAAAATACTCAACTCTACAGTTAGAGGACTCAGCAATCAGGTGTAACCCCCAAACATGAAGACTGAAGAAAGTCTACCAACATTATTGCTGTCCACAGAAGGACTAGGAAAGACAAAGGTTAGCTACTCCTTTACCTAACCATAGGAAGACATGCCATATACACATCTTATCGACAGATTACATCCAAGATTGCATAATTGTCTATTTTCATAGACTACACACAAATGTGCATTATTCCTTTTTTTTCAAGGACATTTAAAGTGTGAAATGAAAAAAAAATAAAATTAATAATAATAATAATAATAATAATAATAATAATACATGAACTCTGTATCAACTCATTTCGTTTTCTCCAAACAAGATCGACAACAAATATGTTAGATATAGTCTGAATGAGCCTATTTAACGGCTGTACTAGTCTTTATGAGCCTATTTAACGGCTTTACTAGTCTTAATGAGCCTATTTAACGGCTTTACTAGTCTTAATGAGCCTATTTAACGGCTTTACTAGTCTTAACAGACTATACACTATTACATATTAGCCTAACCCTCTTGAACAAAATAGAAAACAGAAAAGAATAGACAGTCTGAATGAGCCTATTTAACGGCTATATCGGTCTGAATGAGCCTATTTAACGGCTTGACTAGTGTTAACAGACTGTACACTATTACATATTAACCCTCTTAAACAAAATAGAAAACAGAAAATGTATCGATAGAAATCGTAACAACAGAACAAAAAAACAAAACAAAAAATATGTACAAGAATAAGTAACCATCTACCAATTACTCATAGTATAATTTTCTTTTACCCAAAAAGATTCTTAACAAGTTGACTAGACATAGTCTGAATGAGCCTATTTAACGGCTTTACAAGTCTGCCATGTCTAGTACGATAACCCTCACTCTGATCAGGCCTTTCCACTGGCAACTCCTTTCCAAAGGTAGATGGTTGCACAGAAAAGGAAGACTCATTAACCAGGCTTACTTCGTGAACTGCCTCAATCTCAGTGACATTCTCCTCACTCAAATTGACACCTTTCGCCGAATCATCCTGATTCCCATTCCTTAATTCAGAGAGGTCACAACCGCGTTTATCATCGCCCACATGGAAGTCAACACCAGTAACCGTAACATCACACTCACTGGTAGCAGATGTTACCAACTCCCCCTCAACTTCTACAACATCACTTTCACGAACAGTTTCCTCACCCATCACATTCTGCTCATCCAATTCATCTCTATATGCTACAGAACCACCAGAGCTGCTAGAGAGGTCAGCAACCCACTGAGTAGTCCTTTCTTCTGCAAGCTGCTCAAAACTAGAGTCCTCAGGTTCATCACCACTCACACTGGATAACTGTTCCTCGACAGCTTCTGCATCAAGCAAAGGCAGAAAGTCAACCGGCATAATCAGATTCCTATGAACAGTTTTAACAACACCCGAAGGGCTTCTGAGTTTGTACGTGTTCATCGAGGGATTTTTGTCAATCACTACATAAACTGTACTCTCCCAACGATCTGCCAGTTTCTTTTTACCTCTTTCGCCTTTGTTGGCTAATAAAACTCTTTGCCCAATGTCAACTGACTGTCCTTTACTCCTTTTGTTATACATTTCTGCTTGTTTGTGTTGTTGTTTTTCTGAATGTGACTGTGCAAGTTTCATAGCTTCACAAAGGTCTCGCTTGAGTGACTGCACATACTTATCAATGTCAACTGTTTCTCCACTCAAAAGTACAGGTTCAAACATCAGGTCAACGGGTAGTCTCGGAGTACGGCCGTACATGAGAAAGAAAGGTGAAAAACCCGTAGTTTCATGAACTGTACAATTATATGCAAAAGTCAAGGTGTTCAACATTTGTGGCCATCTGACTTTAGATCTGGGGGGCAGTGCACGGATCATGTTACCAAGAGTACGGTTCAGTCGTTCCACCTGGCCATTGCCCATCGGATGGTACAGTGTGGTGTGCGTTTTGTCAATACCAGCCAACTGACACAGCTCCGCAATCAACAGACTCTCAAAATTGGCGCCCTGGTCAGAGTGAATGCTAACAGGAAAACCATACACGCAAAAGAAGTTATTCCAAAGAACCCGTGCCACTGTCTTCGCAGACTGATTAGGACAAGGATATGCACACGCCAACTTCGTGAAATGGTCAGTGACTACTAAAACATCAACAGACTTATTGTTGTGGTCTTCAGCTGACCAAAAGTCTATACAGACTAATTCGAGTGGCGACGAAGTGGTAATGGAAACTAATGGGGCCCTAGCCTCTCTGGAGCTTTGCTCACAATGCATCTCTTACAGCTGTGTACGTAATCCTTGACATCTTTCTCCATTGTATCCCAATAAAACCTCTGTCTGGCCAACCCCAATGAGCGCTGCTGACCCTGATGGCCCGCATCATCATGAATGCCTTTCAATACTGCCATTCGGAGCGATTCCGGCACAACATATTGGTAAGCTTTCTGTTTGGTCACTGGGTGCTTGGACACACGATACACTATCCCCAGGCGCGTGGTCAGTTTACCCCACTGTCTCAATATCCTTAACGTCCCACGTGATTCATGAACTTTTTCGCGCCTAGAGGGGCGACGACCGCGGTCAATGAAAAACTTGACCCGACCCACAACACCATCATTGACTTGTTTGGTAAGAAGTTCATCATGAGTAAAAACAGGAACCGGGTTCTGCCCCACTGCGACAAGAGATTCCAAGTACTGCACATGTGAAATAGCTCTTATAGTACCTGCGTCTTCCCAATGCTGATGTGTCCGCATGACAGCAGAAACCTCATCACTGCACACATGTACACTTCCTATAGTACACACAGCTTTCACGGTAGCGTCTCCAGTGCCAATCTGAGCAGTCACACCCCTCATCTCAGGAAGCTCCGCCGAGAGCCGAAACATATTCTGAACTTCATCCGTTTTGAAATTGTCTGCCTGCTTAAGAAGGGTGGAATAAGGAGCTCTAGTTAGTCTGTGCAAAATTTTTGACTGCACAAAAGGCTCTCTGCTGAGGGCATCAGCCACCACATTTCTAGGGCCTGGAATATACTGGATGTCGAAGTCAAACGGTGCTAACTGCGCCACCCAGCGCTGCTCGCAGGCATCCAACCTGGGCTTGGTCAGTATGTACTTCAAGGGATTGTTGTCGGTCCACACAGTGAACCTGTGACCATGCAACCAATGGCTAAATTTATGACAAATTGCCCATTTCATTGCGAAAAACTCAAGGCGATGTGCTGGATATTTTGCCTGAGCATGATTTAGAGATTTGCTGGCAAAAGCTATTAGTTGTCACTGTTGTGATGAACTTGCGACAATACTGCACCAAGTCCAGATGTAGACGCATCAACGGATAAAATGAACGGCTTACTAAAGTCAGGGTGAGCCAAAAGTACTTCCTCAACGAGTGCTGCCTTAAGATTCTGAAATGCCTGTTTACACTCCTGAGTCCAATCATTTGGGACAAGTTTGCGGGACAGCGAAGGCCTTTTCCTACTTTTTGAATGCCGAGGCCTTTTCTGACCACCAGTCAGAGCAAACAAGGGTTTGGCCAGTACAGAACAGTTTTCAATAAAATGCTGGTAGTAGATAACCATCCCTAAAAAGGAACGTATTTTGGAAGGAGATGGAGTGACACCATCTAACTCCATCAAATCAGCCTCTCCAACCTTAACTATCGCTTCTACTTTATCCGGATCCCTCGAAATTCCATGTTGGGAAATTACATGACCTAGAAATTTAACTGAGCGCCTCAAAAACTGACATTTTGAAGGTGAAAGTTTCAGGTTATGCTCCTTCAGACGTTGAAATACCATCTCCAAGCTAAGCTCTCTTCTTCAGACTTCGCAAATACCAACAAATCATCAAGGTAACACAGAAGACTCAAAAAGTTCTGGTCACCGAATATGGTAAGCATCATTCGCATAAACGTGGCTGGGCTATTACACAGACCCTGCGGGAGACGATTGTATTCGTGCAATCCTAACGGTGACGAAAACGCAGTATACTTCTTGTCAAGCTCATGTAGGGGTATGTTGTAATAGCCAGCCGTCAAGTCCATGGTACTAAAGAACATGTTTCCCCCCAATGCAGCCAGGACGTCGCTCTGATGCGGAAGCGGATGGGCATCTTTAACAGTTCTGGCATTAAGCCATCTGAAGTCCGTGCAGATTCGTAGATCGCCGTTCTTTTTCCACACGAGAACCAAGGGAGAGGCAAATTCACTACAAGATTTACGAATTATGTCTTTTTCCTCCATCTCATCCAAGGTCTCTTTCAATTTGTGATAATGAGCAGGCGATATTCTACGATATGGTAACCTGAATGGTCGGTCGTCTGTTAGTCTAATACAATGGCAGAAATCCTGCGCCTCACCACAATCTAGATGATTTCTCGAGAAGACAGACTCATAGACCCCAATCAAATCAACAAGCCTCTCTTTGCACTGCACAGAAACTTCACAGCCACCAATTGGAATGGAGCTGAGCCCTAGCTTTTCCAGCTTATCATTCACATCACAGATGTCACTACACACGCTTCTCGCAGTGAGGCTACCACAGGAACTATAACTTCGCACTTCCCCCACATTTTGGTGAACAGGCAAAGTGTCAGACAACTGATCAAAATCCTCTAAAGCAACACAGGGAAAAACATCTGCAATTTTCGAATTTCTGCGTAGAGTTACTTCTGCATTAGTGGGGTTGATAATCTTTATGGGTAGCCACCCATCTCCCCACAATGGAGAAACTATTCACCCAACCATTATCCGTCTGTTCACACATGGGGATGTACAAGGCTCAACGATAACAGTACTGCCAGCTGATAACAGGGTACCCGTGGGTAAACGACCCCACACCAAATGTTCAGTCATAGGCTGAAGAGTTACAGCACCTTTCAACTTCAAAGTTCCGACCTTGTCTGGGATGGACTCCCCACGCCATCTCTCCAGGTTAGACAGAAGACGAAGAAACTGGCTACTGTCACTCTGGCCCGGTGCATCAGGCTTACTCATAACACGCCAAAATCCATCATTTGACTTGAAATGTCGTATAAGTGGCTTAAGCACATTAGTACCCAAAACAATGGGATCAATCTGTCCTTCAACAAATAGGACTGGGACTAAAAACTTGTACCCATAAACTTCAAGTCTCAAATCGCATAGCCCTAAAGGACTGGTTTGTTTACCCCCACAACCCACTAGAATAATATCCGCTGGAACCAGCATGTCATCTGTCATCACGCCTGCTTGTTTTAACATGGGTATTATAGCAGCACTGATGGTAGTCGCCATTGACCCAGTATCCAACATTCCTTTCAACTCAACTTTATCCTGCACTAAAATATTAGTGTAGAACAAACTTTCATTTTGAGCTGTTCTCATGGTGTTTTGCAAGATTACTTTGCTAGACTTTGGGACATTTTCACAAACGAAAGCATATACAGACTCAATGTCATCACTATCAAAGGAGGTTGAACTCATATGCCTACCATCGCCCTCCTCCAGATGTAGGCTCAATACTTTCCCTGAGGGGGCTTTTGACTGTGACCATCGACAGCAGCAGTCGAGCTGTTCGGTCTAACCTGTGAAGCAGACATCTCACACATGTCACGTGTATGTCCAGGAAGGTAGCAAGTGAAACACAATTTGTGCAATCTACAGTGAGCAACTGTGCTGTGGTCAAGACTCTGAGAGACCCTACACACCTGAGGTCTCTTAACATTCGGTTTACGATGCACGACTGCTTTGGAGGACTGTGCGTTGCATGTCAATGCTTTCTCCAGCATATTTAGTATCCTATCCATTGTGTTACTTTCACATGTTGGATCATCAGGCTCAACTGAGACTTTGGTTCTACCCGGTGGTGTACCACCCACATCAGGAATGACAGGACTAACTGTTTGTTGTGAGAGCTGACACTCATATACTTTGCGGTCTCTTACAAATTCATCTAAGCGGTCTTGTACCTCTGCAGCGGTCCACTCACGCTGTGGTTTGCTCAAGAACATCATGGAGAGACCTTTATCGGGACAATTACGTATGAACATAACTGCAAGCTCCATGTCCCGATTTTGCAATGTTCTGCCCTCACTTTTAAGATGCTGTTCAGCTAGGTCAGCGGCTTTGTTTAATCTGATCCAATAATCAAAAGGACCCTCATTTTGATATGGTTTCGTAGCATAAAAATCAGCCATAGGAAGACCTGTGGATATCACACCCCCAAAGTGCTGTTTGAGGACGCGGAACACCATATCCACATCACCAGTCCTAGAGACTGAGGCGCTATTGCGCAACCATATCTGAATGACATCCCTCGCACGGCCCATCAATTTGTTTATGATTTCATCAATGCGCTCTAGACCAGAATAATTCCCTTTTTCAAGGTAAGCTCTCATCAACTCTTCCCATTCAAAGACTGAACACTTATCTGAACTGTCACCACGGAAGTATGGTGGCTCTCTACCACTTTTCAGTACAAGGTTCATCTTTGAAGCATCAATGATGGTGGTACCACACTGAGTCACTTGTGAGCACCTCTGACAGTCATTAAACAAAGTTGATGTAGGTAACTGACTGCTAGAAAACAAGCTGGCTTTAATCGACTGACTGATATCAGAGCTCAGTTGTTTTACCTGTTCATTAGATAGTACTACAGTAGGTTCTGATAAACTCATTTCGAGTGGAGGTATATCATGAGATACTGGAGTAGAAAAATGTACTCTGTTAGCCAGGGCCGTTTGAAGGAATTTGGGGGCCCCAAGCAAAATGGACATGGAGGCCCCCCCAATACCCCCCCCCCCCCCCCCCCGCAGCATAGCCATAGTTCACCCACACTTTATATAAATAAAAAATGTTTACAGTGCAAATACTGCAGTTGCATATACTGTGCATAAAATTTTGAGCATAAAAATCATGTTCCTCTGCCACTTTCTGGTTAAATAATGTTTATAGATGGATTAACTTACAAAGTATTTATTAAGTAAAAAGACTTGTTTGCTAACAGTTAAATGACAATTAACTAAAGATTAAATTAAAGACTAACAATTTACCATCTATTAATGATGGTTATTACCCCCGACTGAGCGTGGGTTCTCCCAAGGTTTTTTTTTTCTCCATTAGGTCACCTGATGGAGTTTTAGGACACCATTAGGTCACTTGATGGAGTTTTTTTCGGTTCCTTGCCACTGTTGCCTTTGGCTTGCTCAGTTGGGGATATTTTGGGGATATTTAATTTTATTCTATCAATCAATAAATTCCACTAGAAACAAACCTTGTTGTATTATTTTATTTTAATTTAATACTGTGAAGCTGCTTTGATACAATCTGTATTGTGAAAAGCGCTATACAAATATACTTGATTTGATTATAATAAAGTGTTACCGAAAAGATATGTTAGAAATTCCATATTTTGATATTAGAAGGGAAGGGATGCAGCTGCTTTCACAACTACCAATGCTTAAAAACATCCCGAGCTAATGTTTGATGCACGGAATTTATTGTGTGGTTTTCCTAACCCCCATTTGGGAAATAGATTATAACGGTGGAATAGTTAGTATAGCATGCTATGCCACTTTCATCAAAACCTATTACAAAGCTATAGCAATGTCATGTCATTAAATATGATAAACAGTGATTCTGGAACAGATCTGCGTCTTCCTTATCCCGTTAAAAAAACATATTACAGTATGTAACCATATTCCGTCCTTTCGGAAAAAAAAGTTGCACTAACTGTTCGTTACAAGCAGCATTTGCCGTCAGGCAGATAGCTAACATAAACATATTTTTGCTAGCCTACCTGCTGCAAAAGTACACCATTTGTACAAGACAAGTAGAGCTATTTTATCCAGTGTAATTTATCACTTATCACTATCTTTTTTTACCTTATCTTCTTTCTTTTCTGGCTTCCTGAAGCATAATTCGCTTCATGATAACTGCCGAGGAGGTTTTGTATTTTGCCGGCAGCAGAGATCACGTGGTTGGCTGGCTGCTGTCAGCGACTACTGAGGGGGGCCCCCTTGAGGGGGATCCCGATAACAGTGTCATTGCACTTTACTGCATTGACTATCAAAGGGGCGCTCACACAGTTTGTCGTTGCATTTTATTCTTAACCAGTCGTTGTCTTGGGGCCCCAGGCCAGCTCGGGGCCCCAAGCAATTGCTTGGTTTGCCTGCCTTGTCGCGACGGGCCTGCTGTTAGCATCATAATCAGTGCTATTCAACTTCCCAGGAGTACACGGAACACTAAATGGCAAAACCCCTCTGCCTCTCCCCAAATGATAGCCACCAAAATAACTGGTATCCTTGTTAGAGTGCATCATTAATTACCATACTCAAAAAAAAATGAAAAAAAAAATGAAATAAAATAAAACTTTTATAAAATAAAAACTTTTTTTCTGATTTTACCCCTAATAAATTGATTAATCACTTAAACCATTTAACCTGCTATCAAATCAAATCTATATCTGTTTGATACCTCTTAATCTTGCTGGTTCAAAAATACTGTAAGCTCAGTTCATGCGTCTCCTAGGTGAACTGGTAAAACGGCAAAGTCCGACGTCTTCTTAATCTTAAAGGGACACTTCACTCATTTGCATTAAGCTTTGCATTGTTAGAAACCCAGTCATACTATTGAATGGTCATGCAACATTTTTTCATTTTCCCCCGAGACGAGAGAAATCTGTATTTAGCTCTTTACACTTCCTCCTACAATGACGCAAAAATCGTCATTTTGTTTGGACATTTTCTGTTAAGACTACAAGCACTAGATCCACCCTTTCAAACCCGCCCATAGGGGGTTGGACCTAATGCGCTAACAGACCTATCACAGATCAGTGCGAGTGCGTTTGATTTCAACGGCAGAAACCTGCAGAAAACAGGGACGAAGAAAGCTGAGTAGTAGGGGTTACTCTATTTCCCGGACATGTCCGGCCGTCGAGATCGACAAAAATGTCCGGGATTCAGCTTTTGCTTTCTGCGGTCGCCATCCATTGTTTACATGCTCACCTTTTGTTTCAATCTAGCTGAATTCACCCCGATTGGTGAATCTGAATGTAATGTTTACATGAATGCTAAACAAGTGATCGGTTGATTTGCGTTTTACATTGCTAAGAAAATACCCGCACCTCCGTGAGAGATAGCCCATGAGACCGGTGCATCTCACAGGCGCGCTCATCAGTAATCACAGTAATACAGGGAGCAGGACGAGGCTAGCGCCGCGGGAGAAAGACGCGAGGCCGGTGGCGTGATCGGTTGAAAGACGCGAGGCCGGTGGCGTGATCGGTTGATGTGTGTTTTACCATTGCTAAGAAAATACCTGCTCCTCCGTGCGAGATACGAGAACAGTGCCTCACAGGTGTCGGTCGTCAGTAATCACGCCACCGGCCTCGCGCCGTTCTCCCGCGCCCCTCAGCCTCGTCCTGCTCGCCACAGTAAACATGATGAATGGCGACTGTAGAACGCAAAAGCCGAATCCCGGACATTTTGGGCAAACTCGTCACGGAGACTCACTCGTAGCCTAGCCTTGCCTTGATGTTTTTGTTTTCAACTGCGCTGTCTTACCGGTAGGCGTGGCTTGGGAGTGGCCTTGTAGGGCAGCGAAGCAAGTGCATTCTGGGAGTTGTTGTCTTTCATCCACATAAGCCAAAAATACATTTTCTGGCTTTTCTCAGTCTAGAAAGCTCAAAATTCAAAAATAATTTCACATTTCTTCTACATAAATGACCCACTTTCAATACACATTCATGTCTCCACGGGTGAAATGACCCTTTAACCTCTGTAACAGCAGTCTGTGCGTCCCCTCAATGAAATGGAAAAATGGTGCGATCCGACGTCATCTAATCTCCGTGCATCATTCCGCGCGTCCCCACGATGAAGCGGGAAAGCGATGAAATCCGCCGTCTTCTTATCTCCGTGCAGCAACCTCGGGAGTTCGGCAGCCGCTGAACAATCGAACGGGTCACGGCACCAGTGTAACCGTATGCTTCTGTCTGCGTTGTGTTGTGTATTAAGTGCAAAAGAAAACAGGAGAACGCCGGATTGGGTCTGCATAAGAGAATATATTTTGATTAACAGGCCGTCACGCCAGCTTCAGCTCAATCACAGTGACACTCAGTTCGGGAGAAAGACAGAAAAGAGGCCAAACACAAGGAAAGAAAAAGCACAGAGACGGAGAAAATGCAGTAACTCCATACACTTAAACATGAAACCCGATAATATAAACTTAAACACAAAAATAGGGTTTGTCAATGCATACCTGCATAAGAGAATATATTTTGATTAACAGGCCGTCACGCCAGCTTCAGCTCAATCACAGTGACACTGCCAAACAAAAAATAACATTCCCAAATATTGTATACATCTGTGAATAAAATAAATAAAAACAACTTAAACATCGTGTGTGTGACTTATTTTCAACCAATGCTAACAACTAATCGGGAGCATGGAATACAGCATACCTCAGTTCGGGAGAAAGACAGAAAAGACCGCTCAATGATCAATACAGCGGATATAGCTGCCTGGACCGAACCACTTTGTTGTTAAGAGGAGGGGGGGAAACGGTCGTACCATCACCTCTTTACAGACCCTTTTTAATGAATTTAATGAATATAAACACTTGTTTAAATAATAGTAGAACAGTCTTAAATGTATAATAACAGAAAAATCTTGTGAAATAAATAAAACCATTTTAACCTCGTTACATTTACTCACCCTCAAATCCTTCTAGGTGTATGACATTCTTCTTTCAGATGAATACAATCAGAGTTATAACAAAAAAATGTCCTGGCTCTTCCAAGCTTTATAATGGAAGTGAATGGCTGGAACAAATTTGAAGAAAAAAAAAATACTCCACACGGCTCCAGTGGGCTAATAAAGCCCTTCTGAAGCGAAGCCATGGGTTTTTGTAAGAAAAATAGGTTACCCATATTTATAACTTTATAATCTAAAATAACTAGCCTCCGCCAGACGACCATACGCATACTTCGTAATTCGACTTGCGCCACAAGAGTAACCCGTGGCGCATGTATGACGTAGGGTGTAGGAATATCGTAAGCTTAGACGCCTCTCGCGGTTTAAACAAATAGGGCAAACTGAAGCTCCTCTTCTATTATATAGAACAGTGGTTCCCAATTCCAGTCCTCGTGACCCACTGCTCTGCACATTTTGTATGTCTCTCTTATCTGACACACTCAGTTCAGTTCATGGAGTCTCTCCTAATGAGCTGATGATCTGGTTCAGGTGTGTTAAATAAGGGAGACATACAAAATGTGCAGAGCAGTGGGTCACGAGGACTGGAATTGGGAACCACTGATATAGAAATCCTCCGACATTTCTCTTCAAAATTGCTAATTCGCGACCAGGGTTTTGTTTAGCTCTTTCCTCTGAGTTTCCAGAAGGCCTTTATTAACCCCCTGGAGTAAACATGGAGCACTTTTATCATGGATGGATGCACTTTTTTGGGCTTCAAATTTTCTCCAGCCATTCACTGCCATTATAAAGCTTAGAAGAGCCAGGACATTTTGTAATATAACTCTGATTGTATTCGTCTGAAAGAAGAATGTCATTTACACCTAGGATGACTTGAGTGTGAGTAAATCATGGGCTAATTTTCCTTTTTGGGTGAACTATCCCTTTAAAGACATCCATCATTCTTATGAAAATACCTGAGATAGCTTGATAACCACATATATATTATTGCTATCATCTGTTTGTCTTCATGTAGTCATCAGTCATCATGACTTCATCAGTCAAAACTTCAATATTTGCATGTTATTATATCCATATAAGGCATTTCCTGAAATGTCATAAGTTTAATACTTCTATGAATCTCACTTGTGGACTTTCTGCGCGAGGGATGAATCAGTATGCACTGGGCTTCCAGTATGAATTAAACAGATGACATGAGAGTGTTTAGCGCTCCATATCGCCATCATCTCCCCATTTTGGGTAAAAATAGAAAAATAATATCAAAGTACTTTGTAACGTAGTTACCAGGGTGGGAATTATACCGCGGCCACGCGGCCATGGCCGTCGTTGCCCTACACTTTGGCCTTCATGCCCCGTGAAAAAAAAATCATCGTACGGCCACAGTGGCCTGTGTGCCCTGGCCCTGTCCAAGTTCCACCCAAGTAGTCTCTGAACTTCAATTAGTTTGTGGATTCGCGCAGGTGCAGTGTCATAATCACATCGATGATCTCACGCATCAAAACAGCAGTGCAAGAAGCATGTAACGTCAGCACCAACAGAAGAACGACACTCTGTTGTCGACACTGGTGCATAGATATATACACTAGATTTCGCCTTGGCTACGGCTGTCGTTCATGAACTGCCGTAGCCAAGGCGAAATCTATATGTCTATCTATGCACCAGCAGAGACAATTTATATAAGAGACATGCCACTTCCTCAATCCTCAATAGAACTATATAAGGAAAACCCGTAACGGCAAAGATGGCGGTTGTATAAACATGTCCCGCCCCTCCCGCTGGAAAGCCAATCATCTGCTTTTAACAGTCAAGCCGGGAAACATTTAAACCTATCCCAGCCAGCACAGCCACGTGGGGCCCAAATGGGTTTGACCTGGGCTATCTAACTGGGACCCAGCCAGTTTTGTCCTCGGTTTCCATGTTGGCCCCACATGGGTTTGCCCAGATGAAATGAACACTGCTTAGTGTGCTCACTACAGGCTGTTTAATGTAACACTTAATCAGTGTTGGAGGTAATGAGATAATTAGGTGATTGAATAATGATTGTGCATTATTGACGAACACCTGCTGTTAACAAGCATAATCACTGAAGGAAAGAGAAACACAAAAACTACTTCCAGCCACTGCCTTGGATGAAATCAACTGAAGATAAAATACATAAAATCTCTCAAGATCTGATTAAACAACTCCACAAACAGCATTACCAACTTAATTTATTAGTAACCAGACTGACTTTATTTCTGTCAGACATCTACAGAAAAGAATTAAGAAGAGGTTAAGATGTTGATTATTTATTTGAAAGTAATAGTTTGATTTGATGTTACCATTGTGGCGATCAGTGTGTGCTTTAGTCAGGCTCTTGACTTTTTAACATTAGTTTTTCGCTGGCAGCTGTGACTGTTTGTTATGGCAAGAACAGCAAGAGAAAACGTAGTCAGATGCTGTAAGCTGATTGATGATAAGAATATACTCATCATATAGTGGCTTAGCTCATTGATTATGTGTGAGGTTTATGTTATTAATTTTGTTTTATTGTTGTGATTCTGCAATGAAAGAATAATTTAATTAGAACGTCTATTATTTTTAACACACTATTTACATATTTTGGGCTCCCCCTAATCTTACTCACACACAGACATCAAGAATCAGCATATGAAACTCAACAATGGTGACATGCTTCATGGTGCAATGCATTCTGGGAGCCATGGATAAGTTTTGTATGATTCACCCAGAATGCATTGCAGCATGAAGCATGTCACCATTGTTGAGATTCATATGCTGATTCTTGATGTCTGTGTGCAAGTAGAACTTGCTGAAGTCCAACATGTGTAAATGGTGTTTTAAAAATCATTTGATGTTCCGATTGAACTGTTCTGATTAAACTGTGCTGGATCTCTTGCTATAGAATCACAACAATAAAACAAAATGAATAACATACTACCCGTATAAACCTCACAAATAATCAATGAGTTAAGCTACTATATGATGATTATATTCTTATCATCAATCAGCTTACAGCATCTGATTATATTTTCTCTTGCTGTTCTCACCATATCAAACAGACACAGCTGCCAGAGCAAAAACTAATGTTAAAAACTCAAGAGCCTGACTAAAGCACACACTGATCACCACAACGGTAACATCAAATCAAACTATTACTTTCAAATAAGTAATCAATGTCTGACAGAAATAAAGGTTAGTAATAAGTGAAGCTGGTAATGCTGTTTGTGGAGTTGATTAATCAGCTCTTGAGAGATGTAATGTATTTTATCTTCAGTTGATTTCATCCAAGGCAGTGGCTGTTTAGGCCTAGGCCTAGTTCTTGTGTTTCTCTTTCCTTCAGTGATTATGCTTGTTAACAGCAGGTGTTCATCAATAATGCACAATCATTATTCAATCACTTAATTATCTCATTACCTCCAACACTGATTAAGTGTTACATTAAACAGCCTGTACTGTGCACACTAAGCAGTGTTCATTTCATCTGGGCAAACCCATGTGGGGCCTACATGGAAACCGAGGACAAAACTGTCTGGGTCCCAGTTAGATAGCCCAGGTCAAACCCATTTGGGCCCCACATGGCTGTGCTGGCTGGGATCGTCTGGTTCCACTGACGCATGCGCACAGTTGAGGTTTTGCGACAGCGGAGAGAGAGAGAGAGAGCGAGAGAGCGAGCCCCGGTCGCGCGCACTCTCGCTCTCTCTTCGGAGCCAGGCGAAAGTGTAAACAAGACTTCACCGTCTCCAAATTATGCGCCTTGCTCTCGCTCCCGCACGGAAATTAATCAAAATAAAACGACATTATGGTAAAAGGTCGGAAGACCAAAGTTTCATGTGGAGCATCCGGAGATTTTGTTTTTCCTGAATTACCGTTGGGTGTGAATTGTGCTAAAATACGTTGCCTTATGTTATCTTCCGCACATTCAGCTGACATAAAATTACTCTCTAAATAAACGAAAAAACCTATCCAGTGATGTATTGTTTTCTGTGTTGACACTAACCTTGTGGGATGTCCATGTCCTAACTGCTGGGATAATCACACAACCATATGACACGTCCAATTCGCGAACTAATGACTCTTTTGAACCGATTCATGTTAATGAATAGTTAAAACAACTGATCTATAAAACATTGTTATTACTGATAAAAGTGCAAACCTGCTTATATTTTAATAATGGAGAACAATATTGACATTGATTATTGCACAACACCGGCATTCTGGATAGAGACGTAAATGAAGTTGGTGTCGTGAACCCTTGCGCATGCGTAGTAAAGTATAACCTGTGGGGAAAAAGGCGTTTTAAACCTTATTTTGGGGCAAAGTCATCAAACTTTTTCAGCGATTTTTATCATATTTTACTGCTGTTTCTATACATGCAGTTTTTATGTCCCGGTGACAAGTGAAAGTGCAGTTCTGACTCTCTGCCCATTCATTTAGATAGGAGCCTGGTCTTGTTAGTCCGAAATAGCTGCCCGGAGGCGTTGCCAAGATGGCGGCCGAGTGGCACGACTTGCCTAAAAGGACTTTGGCACCAGTCTGCGCACACGTCACACAGCAGGAAGCGCGGGCGCCCTCAGATCACTTGGACGTCGCTGTGTTACAAGAGGTAAAAACGATATAAATACTGTTCGTTTTCTCACACAAACCGCTCGTTTCGTGTCTTAGGCCATCAATGTGTACTTACGATGGGGAATTGTTTAATTTGGACGATGGGGAATTGTTTTAATTTGGACTCTGTGCTTGTGTTTTGATACAGTGACCATCGACCTGCATTATATGACTGACAGACAAGAACGGTTTGACCTAAAAATATCAAAATCTATTTGCTAGTAGATAAGTGCCCTTTTCAGAAAAGGGCCCTATGCAAGGTTCCAGAGGTAACGGCGTCGGCGCACTGAAGCGTTTTTTTTTTTTTTAATAGTTCAAAGTTACTATAAGATTTAATGTTATTACCTTGACAAACTATAACTTACATCATTAAAAAGATATAAGACTCACGTTTCAGTATTTGACCACTATTGTATTCTGAGAAATTTATATTGACAGTTATGTCTTAATTTGTGTCAGGAGTTATGAAATGCAAAAATGAGTCGATACCTTTAATATGAATTATGAGCGTCAGACGCTCCCATTCATAAAAAACTCCTGTGCTGTCGTCATGAAAGCGATTCACAAAACAACGTCCCTCACGGCTTTTAGCTCAAAAGTGTGCAGATTTGGAGAAATATTGATATATTCTCAGTTTACATCAGATTTCTATTGACAGGAATAATATTTTATTGAATTTATAGCCAAATGCGTCGATGTAATCATTGAGCGCTGTATACTGATGTGCTGTGTTTTCAATTCATACCAGCAGCCTGAGGGCGCTCTACTGAACATTATAGTCCATATTTGAAACACATGAAGAAGAGCGTTCGACGATGCAGAAAATTATTAATTTATTGGCATTTGTGTTGTTTCTGAATGCTTTTATTGGCATTTATGTTGTTTCTATTGTTGTGTGAGGGTGTATACCTTCTGGATGTAATGGCGCTCTCTCTCTCTCTCATTAAAAAATGTTTTTTTTTTATTAAAAAAGTCATAATCCATGTCTTATTCCAAATTAGGATGTTATGCTATCAATCTGAATGGGAAAACCATCGAATTGTATGATGGCCTTTGTGCCCTGTCATATGGCCTTGGTGCCCCTAAAAAAAAAAAAAAGGTGGAGGCCAAATGGCCTTGCCCCTAAAATTACATAATTCCCACCCTGGTAGTTACTTGAGTAGTTTTTAAGCAATCTACTTATTTACTCTTACTTGAGTCATATTATTTTTCAGTACTTCTACTTGTACTCAAGTAAATTATTACTTAAGTAGCAATACTTTTACTTAAGTACAATTTGTTAGTACTCTTTCCACCACTGTGCTAACACGACACCATTCTAACAGAAAACAGAAAAGTTTTGATGGCTTGAGAACGCAAACTTTGAAATAAGTGAAAGTTTTTAAAAATATTTGAAATAAATTGTATTTATTTTTATTTATTTACTCTGTGTAAACTTCAAAAACGTGAATCTGTGAAAACAGTGACGGCGTGCACATGCGTATTACGTTTACTCAATAGGTTATGCGCGTTTGAATATATGTGCGCAGTTATAGTCTTTCTTTACAAAGTGACATTGCCAAATTACTTGTCTGGCCTGCATAATACAGAATTATTTATCACTTCCGCGTAGCCATGTGAAGTGGAATTTTTTTGACAACTTTTTATCTGTACAGAGGTAAAGGGAAGGAGGCCTTCAGAGGGGAGAGACTAGTTGACACTTCAGGACTGATAAAAAAGTCCAGTGCAAATGTTACTCCCGCTCGTCATCTGCAGCTGTCACAGTTGCCAGGCGACAAGAACAATCCTCCGTAAGCTAGACCTGTCCGAGCGTTTCAGATGCGCCCTTTGATATGGGACGCAGCTGTAGTTAGCAACAATTTGTCAATATTTTGACAATAGACCTACATTTTGTTACTTTCATTTTCTGAACTGCATACTTCGTTAAGTATTCATGTACAAATGTGAAGTAGGCCTAACCTACTTAAGTACTTTTTTTCCCTCACAGGACAGCAACACTACAAAATTATGTTATTTTACAATATGATTTTACATTAAAGGGATACTTCAGGATTTAGCATTAAGCTTTGTATCAGTAGAAAACCTGTAGTATTTTCGAATTACCCCCCTTTCCCCCCTCATATCCCCGAGATGAGAGATCTATGTATTTTTTGTCTGGAAAAAATCCTCAGATGACGCAAAAATCGTCATTTTGCGTCATCGGAGGATTTTTTGGCCAGAGGCTAAAGACTACAGCCAGTAGGAGGGGCTGTCCCGCATGTCTTCAACCCGCCCATAGGAGGTGGGATCTCACTCACAGAGTGTACACATATAGTATTGGAAGCTAAGCTAACAGGCTCTTGTTCTGTGGAGAAAGCTGAGTAGTAGGAGTTACATAGACAGTAGAGGGGTTACCATCCTCTTTTTCCCGGACATTCGGATTCGGCTTTTGCTTTCTGCAGTCGCCATTCATTGTTTACATGCACACCTTTTGTTTCAATCTAACTGAATTCATTCCGATTGGTGAATCTGAATGTAGTGTTTACATGAACGCTAAACAAGTGATCGGTTGATGTGCATTTTAACATTGCTAAGAAAATTCCCGCTCCCCCGTGAGAGATAACTTAGCCCACGAGACCGCACGGTGCGTCTCAGTAATCACGCCGCCGGCCTCGCGTCGTTCTCCCGCGCCCCTCAGCCTCGTCCTGCTCGCCACAGTAAACATAATGAATGGCGACTGTAGAACGCAAAAGCCGAATCTCGGACATTTTGGGCGATCTCGAAATCCCGAGCAAACTCGTCACAGAGTCTCACTAGTAGCCTAGCTAGCCTTGTTGTTTTCAACTGCGCTCTCTTACCGGTAGGCGTGGCCTCCTAGGGCAGTGAAGCAAGTGCATTCTGGGAGTTGTTGTCTTTCATCCACATGAGCCAAAAATACATTTTCTGGCTTTTCTCAGTCTAGAAAGCTCCAAATTCAAAAATAATTTCACATTTCTTCTACATAAATGACCTATTTTAAATACACATTCATCTTCCCAGAGGTGAAGTATCCCTTTAAACTACACAAAAGTATATAGTTTAATTTTAACTATGTTAACAGTGATATGACTCAGAAATGACATCGGGCAATGGCAGCGCGAGATGTTCAGAAAAATGCAAGAGCTAAACTTCTTGATTGATTGATTGATTGATTGATTGAAGGTAATTACAAAAAAAAGAAGGTAAGAAAAATAGTCTGAAAAGTCTGTGTGAGACTTCAGTGTAAACGCCCACTGCTAAGATACAAAAACAGAGCGTTTTTGCTCACACCCAAAAAGGGGCAAATTTGACAAGCTATAATAAATGATCTGGGGGTATTTTGAGCTGAAATTTCACAGACACATTCTGGGGATGCCATAGATTTATATTACATTTTGTGAAAGGGGGCATAATATGTTACCTTTAAGCATACACAGCCGACGGTTTATTAACTAAAATATATGGAACGCTGAAGAATTCCTAAAACGGTCTAGAATGACTTTTAATCACAATGATGAAGAAACATCTTGCTTGAAATACATGTGTTTGCTTTCCTCACTTTACTTCTATACTCTGGATTTCAACTGGAAAATTAAAAATATTAAGTTTGGAAATTATCAAATAGATTTACTAAAGCATATGAGCAGAATTAAAATGTTCTTTGTGCTTTAACACAGTAAACACATAAGATATGTTTTCAGTAAATGAGCATGATGACTGATCATAATCAACAGTAAACAACATAAGATAAGAGAAAATAGTACAGGTGTAACAATACACTCATGTCACGATTCGATACAAATTTCGATCACTTTATTTTAGCCAAAATAAAGAAGAGGGATTTTATTACTATAACTTCAAACACAAATGGTAAAAAGTACTTTAAAAAAAAAACAAAAAAAACCCTAAGTACTATGTTTGAGTGCTAATGTGCTAAATTTGGTGTGGACTTGGGTTGGTGGATTTAAATACACTTGAACTTGGTCCTGGTCCCCAATGCACAGGGTAATGGTGACACAAATATTCATGATTCTGAAGCTGAAAACACAGAATATGTTAATCTGAATATCCTCGTCTTTCTTTTTTATATTGCCTGTGTTTAAATTTGCTGGCTTCGGCAGCAGATCTATAAATAAACACGTAATCCCTTACTTTAATGTCCTCTGTGTTTTCTTCTGTACGACAGCGTCCTGACTGACTTTTTATTGTTCTTTTGCGAATGCAGGTCAGTTCAGGACCATGACCAGTTTACACTGAAATCTGACATTGGCCACATAAAAAATAAATAAAAAATAAAATAAAATTGGGATCTGAGCAATAAATCAGAATTGAGCATTAAAGGCAGGGTAGGTAGGATTTTTCTAAAAAAAAAAAACATTCCAAATTTGTTTAAACTGTCTTTATATACCAATACATAATTAAAATGTAAGTACTCTGAAAAAGAGAGTATAAAAATCGAGTGTCTGTAGACCTCTCACGACTGTTGTAAACACAGCTAATTATTTCCATTCACTCCACCCCCTCCCTTCTGAGCTCCTTCCAAAGCCACGCCCCCAAAACACATAAACGCACGACGCCAAATGCTCAGGCTCAGCTGGAAGACGCATTTATTTACCTGAGACGAGTGGAGAGGAAGGAGCGCAGTGCATGCAGTGACATCATGTCAGAATCACATGTAATAAAATACCTAACTTTATCACTATAAATATAAACAAATAAGATTTCTTTTAGTACTCACTATCAAGCTAGCATATCGATACTGGTAAAGTTTAAAATACTTTGTTTGATTCGGTAACGAGCTATATTTATAAGGCAAAGCTAAAAACAGGTTGCATTGATACACGTTTTTCCATTACCATCAGTTACACTGTGCTGAAGGTGAATTTCGTGTAAGATTCATAACATATACGGTGTTTTGCATGTAAGAGTTTCCATGATGAAAACATTGTTGACTCTGATGAGGACTAACGTTAGACTCCGGAGACAATTACCGCTTCGTCGGTTCGAGGACAGGTCCGGGGTCGAGGGCGAAGCAGAGGAGGTCGTTCAAGAGTGTGGGCAACCAGGGTCCGAGGAAGTAGTTTTTGCCTTGTTTGCCTTCGCTCCCTGCATATGCAGGTGCTTTGAATTTTGAATGCTCTTTCTCTGCACTCAAAAAAAAAATTGTCTAAACATAAGATTTATGTATTTAAATTGCATGTAAAATTTCCATCCATTTGGATTACATAGTTTTAACATAAACCAATCAATAATCTGAATGTGATTCATATTTTTAAGTCATACATAAATTAAACAGATAAGACTTATATAATTGTATTAATAAACTGAATGTGATTCATATTTGTTAGTCATATGTAAATGAAACGGGTAAGATTTATGTAATAGTACACAGAAAAATGCCCATGTTAAATTAACACTGCTCAGTGTTCATATGTGTGCACACTACAGAGTTAAAGCAGTGTTGAAGTTAATGAGATAATTAAGTGATGATTGAGCATTAATTATGAACACCTGCTGTTAACAAGCAGAATCACTGAAGGAAAGAGAAACACAAGAACTACAACTGACTTCAGCCACAGCCTTAGATGAAATCAACTGAAGAGAAAATACATTAAATCTGTGAAGATCTCAGCAGAGGAGGATTAAACAACTCCACAAACAGAATTACCAGCTTCACTTATTACTAACCAGACTGACTTTATTTCATTTCCGTTTGAATGATATCAATAGTTGTATTTTAAGTCACCATGATGGTGTTTAGCGTTTGCTTTAGTTGGGCTCTTGACCATTGACTCTTTAATATAAAACTGTATCTGGTTGCTATAATTATGTTGCTGTTTATTGATGAAGGTGTAATCATCATATTGTGGCCTGAATCACTTATCTTTTTCAGTGTCTAATGCTTTGATTATTGGGGTTATGTGTTTTTATTTTGTTTTGTTTATTATAGTAGCTGTGTGACCTGATAGCATTAGATCCAACAGGTAAACAAATAATATAAAGAATTTTAAAAACATTTAGTGCATTAATCTTTCTCTTCTACATTATTACTTAGTCATCAAGAATCAGTGTATGACTCTCAACAATGGTGACAATCAATGTAATGCTTCATGCTGCAGTGCATGCTGGGTACCACCAATCAAAACTCACCCATATCTCCCAGCATGCATTGCGGCATTAATAAATTATGCATCTGGGTTTTTTGTAGCTTTTGTCACCATGGTTGAGATTCATATGCTGTTTCTTGATGTCTGTGTGAGTCTAAGTACTGCCATAGATGAAAGGTTTTTGTGCACAACTATTTAAAAAAAAAAGTATATTGTTTGATAACCAACACAGCTAGATTTCATGCTGTAAAATCAAATGGCTTCTGTTATGAATAAAACAATATATAAAAAAACACATGTCCTATATAATCCAATCATTAGACAATGAATAAGATCAGAGATTCAGACAATTACATGATGATATTGTTGTCATCATCAATAAACAGCCAACATCACCTGATCTCATTTTCTCATGGCTTTTTTGCTGCAACAAATGTGTTTTATAAACACACAATTATAGCAGCCAGAGAAAATTCTATATTAAAGAGTCAAGGGTCAAGAGTCCAACTAAAGCAAACGCTAACCACCATCATGGTGACTTTAAAATACAACTATTGATTTAATTAAAACAGAAATTAAATAAAGTCAGTCTGGTTAGTAATAAGTGAAGCTGGTAATGCTGTTTGTGGAGTTGTTTAATCCTCCTCTGCTGAGATCTTCACAGATTTAATGTATTTTCTCTTCAGTTGATTTCATCTGAGGCTGTGTCTGAAGTCAGTTGTAGTTCTTGTGTTTCTCTTTCCTTCAGTGATTCTGCTTGTTAACAGCAGGTGTTCATAATTAATGCTCAATCATCACTTAATTATCTCATTAACTTCAACACTGCTTTAACTCTGTAGTGTGCACACATATGAACACTGAGCAGTGTTAATTTAACATGGGCGTTTTTCTGTGTACTATTACATAAATCTTACCCGTTTCATTTACATACGACTAACAAATATGAATCACATTCAGTTTATTAATACAATTATATAAGTCTTATCTGTTTAATTTATGTATGACTTAAAAATATGAATCACATTCAGATTATTGATTGGTTTATGTTAAAACTATGTAATCCAAATGGATGGAAATTTTACATGCAATTTAAATACATAAATCTTATGTTTAGACACAATTTTTTTTTTGAGTGTGCCATAATTTTACTCTTCATAGGTTCCGCGCCTCTCTTTCACTCCTCAAATCAAACGGGTGTGCGCGCCGCGCATATGGGCAGATCTTGTAGCAACAGTGGTGGTAGCCATGGTTGCGAGAGTGAGTGACAGTCGGCCAAACCAATCAATTGTTTCGTCCTGAATGGAAATAATGAGCTGTGTTTATTGCAGATTAAAAGGTCTACAGTCACTCGATTTTTATACTCTCTTTTTCAGAGCACTTACATTTTAATTATGTATTGGTATATAAAGACAGTTTAAACAAATGTGAAAAAAAGTTTTTTATAAAAATCCTACCTACCCTAGGCTCGAAGTGTGAATGATGCCTTAGAGATTTGGGGACACTAATATGGCAAGATGTTTTGACTTGTTCATTCACAAGATATGAATATCAACTAATACATTGTCACTAGTTAAAATACTGTACTTCTTGATATCAGAAATTGGATTTTTACCAGTAACAATGGCTATTTTTGACATCAGGAATTACATTTCCACTAGTAAAAACCTGATTTTTTTTTACATTAACAATGACGACATCTCTTGCAGAAATTTGAATTATTGGTATCAAGTAAAAACTAGAACAAAACAATAATTCTTGATATCTGTAATTGTATTGTCACTAGTTAAATGTTACCAAAGGCTGCCATTCAAATGGTTGATATCAATAATTGATTTCTTACAAGAAAATTATAATTTTTTTATTTCAATATACTAATGGAACTATTTTTTTATTAATAGTCATTGTTACTAGTGGAAATTCCATTCATTTTCACCAGTGAAAATTGAATTGTTGATATGTGAATGATTAAAAGTCAAAACAGCTTGCAGAAAAAAATATTTATAAATAATAATGTTTAAAATGTATAAATAACACTAAGCAATTCCAGGTATGGAGCCCAAACACCTTTTAACCTCTTTTAGAGAAAGAGACAGCTAAATAAGTGTTACTCTCAACATTTTTTCTGCATTTGTAAATGAACTGTATATCAAATATTAATGTAGTGTAATCCGTAAATGTTGCATTTTCACAATGTAAATATAATAATGAATTACATATTCACAAATAAAGATCCAAATTCACAAACGCACTTCAGCAAATGAACTGTCCCTCTTCTATCAAGCTCACGGCGCTGTTTGTCTGACAGGTGTTTCGTGTTTAACACTGCCTGTGTGCTGTTCGTGAACTATTCACGTTACTTCCCATGATGCTTTGTGGGATTTATGGGAGCAACTTCTGTTAAACTGTAAATAATCAGTGAAAGGTTCGCTCATGAACGCAATAAGCATTTTCAGAAACAAGGTACAAAATTACATACAAATCCTAATTTTACAGAAAATAACTCAATATTTTTTAACAGTTGTTTTCTTTTATTTTGATGTACTCAAAACTATTTTGTTTATACGGAAAAATGACTGTATTTATAGTCTTTATTTTCTTAAAGTACAAACATGTAAAAATGACAAAAAATAATGGTGATAATAATGTGTGAAATCTCCACCAGATGCGCAGAGACAGTTGGCACCATTGCTCACTGTAAAAAATAATAATAATTGTAAAAAAAAAAAAAAAAAAAAAAAAAAAAAGTCAAATGTAATATGTTTCTCTGTAAACATGTAATGAAAATGTTATGATAATGTTAAATTAAGTTTTCTTCAAAGGGCAGTACTTGTATTAATACTACATGCATACATGCAAAGTAAAGCAGAATATAACAAAGTCTAAAATCAGGGCCCGTATGTGTAAAGCCGCTCAGAGTAAAATTTTAGTCTCAAGTGTGTCAAAATTCTAAGAATAATAATAATACATTTGATTTATGATGCACGTTTCTAAAACCTAAAGCGCTAAATGACTAGAATGGCGTCATTGTTCTCTTATTCCTAAACTTAAAAATAAGTGTGATTCATAAAGGTTCCTATAGTGTCAAGACTAGCTCTCCTACATTATTTAACAGTGCTGGAGAGATATCATAACCTAGATAGGAGAAACAACAATACAGTTTCCATCAAAGATATAATATATTGGGGTTATATATATATATATATATATATATATATATATATATATATATATATATTATGATGACAGGGATTTAGGCTTGATCGTAAGGTATTCTGGTAACACTTTACAATAAGGTTCATTAGTTAACATTAGTTAATCTATTAACTTACAAGACCTAACATCTTTGTTAATGTTAGTTAAACAAAAAGATAAGATGAAGTAAAAAAGTTTAAGTCACTTCATGGTGGACTGGCTCCCTGCAAGTATGGTGTTCACATTGTAAAACTAATGACTACAGTTTAAGTAATTTCAACTGTAAAACACATACGACAGGTGAATAGTATTATATCAATATTAAATCAAACCAGAGGACTCTACTCACTCCTGTTACTTTCACTCACTCACGTTATTTTTCATATGCGTAAATTGAGTTTTTAACAGGATTGAGTTGAGTTGAGTGTTGGGGTAACAGGACTGAGTGAAAACCCGGGGACACGACTAAAATTTGTATTTTATATAACATTATGGATTTCGTATAAAATAAAAAATGAAGCATATATGGTATATGGAGTCACACAACAATGCAAAAAAAAATTTATTTTAATGATTATATTTCATAACAGAGTTTAGGTTTAGAAATAGTGGGACATGTAACAAATGCTATTTTTTGTGTTCTCTGTAGTTTTTTAGTTTTTTATTAATGTATTAAATTATATATTTTAAATTTTAAGTTAGATTAATGTTCAGGACACTTTGCTAATTATAAAATGTACAGTTAATTTTCATGCATATTTCTACACAAATTGCCCTGAGCACAGAAATGTTACTCATTCAGTGGAAAGGCAGTGTCAATGATCTGAGGAATCTGATGCTCCTGTTAAGAAACCTGTGAAGAAACTCAACGAGAAAAGATTGCAGTCCAAGACTGGATAAATACACACTTCTCATGATCACACACACTCCCCAGTGTTAGAGTTAATGAGATAAGTGATTCATTGAGTGATGATTGATTATTGAAGACAACTGATGATAATCACTGAAGGAAAGAGAAACACAAGAACAACAACTGACTTCCCAACACCAAACCTGTGTAATTAGTGATCTTTACTCTTCTGGTTAAATAGATTAAACCTGTTACTGAGTTACAATGTCTATTCATGATTCTGCTTTCTGCAAAGCTTGTGAAAGAACAACAACAATATTTAAAGAGGCTATATGTAGTTTTCAGCGGCCTCTAGCAGTGATGTTTCAGATTGCAACCAATACGTTTACAAGCTTGTGCGCGTGCTCATGCTCGAACTCATGAGCGAGCACTCTGGGTACCGGCCAGACTGAGACGCAACACGCCGGAGAAAGCATCACACAACATGCAGGTAAACTCCTCACTGCAACGTTACAATAATAGGCTACTTTTATCAGCTTGACGTTGAACTAATGCTCCATGCTCGCAGAGGTGGGCACAAATACATCAAAAACTATTTTGTTACAAACTACAAATACTGGCTCATGAAATGTAACAAAATAAAATACAAAATACTGATGTGAAAAATGTATTTAAATAAAATACAAGTAATTAGTATTTTGAAAATACAAAAATACTCCCACAATGATCTTAAGTCTTTTTTTTTTATTACTGAAAGGTCAATAACACAAATAGTAGCAATAACACAAATATGAGAAATGTGTAAATTCAAAATGGCGAAGTAGCAAAATAAAAAAGGGGGGGAAAAACTGACCGAGAATTTGTCACAAAATCAAAATTCCATTTTAATCATAATATATATGATTAATCATATTAATCATAATATGTGTTGGTTTGTTTTACACACAAGACTCTAACTGCCCTGATCGCGTATGCCTTTTCCATAGTAGAATCACGCTGCATGCGCAGTTATTGAAAAACAATAGGATTGATGTAGCCTGACTTCATCATACTCATATTCTAGGCAGAATGTGAGTCTGATACTGCTCCATATGGCTTTGATTATGAGGCGTGTCTTAACCGAACCAGAAAAAAAAAAACTCTGCACTTGTTGGATAGACCTACAACCAATCAGAGCAACGCAGTAAGTGACGTATGTTGAGCGACCTATAGTTGTCAACAGAGCTCAACTGCACACACGCAGGAAGAAGTAGTAAAGTAATGAGTAAAGTAATAATAAAGCACTCCATGAGTGCGACTAAAGGAGAAACCACAATGACCACAGGGTTTTCATTGCGTCCCATCTTCTTAGCGACCATCAGAGTCAGCTGATAAATTAAACTTTTGCCGAATCCCGTAGGAAGGACGGCTAACACATATTTCCGATCGACAAATGCCTTGATTGCGGTTCTCTGTTCGTCTTTTAAAATGAATGCGCTGTCGATTTCTTTTATAACAGACGCGATAGCGGAATCTAAACATCTCAATTCTCCTGCTGCAGTCGTCTTTGTTGAAAACCAATTCAACCCAAGCGCTCTTTGGTGACGTGGGTGATTACGTAACCGCAGATCATCTGTCCATCATCGATTAAAGCCCGCCCTGGCAATTTGATTGGCTCGGCCTTTTGGGAGCCGAGCATAATTACTCCTCAACGGATCAGGTCCAGACCGAACTTCCCGACCAAAAAATGTTGTGGGCGGGGTTCGGGCTGGCACCCATGCTAGGATTGGTGATTATTTTATACAAAATCCGACGGAATATCAATATTTCTCATATGTAATACGTTTAAAAACGTGTAAAACCTGGATGTTATATTGTGAACGCTTGCTTAGCATGGAGATTTCAGTGGAGTTACGACAGACGCGCTGTTTCATAATAGGTATGAGGTCCTTTTATGAATGACGACACAGTGCATCTCATAAGGCACAATTATTTTCTCTATAATGCCGTTCAGTGTGCAATATGTGTGTGTGTGTAGACTGTATATTTTTCACAAAACACTTTATCTTAAAGGGATAGTAAGTTCACCCAAAAAGGAAAATTCTGTCATCATTTACTTATCCGTATGTTGTCCCAAACCTGTATGAGTTTCTTTCTTCTGTTGAAATAAAAAGAAGATATTTTGAAGAATGTTGGTAACCAGACAGTTGACGGAAGCCATTGACTTCCATAGTAGGAAAAAAATACTATGGAAGTCAATGGCTAGGCTACTGTCAACTGTTTGAATACAGACATTCTTCAAAATATATATTTTTTGTGTTCAGCAGAAGAAGGAAACTCATACAGGTTTGGGACAATAAAAGGGTGACAAAAGTTTTATTTTTGGCTGAACTATCCCTTTAATGCCGTTTTTAAGAAGAGCAGCGCCACTTCTTCTCCTGTGTTCAAAACATAGACTGTAAAAAAATATTGACGTAGTGTCCGTGACGTCACCCGTAGGGGTTCCAAACTCATTCACTTCTTGGAGGGAGCCCGCTCTACAGGGTGTCACGTGGTTTTCGTGCATCTAACCTGGACATTGCCATTGCCAACATCAGACCGAAAATATGGCAAAATCATTTACTATGGTGATAAGCATATGGTGATTTATTTAAGTATTTAAGTATTTGAAATACTCTAAATACACTCCCTCAAAATATTTTGTTACAAACTACATTTTATTTTTTCCACACCTGCAAAATACAAATTACAAAATACACTAAAGTAATTAAATACGTATTTAAAATACATTTAATTGAAATACTGCCATGTCTGCATGCTCGTACCATGATATCGTTACATTGACTGCATTTAGCCTATGTAAGTTAATGTGGTGTTACATAGGTAAATTTACCGTAGTAATGTTAGCTTACCTGTCCAATAGGATGAAAGCCAACTCCGGGTCTGTTTTTATACCGAATACAAAGTGGAGGTTTCTCCATGATTCAAAAGCCCTGCTATGGAAGTAAAATAATGTCAAATGTTTTTGAAACAAAAAGCCTGTTGAATTGCACTACTTGAAAAAAAAATAGGCATTGCATTAACCATGCTTGCATTTTAATGCATTGTATTTTTAGGGCTTGCATTTTTATGGGCTGAAATTCAACATGGTTGAATATTTAAGCTGTGAATATTTCAATTAAAAACATTTCAAACACATTTTCATTATTAAAAATTCAATAATCCATATTCACCTTTCATATTTCACTTCCAAAATATTCAAACTGTTTAAAAATACAACCTATAATATTCAACAGGCAATTTTCGGTCCATTTTATTTCGCTTTGCAAATTCGCTTCCACAAATTCAGTGGTTCAAATTCGACAGTAAATTCAACGGAACTGCAGGAAAAGCAGTAGATTACCGAGATACTCTCCATCTGCTGTTAGTCAACCTCACCAGCAGGAGATGCAAAAGCGCTTGTTGTTGACGAAGACCAGCAACAGTTAGAGCAAGCCATTCATTCATAAAACTCATTTAACAGCAATGCAAGTGTATTTGTGATTATTATGACGGCGGTTTTATGTTAAATTCAGTGTCTTCACGGTTACTTTTCCTGTGTAGCCTACAAGCATCTTTCTCTACCGTGAACAAGATTATAATAATGTTATTCCCCGATGCGGATATACAGATCCAATGTTACATTTTTGAGGTTGACATATATTTCTCTTGGTTGTTTAGTTGCCTTAACTTTATATTGTGGCGATGTGCTGCATGCAAGCTATTAGGGTTTCCCTCAATACTTCAGGATTCTCCTGCTGGACATATAAAACGCTTAAGGTATAGCTTAATGGACTAATTACAGTGATATAAAAGACCAAACTCGCAGGCAAGCAGATTGACTCAGAATAACGCGCAAAGTTTAATGCTGAGCGTTTCCCAGTGATAAAGTTGGCTTGACGTTGGACATTCGCACATTTAGGGACCGTCTCTAAAGTGTACACGACTTTGGTATACACGTTTCTAACTTCAATAGCATTTGAATAGAACGACTTACAGTCATAAAACCAACTGTAAAGTGTTCATGTAGTGTCAGGCATAATGCGCACCCTTTGGATTTTTGATATCCCTGCTGGAAAAACAGCAGGGATATCATGGGATGCTGGTGTGCTGGTGTGACCAGCCTGGGATGCTGGTGTGCTGGTGTGACCAGCCTGGGATGCTGGTGTGCTGGTGTGACCAGCATGGGATGCTGGTGTGCTGGTGTGACCAGCATGGGATGCTGGTGTGCTGGTGTGACCAGCATGGGATGCTGGTGTGCTGGTATGCTTGCTGTATGCATTAATTAAATGCATCCCATGCTGGTCAAACCAGCACCAACATTGGATGCTGGTTACACACATTGGAAACTATGCTGGTAAACAGTAATAGATGTTAAGGATGGTAGCCTGTTCACCAGGGTGGAATGCAGGACAGCTACATTGAATTTCGGTATGATGAAAATCATGAAAATACAAGCTTACATTAATACATGTAACAAGTTCATTTAATAATAACAAATAAACATTAATACGTTAATACAATAATAACAATTATTTAACAAAAAACAACACTCTTCTGGCTCAACAAGCAAATTACAATAAAACGCATTAACAACAATTGGTCTTAATTAAGTGCTCACTATGGGGTTCTAAAAATGAGTCGACTGCTTTGTGCTTTGTACTACACATTTGTCCTTGTCAACAGTAACCTGTTAACAGTTGCCTACTTTTTCAGATAAATTAGTATAAGTTGATGTGTATGCTCTCCGTTTATGTCGTTTTGTTCTGTCATCCTTACTGTATTGATCCTACTTTTTCAGGTAAATTACTAAATGTTGATGTGTATGTTCTTTGTTTATGTCGATTTGTTCTGTCGTCCTCAGTGTCATCTTAACTGTCCCACTAAGCAAAATGATGTCCAAAACACGTCTTTTCAACGTCTTTGTCACAAAAGTCGGACGTTGAAAAGACGTCCACTGAGGAGCCAGAATGAAAGTTTTTATGACGTCTTTTTTTGACGTGTTCTGCACATCCGATATCTAGATGTTCATCGAACCTTCTTATAAGGTTAAAACTAGTTCAGATGTGGCCATTGTGGATATTTTCAGCATCATTTATGGTCTCATTTAGACATAATTACTTTGACTATTGCTGTCAGATGCTCTTAGTGAGAATTAACAGAGGTTTAGACGTTGATATTTGTTTAATTTGAAGTGTCACCATTGTGGTGATCAGTGTTTGCTTTAGTTGGGCTCTTGGTCCCCTTTGTTTTTACTTTAACTTTTTTTTGGCTGCTGTGACAGTGTGTTTGTGTAACACAATTGTTGTGGCAAAGAAAGCCTAGAACAAGTATGAGGTGTTATCAGCTCAATGGGCATCTAATAATGTGTTTAAAGTTTTGTGTTTATATTTGGCATTAATAACCACCAACCTTGTGGAACTGTATTATTGGTGCCAAAAGCATTAAAATTATCACTTATCTGAAGGTGTATAAAAAGCATGTGCACATGATGTTTTGAGCAAATGTATCATATAGTCACATACAGACATCAAGATTTTGCATATGATTCACAACAGTGGTGACAATTTAAAAAAAAAAAAAAAACCTTCATGCTGCAATGCATGATGGGTAGCTTTCATAGTACAAAACTCCTCCTTAATTCCCAAGCTTTTTTGTTTTGATTGTCACCGTTGTTGTGATTCATATCCAAAATCTTGATGTCTGTGTGTGACTATGTGATACACTTGCTCAAAACATCATGTGCACATTCTTTTTATACACCTTCAAATAAGTGATCATTTTAATGCTTTAGGCACCAATATTGCAGAAAGTTGGTGGTTATGAATGCCAAAGCATCTGACAACATTAGATGCTTGTTTTGTAATGATTTCATGATCATCAATAAGATGAAAACACCTGATCTTACTTATTATTGGCTTTCTCTGCCACAACAATTGTGTTTTACAAACACACAGTTGAAGCAGTCAAATAAAAGTTAAAGTAAAAGGAAAGGGGACCAAGAGCCCAACTAAAGCAAACACTGATCACCACAATGGTGACACTTCAAATTTAAACAAATATCAACATCTAAACCTCTGTTAATTCTCACTAAGATCATCTGACAGCAATAGTCAAAGTAATTATGTATAAATGAGACCATAAATGATGCTGAAAATATGTCCACAATGGCCACATCTGAACTAGTTTTAAGCTTGTACGAAGGTTCGATGAACGTCTATATCGGACGTGCAGAACACGTCAAAAAAAGACGTCATAAAAACTTTCATTCTGGCTCCTCAGTGGACGTCTTTTCAACGTCCGACTTTTGTGACAAAGACGTTGAAAAGACGTGTTTTGGACATCATTTTGCTTAGTGGGGTCGTCTTGTTCTGTCATCTTAACTGTTGTCTCTTTCTGTCGTCTTGTTCTATCATGGTGACACACACATGACTCCAAATAATGCCATAAACATTCATTAAACAATATATGATGTAATATAAACCCCAAATGTATAAAACTGATAACAAAAACCAAGAAGAAACATAATTATTTAAATGAAATAGCATCAAATGTGAAGTGTCACACAGGGAATTCTGGGAATGTCCATTTAGAGAAACAACAGGAACAGAAAAAAGAGACGAGCAGAAACACAAGAACTACAACTGACTTCAGCCACAGCCTTAGATGAAATCAACTGAAGATAAAAAACATTAAATCTGTGAAGATCTCAGCAGAGGAGGATTAAACAACTCCACAAACAGCATTACCTGCTTCACTTATTACTAACCAGACTGACTTTATTTCTGTCAGACGTCTACAGTTCTGTTTTAACAGAGAATTAAAAGAGGTTTAGATGTTGATGATTTATTGTTTCATTTGAAGTCACCATGATGGAGATCAGTGACTGCTTTAGTTGGGCTCTTGACCCTTGACTTTCTGACATTAGTTTTTCTCTGCCTGCTGTAACTCTGTGTTTATTAGACATGTTGATTATGGCTAGGAAAGCAGAGAGAAAATGAATCATGTGATGTTGGTTGTGTATCAGTGATGGCAATCACCATGTTTGATTTACTGAGCTCTTATAGAGTCTTATCTTTGATCATATGTGTTATTAATTTTACATTATTGATTGTAGTAACCCTATGATTCTACAGCATGTGATCCATCATTGCTGTGATAATCAGAAGAATTTTTAAAACATTTTGTACAATAAAGGTTTGAACTGCTGTATCTTTCAGACACACACAGACATCAAGAGTCAGCGTATGAATCTCAACAATGGTGATGATAAAAGTGCAGTGCACTTGATGGAGCCTCCAATCAAAACTCATCAGTATCTCCCAGCATGCATTGCAGCAGGAATCCATTATGCTGAATTGCCTTAGTATTTTCTTTTATTATTATATCTGCTTTTATTTTTTATGTTGTTTTTGTTGCAGCTTTTTAGTAGCTTGTTTTGTGATGTTCAGAGTTTTATCTGATTATTGTGTTGATTGTCACCGTTGTTGAGATTCATACGCTGAATCTTGATGTCTGTGTTGGTTTAAATCGAGCAGTAGTTCAAAACCTTTTTTCTACACCATGTATTTTTAAAGTTCTTCAGATTATCTGTTGCTCGCTGCTGGCTTACAGAGATATTATACTCAATAATATGAAATATTTATTTTTAATATTATAATTAATATTATCACTTTGCTCATAAAGTGAGAGATAAGACTCTTTGTGAGATCAGTGAATCAGGCCACAATATGACGATTATGTCATCATTAACCTGCCATCATCAACTGGTCACATTTTCTCTCTGATTTTCATGCCATAACATTTGTGTTATTGTTTGTGTAACTGTTACCACACAGTTAAGGCAGTCAGAGTAAATCTGAAGTTAAAAAGTCAAGGGTCAAGAGCCCAACTAAAGCAAACACTCATCTCCATAATGGTAACTTCAAACTTTATTATTTTCAATAAAACATCAACGTCTGAACCTCTGGTAATTCTCAATAATTAGATTACAGGAAACCACAGCTGGCAGGTTTTTATTTTTTATTTTTTATATAAAAGTTCAGTTCAATGTTCAATGCCATAAAACCTAAAATATTACTACCGTATTTTTTACGGTAAAGCACTTGCAAGCTGCTAGTTTTTTACCGTAAACTTTAGTTCGGTGCCGTAAAAGCAAAAAAATTCTACCGTATTTTTTACGGTAAAGTACTGGCAACCAGCTTCCAGTTTTTCACCGTAATTTTAGTTTGATGATGTAAAACTTTGTAAAATTAGTAAACATTTGCTACCGTATTTTTTACGGTAAGTTACGGTAAATGCAACGGTAAGTTTTTTTTTTACAGTGTACTTCCAAAATCCGTACATTTAACAGTATATTAATGTAAAATTACATGAAATGTCCCGTGAGAGCTATTACAGTTTTTCACTGTATATAGTAAGGGTACATACCGTTAAGGAATTAACATTTTTTTCCGTTGCTTTTTTAGAGTTTTTTACTGTTAAAATTACGAACATTTTTTACAGTGTAGATGTGAATGTAAATAGATGTAAAATGAAACTTAGTACACCTGATTCCACTCATTATGGTAATCACAATCAATATCTTACAATAAGACTCTGCCCATTACATTAGTGGCCATTTTGAAAAGTACAGTATTCAATTTTTTGTGCTACTCCTCCTTCAAATTTTGTTCAATTTTTACGAAAATTGGCTCAGATGATCTTTGGACCGAGCCACACAGAAGTGACTGAACAGATATTTGATTTTTGCTACTGTTCCCGATATATTTTTCTCCAAATTTGACCTGTATTTGTTGCCTTATGGTAGTTAGCTTAGCATGCTAATTGGTTAGCATGAACCATGAACCATTCCGGTTGTGGGTTTGAATGCTGTGTGGCACATTCCCAGATCGCAAGAGGTATGTGGCCTTAAGTGGTGGAAAAGTTGCTTCTGTTCCAGACATGGTGCCTATATGTGAACGAAGTCGATAAATACAACATGCAGCAAATTTATACAAAAATTATTCATTTTGAATTGCTTCTCACTTGAACTATTGGACCTTCTTCATCTTGCCAAAAACATAACTTCCCAGTGGCGCAATGATATGAGTGACAGGTATCTGACGCAGAGATAATGGTTTCGAGCCCCACATGGCATGATTTTAAAAAATTGTGTGTAATGTTGTGTCATGTCGATTCCTTTATTATTCAACGTTGTACTAATCTTTCTTCCTCTTGGATTAATGTATGTCTTGTTCATTCTATGTTCATTCTCATCTGAACTTCTGTTCATTTTGAGTTCATTTTCACCTATACTTCTAAACCAGCTCTTTTTTCTTCAATTTCTGCTGTTTTTACTATTCCTGCTCTTGCTGCTACTTCAGGGGCTTGGCCCCGTATCGCTGCTTGCAGCTATATTTCCACTTGTTCCTTAACCTGTAACCAAGAATACTAACACACACAGACACAGTTTCTTCAAGAGTGGATTTGGTGAGGAGGAGAGTCTTCTCAAAACATTAAGATAACATGTTCTTTCTCTCAAGGAGAGGATACTTTAAATCTAACTGTAAAGTAAAGACTTTAACTAAGAAATGGTCTCTCAACTATAGGTTTCAATGACTCCTGAGACCATTGCTATCAGGGTAGAAAAGCAGATGGATGTAGTGACACTTGTTAAAGAAGTCCATATTTCATCTCTGAAAGCCAGGCTAAATGAGCAAGCACTGTTACTGCATTCCTGGCATGGGCCAGACCCTTACGTTACACCTCAGATATCAAATACAGACATTTAAAGGATACATGAAATAACATTTTCGAAAATCACACTGGTAATTTCTATAACAAAGTATAATCTCATAAGAAGTCATTCAACTCATTTGATATATAGAAGGAAAACTATTGATTAATACCTTGATTATAATCACTCATTAGATATACATTGAAGCAGCAGTGTGTTCCAGAATCCACTTCTTCAGGACTTCATAACAAAAACTTAACTTGAATCATTACAATAAGGGTGTTGCTTATTTATATGATTAACCTAAAATATCTGCATTTTTTTAATTAATGAAAGAATTGTGTTTACAAGGAACAGCAGTTCTAATACATACTTTTACCTAATACATTTATCAAAGTTAATTGAGTGATCACTAGGAACATACTATAACCATTGAACATGAAAAAAGGAGAAATTACAGTATTTTTTTAATAATAATATGTTTGTACTGTCATAATATGTTTGTACTGTCAAAAAGGGAGGTATTGTCAAAATGTCACCTGTAGTAAGTCAGTGTGGTCACTAGGAAAGCACTACAGCCTTTGGAACAGGAAAAAATACTTTAGGGGAATTACAGTAATATTTTCTTGAACTTATTCGTTTATTGTACGTACAGTAAGGGAGTTATTGTCAAAATGTCACCTGTAGTAAGTCAGTGTGGTCACTAGGAAAGCACTACAGCCTTTGGAACAGGAAAAAATACTTTAGGGGAATTACAGTAATTTTTTCGTAAACGTATTAATTTATTGTACGTACAGTAAGGGAGTTATTGTCAAAATTCCACCTGTAGTAAGTCAGTGTGGTCACTAGGAAAGCACTACAGCCTTTGGAACAGGAAAAAATACTTTAGGGGAATTACAGTAATTCTTTCGTAAACGTATTCGTTTATTGTACGTACAGTAAGGGAGTTTTAGTCAAAATTCCACCTGTAGTAAGTCAGTGTGGTCACTAGGAAAGCACTACAGCCTTTGAAACAGGAAAAAATACTTTAGGGGAATTACAGTAATTTTTTCTTGAACGTATTCGTTTATTGTACATACAGTAAGGGAGTTATTGTCAACATTCCATCTGTAGTAAGTCAGTCTGATCACTAGGAAAGTACTACAGCCTTTGGAACAGGAAAAAATACTTTAGGGGAATTACAGTATTTTTTTAGTAAACATATTCATTTATTGTACGTACAGTAAGGGAGTTTTAGTCAAAATTCCACCTGTAGTAAGTCAGTGTGGTCACTAGGAAAGCACTACAGCCTTTGAAACAGGAAAAAATACTTTAGGGCAATTACAGTAATTTTTTCTTGAACGTATTCGTTTATTGTACGTACAGTAGGGGAGTTTTTGTCAAAATTCCACCTGTAGTAAGTCAGTGTGGTCACTAGGAAAGCACTACAGCCTTTGGAACAGGAAAAAATACTTTAGGGGAATTACAGTAATTCTTTCGTAAACGTATTCGTTTATTGTACGTACAGTAAGGGAGTTTTAGTCAAAATTCCACCTGTAGTAAGTCAGTGTGGTCACTAGGAAAGCACTACAGCCTTTGAAACTGGAAAAAATACTTTAGGGGAATTACAGTAATTTTTTCTTGAACGTATTCGTTTATTGTACGTACAGTAAGGGGGGTTTTGTCAAAATTCCACCTGTAGTAAGTCAGTGTGGTCACTAGGAAAGCACTACAGCCTTTGAAACAGGAAAAAATACTTTAGGGGAATTACAGTAATTTTTTCTTGAACGTATTCATTTATTGTACGTACAGTAAGGGAGTTATTATCAACATTCCATCTGTAGTAAGTCAGTCTGATCACTAGGAAAGTACTACAGCCTTTGGAACAGGAAAAAATACTTTAGGGGAATTACAGTAATTTTTTAGTAAACATATTCATTTATTGTACGTACAGTAAGGGAGTTTTTGTCAAAATTCCACCTGTAGTAAGTCAGTGTGGTCACTAGTAAAGCACTACAGCCTTTGAAACTGGAAAAAATACTTTAGGGGAATTACAGTATTTTTTTCTTGAACGTATTCGTTTATTGTACGTACAGTAGGGGAATTTTTGTCAAAATTCCACCTGTAGTAAGTCAGTGTGGTCACTAGAAAAGCACTACAGCCTTTGAAACAGGAAAAAATACTTTAGGGGAATTACAGTAATTTTTTCTTGAACGTATTCGTTTATTGTACGTACAGTAGGGGAGTTTTTGTCAAAATTCCACCTGTAGTAAGTCAGTGTGGTCACTAGGAAAGCACTACAGCCTTTGAAACAGGAAAAAATACTTTAGGGGAATTACAGTAATTTTTTCTTGAACGTATTCGTTTATTGTACGTACAGTAAGGGAGTTTTTGTCAAAATTCCACCTGTAGTAAGTCAGTGTGGTCACTAGGAAAGCACTACAGCCTTTGAAACAGGAAAAAATACTTTAGGGGAATTACAGTAATTTTTTCTTGAACGTATTTGTTTATTGTACGTACAGTAAGGGAGTTATTGTCAACATTCCATCTGTAGTAAGTCAGTCTGATCACTAGGAAAGTACTACAGCCTTTGGAACAGGAAAAAATACTTTAGGGGAATTACAGTAATTTTTTAGTAAACATATTCATTTATTGTACGTACAGTAAGGGAGTTTTTGTCAAAATTCCACCTGTAGTAAGTCAGTGTGGTCACTAGGAAAGCACTACAGCCTTTGAAACTGGAAAAAATACTTTAGGGGAATTACAGTAATTTTTTCTTGAACGTATTCGTTTATTGTACGTACAGTAGGGGAATTTTTGTCAAAATTCCACCTGTAGTAAGTCAGTGTGGTCACTAGAAAAGCACTACAGCCTTTGAAACAGGAAAAAATACTTTAGGGGAATTACAGTAATTTTTTCTTGAACGTATTCGTTTATTGTACGTACAGTAGGGGAGTTTTTGTCAAAATTCCACCTGTAGTAAGTCAGTGTGGTCACTAGGAAAGCACTACAGCCTTTGAAACAGGAAAAAATACTTTAGGGGAATTACAGTAATTTTTTCTTGAACGTATTCGTTTATTGTACGTACAGTAAGGGAGTTTTTGTCAAAATTCCACCTGTAGTAAGTCAGTGTGGTCACTAGGAAAGCACTACAGCCTTTGAAACAGGAAAAAATACTTTAGGGGAATTACAGTAATTTTTTAGTAAACATATTCATTTATTGTACGTACAGTAAGGGAGTTTTTGTCAAAATTCCACCTGTAGTAAGTCAGTGTGGTCACTAGGAAAGCACTACAGCCTTTGAAACAGGAAAAAATACTTTAGGGGAATTACAGTAATTTTTTCTTGAACGTATTTGTTTATTGTACGTACAGTAGGGGAGTTTTAGTCAAAATTCCACCTGTAGTAAGTCAGTGTGGTCACTAGGAAAGCACTACAGCCTTTGAAACAGGAAAAAATACTTTAGGGGAATTATAGTAATTTTTTCTTGAACGTATTCGTTTATTGTACGTACAGTAAGGGAGTTTTAGTCAAAATTCCACCTGTAGTAAGTCAGTGTGGTCACTAGGAAAGCACTACAGCCTTTGAAACAGGAAAAAATACTTTAGGGGAATTACAGTCATTTTTTCTTGAACGTATTCATTTATTGTACGTACAGTAAGGGAGTTTTGTCAAAATTTCACCTGTAGTAAGTCAGTGTGTTCACTAGGGGGGGGGGGGGGGGGGGGGGTACAGTTTTAAGACCCAGGACCAGATAATATGATGAAAGAAGACCAGGAGTCGTGAAATTCAATCAAATAAGTAAAATTTTACTGAAGAATAGTTTGCAGTTAAATTGGTAGAGCCAGCGTCAAAGTCACGAGGAGGTCGCAAGCCAACTCTACCTTACAAACAAATCTCACACAATTATACCTTTTACAAGGACATGCATTACATAATCGTTTACTTCTGATTGGCTAAGAGAACATAAAGTCTAAACAATAATAAATTTTTGATAGATAAGTGGATATATCGCCATTAATCAGAATATTTGTCATCCATTTCCGAGATTTAAGTCCGTGGTGACCTTCTTCCAGGGTCCGAGAATGTTGTATATCACAAAGTTCAGAACCTGCAAAGAATATCAAACGCACACACACACAGAACACTGACAAACGTCTCGGTTACGGATGTAACCCTCGTTCCCTGAGTGGGAACGGAGACGTTACGTCGGATGACGACGATTGGGGTTTCGCTTAGAAGCCTATCACCTTCGAGTATATAAAACGAGCCAATGGCAATGAAATGCCATGGGTCTGCGGAATTTGCATAGCGTAACTCCGCCCGCCGCAGGGGGTATATAAGGAAGTACGCTGGCACAATGCAGACATGCCTTCGCTGAGGAGCCGAGACTGGCCCCAGGCGTTTTTCAGCGGTACAGCGGAAGTGGCAGGAAGACGTAACGTCTCCGTTCCCACTCAGGGAACGAGGGTTACATCCGTAACCGAGACGTTCCCTTTCGTGGTCACTCCGAGTTACGTCGGATGACGACGATTGGGGTTCCAGTCTAATCACGCCACCTCGGCTGTCTTCCAGTGCCCTGCGTAAGTCCGAGCTCCCTGTTGTGAGACTAGCACGAACGAAGGAGTCCTACTCAACACAGGGATACCAAGGTACACTGGGAAGCATATCTCCAGAGAGAAATATGCAATCATGCCCAGCCATTGATGGGGGGGACTTAGAATACACATATGACCCAGAGGGATGCATATGGAGAATCACTGGGGTGTCCAGCCGCAGGTGGAATTTTAAACCCCAGGGGTGGCAAGGTGGCTTGCCAAGGGAAAGACACACGCTCACAAGGAGACTTACAGTGGAATACACATGTGGGGGTTGCCCAGAGGGGGAACCATGCACATGGAGGCACCTAGTCAAGCGCAAAAGCTGCGTTATGGCAAAATGGCATAAGTCAGGCGTTGACGTCACCAGTGCTGGAGGAACTCAGAGCTTATCAGACTCACCTGAGAGAAATATCGCACGTATCCCGTCCGTGGAGAGGAATGGCGAGCAAGCGAAGACACCTGAGCAGAATCTAGCACCGGCTGGTTGAAGCGAGTACGTGAGAAGAAACTGGCTCTACTCGGAGATTATAGAATCTCGCGAATGTGTTGGGTGTCGCCCAGCCTGCAGCTCTACAAATGTCTGTTAGCGAGGCGCCATGCGCTAGAGCCCAAGAGGAAGCCACACTACGAGTGGAGTGGGCTTTCACAGCAAGGGGGCACGGACGACCTTGCTGCTGGTATGCCAAAGCAATGGTATCCACTATCCAGTGTGATAACCTTTGCTTTGAGAGAGCCTTTCCCTTCAGCTTCCCACCATGACAGACAAAGAGCTGGTCTGAGGTCCTGAAACACCGCGTCCTGTCTACGTAAGCACGGAGGGCGCGTACTGGACAGAGCAGTGCCAAGGCTGGGTCTGCCTCCTCCAGGGGCAGCGCTTGCAGGTTCACTACCTGGTCTCGAAAGGGTGTGGTAGGAACCTTGGGCACGTATCCAAGCCGGGGTCTCAGGATCACGTGAGAGTCAGCCGGCCCGAATTCCAGGCACGCTTCGTCAACCGAAAATGCCTGCAGGTCCCCTACCCTCTTGATGGAGGCCAATGCAACCAGGAGCGCTGTCTTCATTGACAGGAACTTAAGCTCCACTGATTGCAAAGGCTCAAATGGAGCACTCTGCAGGGCAGTTAGAACCACTGAGAGGTCCCAAGAGGGAACGAGGGGAGGACGAGGAGGATTCAGCCTCCTCGCTCCCCTCAGGAACCTGACGATCAGGTCGTGCTTCCCCAAAGACTTACCATCGACTGCTTCGTGATGTGCAGCAATGGCGGCAACATACACTTTTAGGGTGGAGGGAGACAGCCTTCGCTCCAACCCTTCTTGCAGGAAAGAAAGCACGACACTGATGGGGCATTTCGTGGGTTCTTGATGTTTAGAAGAACACCAGTTGACGAAGAGGTTCCACTTCAACGCATAGGCATGTCTCGTGGACGATGCTCTAGCGGAAGTGATGGTAGCCACCACCGCAGGTGGTAGGGTACTCAAACCTGCCTCGTCCCGTCCAGGAGCCACACGTGGAGGTTCCAAAGATCGGGACGAGGGTGCCATAAGGTGCCCCGTCCCTGAGAAAGGAGGTCCTTCCTCAGAGGAATTGGCCAGGAAGGTGCTGTCGCGAGGAGTACTAGTTCGGAGAACCAGGTCCGGTTGGGCCAGTACGGGGCAACCAAAATGACCTGCTCCTCGTCCTCCCTGATCTTGCGCAAGGTCTGCGCAAGGAGGCTCACTGGGGGAAACGCATACTTGCGTAGGCCCCGCGGCCAGCTGTGCGCCAGTGCATCCGTGCCGAGCGTACCCTCGGTCAGGGAATAAAACAGGTCGCAATGGGACGAGTCGTGGGAGGCAAACAGGTCTACCTGTGCGTCGCCGAACTGATCCCAAATCAGCTGGACCGTCTGGGGATGGAGTCGCCATTCTCCAGCGAGAGGCCGAACTCGAGACAGCTCGTCGGCCGCCTGGTTCAGGCGTCCCGGGATATAAATGGCTCGAAGCGACCTCAGATGCTTCTGACTCCATATGAGGAGGTGGCGAGCGAGTTGCGACATACGGCGGGAGCGTAGACCACCTTGATGGTTGATGTACGCTACTGTCGCGGTATTGTCTGATCGGACTAGTACGTGCTGACCCCTGAGCAGCGCATGGAAACGGTGCAGGGCGAGACGTACAGCCAGCAACTCGAGGCAATTGACATGCCAAAGGCGCTGGGGTCCTGTCCAGGAGCCCGCGGCAGCATGACCATTGCACATGGCGCCCCAGCCCGTGGTGGAGGCATCTGTTGATACAACAACATGCCGGGAAACTCGTTCTAAGGGCACTCCGGCCCGTAGAAAACTGAGGTTCGCCCACGGGGTGAAAGTCTGACGGCAGGCTGGAGTCACTAGGACTTGGAGCGTGCCGTGTTGCCATGCCCACCTCGGGACTCGATCGCGAAGCCAAAGCTGAAGCGGTCTCATATGAAGCAATCCCAGCGGCGTTACTGCGGCTGCGGATGCCATATGCCCCAGGAGCCTCTGAAAAAGTTTCAGTGGAACCGCACTCTTGCCCTCGAACTGACGAAGACAAGTCAGCAGTGACTGCGCGCGCTCGCTCGTAAGCTGCGCGCACATGGCGACCGAGTCGATCTCCATACCGAGAAAAGAGATCCTCTGCACGGGGCAGAGTTTGCTCTTCTCCCAGTTGACCCGAAGGCCCAGACGAACTAGGTGCCGGAGCACTAGGTCCCTGTGTTCGCAAACCTGGTCTCGAGAGTGAGCTAGGATCAGCCAGTCGTCGAGATAGTTCAGGATGCGAACCCCGTGTTCCCGGAGGGGAACAAGGGCTGCCTCGACGACCTTCGTAAAGACGCGAGGAGACAGGGCTAGCCCGAAAGGGAGAACCGCGTACTGGTATGCCTGCCCCTCGAAAGCAAACCGTAGAAACGGTCTGTGTCGAGGTAAAATGGAGACATGGAAGTAGCCGTCCTTCAGGTCGATCGCTGCAAACCAATCCTGCGGCCGCACACACTGGAGGATGTGTTTGGCCGTTAGCATCTTGAACGGCAGCCTGTGAAGGGAGCGGTTCAAGACGCGCAGGTCGAGGATTGGCCGTAACCCACCGGACTTCTTGGGTACAATGAAGTAAGGGCTGTAGAAGCCGGACTTCATCTCGGCTGGAGGGACAATCTCGATCGCACCCTTCGCCAGTAGGGTGGCGACCTCCGCTCTCATGACAGGGGCATTGCCACCGACCATAGTGAAGCGGACTCCCCTGAAGCGGGGAGGAGATCTCGCGAACTGAATCGCGTAGCCGAGCCTGATGGTTCTCGCGACCCAGCGGGACAGTCTGGGAAGCTCTAGCCAGGCCTCCAGAAAGTGCACCAGCGGGGTCATACGAACCACAGACGTACCGTCGGTGGGGCAGCGAGGCGGAATGACCGGCACCGGCGAGGGTGGCATAGCGGCCCTGTGCGGGGGCACGGTCATTAACCGCGTCCTGCCAGAGGAGGCCAGGGGAGGGCGCGCGTCCCACGGGGGCGTGCTCTGGCAGGGGTCTGGCGACAGAGGGGGATGAGAGGAGCGTGGCCCGTGGGCGGCGCGTGCTGTCATCCCGCACCTCTGGGACAGAGGGGGGCGGCAGTGGCGGGACCCGAGGGTGGCGCGCACTGTGGCCCTCAGGCTCTGTGGGCTCAGGATTGGGGATTTCGATTCTGTCTTTAACCACATTAGGGTGCTGCCCGTCGTGGGACGAGCAGCGGGGAGTGGAGAACAAAAGATTCTCCCCCGGCCCTCCACCGGGGGAAGGAGTGGCCCTGCTACCACCTCCTGAACAGAAAGGAAAGCCAATCCTGAGCTGCCCGTCTCAGGAGCGCCGCTTGGCCTGGCGTTTAGCGGGCGGCGGGGCTGGAGAGGGCTGTGGCGCCTTCCTGCGGCTTCCTCCACGACGCGGCCTAGATGACTGCTGCTGGGGCCGTGCGGGAGGGGCGGGAGCCGCAGGAGGGCGCCCTCGGCGGCGAGCAGGCTGAGGATTCTGTGCCGGCGGCTTAGCAGCAACAGCACGCCGGGGCAGAATATGCTTGATGGCCTCAGTCTGCTTCTGAGCAGTCGAGAACTGTTGGGCAAAGTCCTCGACCGCACCGCCGAAAAGGCCGGCCTGGGATATGGGAGCGTCAAGCAGACGAGTCCGCTCGGGCTCACGCATATCAGCCAGGTTCAGCCAGAGATGTCTCTCCTGGACCACAGCTGTGGACATCACCAGACCCAGGGAGCGCGCGGTCACTTTCGTCGCCCGGAGAGCGAGGTCAGTGGCGGCGCGCAGCTCATCAAAGAGCCCTGGGTCTGTCCTACCCTCGTGCATGTCACGGAGCATCTTGGCCTGGTAAACCTGCAAGATGGCCATGGCATGCAGAGAAGCAGCTGCCTGTCCCGCCGCTCTGTAAGATTTCACAACCATGCTGGACGAAAATCTACAGGCTTTGGATGGGTGCTTTGGATCACCACGTGATGAAGCGCTTGCCGGACACAGCTGCATCGCGACAGAACGTTCAACCGTGGGAATCCCAGTGTACCCACAAGCATCAGCTCTATCGAGGGGAGGAAAGGCGGAGAAAGCCGACGAACGATCGCGGGAAGACATGGGAGCCTTCCAGGACCGCGTGACTTCCTCATGCACTTCCGGGAAGAAAGGAATTGGGGTTGGGCGGCGACGGGTGTCAGCGGCCGCTCCCAAAAACCAATCGTCCAGCCGCGAGCGCACTGGATCGGGTGGCGGGGACCACTCAATACCAATGGCCGCGGCTGCCCGGGAAAGCATGGCGGTCAGCTCGGGATCAGACTCGGGCAACGCTGACACACCCGAGGGCGGCAACGCAGCCGAATCCTCACTTCCCGAGGACTCGCGCCCACCTTGTGATGCTGCGATCGACATGGTATCTTCCTCTGGAGCTCCAAACGAGACGCGCTGGGGCTCCGAAGAGGGACCAGCGGTCTCAGTTTGTACACTCGCGGGTACCGATGCTGAAGAGGGGTGTGTGGACCGTGGACGTGTCGGCGGTATGTCCCACACAGTTACCCTCAGGTCACCCCGGCCACCAGCCGAAGTACTAGCCCTCTCGGAGCCAGTAGATCGGGGTGTGGGTAGGGGGACTCTCGCTCTGACGAGCTCATTGAGTCTCGACCGCAGCATGGAGATGGTCATATTCCCGCAGTGGGAACATGAGTCATCCACGAACGCTGCTTTAGCGTGATCAACGCCCAAACACGCTAAGCAGAGTTCGTGCCCATCAGAGAAAAATATCTCGCGACCGCAACCAGAAGTGCACGGGCGAGGCATCTTTAAAAAGACGTGCCGCGTGCAATGCTCTTTTTGTGAGAGGATAAACTCCGCGGATGCTGAAGCGAACAGGGAGAAAACACACTAACTGTCAGATCACTGAACAGATCAGCAGGGTAGTGAGCACTCGCTGAAATCGCCGTCACACCAACACCGGAGAGTTCGCTCGTCTCGAAGGTAAGAGAAGACTAACTCAGAATATTTGGCTTACAGGAGTGGAGAAGTTCTCGGCTCCGAAGCGAAAGCATGTCTGCATTGTGCCAGCGTACTTCCTTATATACCCCCTGCGGCGGGCGGAGTTACGCTATGCAAATTCCGCAGACCCATGGCATTTCATTGCCATTGGCTCGTTTTATATACTCGAAGGTGATAGGCTTCTAAGCGAAACCCCAATCGTCGTCATCCGACGTAACTCGGAGTGACCACGAAAGGGAACAACAGTTCTCTTCGAGGCTGAAGAAGGCCTGAGCTCATTATCAGAAGAGCAGTCCACCTTAACAGGCTGATAAAACATTTCACTCCAGGAAAGCAGGAACGATAATATGCCCCTTTACTCCACTCCCTAAAGAAATACACATGAGATGTTCACTTAATGAAAATAAGGTGAAATTATGTATAAATTGACCCTCAAACTTATACAAGTCAACTAAGACAGATATATAGATGCAGATATGTGGATATTGTTGTGAAATATGCAATTATTCTATTGTAATCATGGCTTGTTGTATATTAAGTATTTATGGGTCATAGTAAACCACAATTGTAACTAATAAAAAGTACCATAAGTAGTTGTTAAACAATTTATTAAGAAAGTGTTTACTGTAAAACACTTGTATTAATAATCATTGTAACCATATATTGAGAAAATAGTTTAAGAAAAACACCTGAACTTGTTTTATAAAGATTTTTATTATGAAGCTGGTTTATTAAGGAAAACACTGTAACTTGTTTTATAAATATTTTTATTATGAAAATGGTTTATAAAGAAAAGCATACCACACTGAATGTTGTAAGCATTTATTAAGCAGATGATGGTGGCAGAGTAGAGAGGAATTGAAAATGTATTAGAAAGAGCTTGGCAAAAGAAAGGAGAAAAATGCCATCATTACCGTCTATGTGTTGCGGACGAGATACAGAAGATACAGCCATGATGGAAAGGTCCAGAAAAAGAGGACAAAGAGACGAAGAGTTTTATATGCGAAAGTCCTAAGGGGTCTTCCAGAAATAATGACAGTTCAAGATTTTGTGTTTGACCAATTGGCTGTAAAAGACTCAATGTATGCAGAGGGAGTTTCCAGGAGGGGGGGGATTTCTGAACATGTCAAAAAGTTGATGGACTTTAAAAAGGACTGTAAAGGAATGTCCAGCCAGATGCAGATTCACCAAGGACGTCTCCGGTGTTAGATACCTTGCCATTGCACCTCATGAAGTTAAAAGCTTGTAAATTGTTTGGTTTTGATTTACTTACAATATATATAATATATATGCAATACATGAGTACAGAGTCTCTCTCGCCGCTCTCTGAATCCCAAGACAATTATCATCAAAAGGCCCCTTGCATGTGAACACAACCCAAGGGCACACACTGGAATGCACCTAAAAGAAAATGAATACAGAAATGATTAGGATACATACTTGATTGTTGAATTTTTAATAAGAATAAAGTAATCATTCAAAAGGATATATAAAAAGGATATATACAGTACAGTAAGGATACATACAGTACGCAAAAATGTTTTTGTAAAAGTTACAGTTATTCACCAAAGAGATTTTTTTCATGTTCCAAAGGTTGTAGTATGTTCCTACTGACCAGACTGACTTACTACAGGTGGAATTTTCACAGTACCTCCCTTACTGTACGTTCAGTATACAAATAATAATTTTAAAAAATTACAGTAATTCCCCTAAAGTATTTTTCCTGTTCCAAAGGCTGTAGTGCTTTCTTATTGACTTACACTGTCCTACACTGACTTACTACAGGTGAAATTTTGACAATACCTCCCTTACTGTACGTACTGAAGGGTTGGGGTCAGAATTCCCCGTCTCTTCAATTTAATTATATATGTTGTTGTTGAAATTGTTGTCTAAAAGTAGGGCTGGGTATCGTTTAAAGAAATTCGATACTGATACCTTGACTTCGATACCGGTTCCTGAATGGTACTTTTTCCGATACCAATTTTACGAAAGAAAAAAAAATCAGTTTTAACAACATTACCTTAAAAAAATGAAAAGTGAACAGAGATTATGTAAGGGTTAATGCCTGACGAGGTGTCCATTGTCAGGTATTAATGGAAGACGGCGAGGCGTGAACCGTACGACGCGCAGCGTACTTCCGCCGAAGTCCGCTTATACCATGGTTACTTGCCAAATAACACATTTTTAAAACATTAGTTTATATTTTAATTAGTTTTACAATCGAAATCTAAAGTTTTTACAAACAATAACTTGGTTTCCCTGGTTACGCCTGACAGGTTATTCACTAGGTGTCCTCTATCACTTTTTAATGGACACCCTGCAGCCAGTCAGAATCGAGTATTCACCCAGACCATGGTATAAGCGCTGAATTAGAGACGGTAAAAATGAGTGGGTCACGCCCGAAAACCGCAACAGGCCAATCGTGGCTTAGCAACCGTATTTAGGCGAAGGGTCAATTCCGAGTCCTTATAGCAGCAGGAATAAAAAGCGGTTCTTAAACTGGATTGTTATGGTGGAAAAAAGACATGTAGTGTCTCCTAGACTGTATCCTGCTTTTATGAGCCTTCATTTTAAAACACCCATTTGCTGTTTGGTTGCATGTTTTGTTGAATTATTTTTTCAAATGTTTCTTTGTGCTTTCAGGTACTGCCTCTTGCTGCCAACCACGGAGAAAATGAAAGTGAAGTTAGACCAGGTTCAAGCTGCGCAAATCTTGAGGTCAGGGCACAACCCGTTCTGTGACAGCAGTCAGTAGGGCTGTACAATATGACCAAAATGTCATATCCTATTTCATACCCCGATAACGATACATATCCCGATAACAGGGCTCTACGGTAACTTTTTTTTTATTAGGAGCACTTGTGCTCCTAATTAAAAAAATCTAGGAGCACAGTCCAAAATTTAGGAGCACAGATAATTGAACGTTTTTCAATGACACAATATTACTGTGCCACATATAACATGCACAAGTATGGAGAGCATGAGAAAAGAGAATTCAGAAACATAGCATCTTACAGAAGTTTATGTGATGAAGTTGGGGTCGGCGTGATTGAGACTCATGCTTTTATTACTCAAAACAATAATAAACAAAAGGCGCGCACACAGCGCTTGCACCGTAGCCTCGCTACAGCATTAAAGGACAATTCCAGTGAAAAATGAACCTAGGGGTAATTAACACATGGTTACCGAGTCGATCGTTCCCTGAGATGCGTTTTCATGATAATCGAATATAAAGTGTTTTATCTTTAAAAACAGATAAGCCTTGTTAGTGGTAATAACTAGCGATTTACTTTTACTTACTCTGTGCCCCATATACTATTGTTAAGAGCTAATCTGTTTTTAAAGATAAAACACTTTATATTCGATTATCATGAAAACGCATCTCAGGGAACGATCGACTCGGTAACCATGTGTTAATTGCCCCTAGGTTCATTTTTCACTGGAATTGTCCTTTAACAACACTTTTTCACTTTCTCCGATCACTCTCTCCACCTCCGACGTATGAGTCCTAGTCCTCCTCTCTCTCTCGTCTCTGAGTCGACAGCGGCTTATATCCCGTCTCTCCACGCCAATTACTGCAATAAGACACAGGTGTTTGTCATTTGCACTTGACCTACTTACATACCGCTTGTCTCCTTTCTCTCTCTCCCATTATAGACCGCGCTGAACCACGCCCCCCTCGCCACAGTTTACCTTTACCTACCTTCCTCAATTAATAAAATATCATGAGTTACCGTTGGAATTTCTGTAACTCATGATATTTATTTGCATCATAAAGGTTTATGGAATAAAGAATAAGTTAACGCTATAGTTTAACTGCTTAGTAAGGTCATCACTCTTCCAGTGACAAACATGGCATTAGCTAGATTTGTGGGTAATCTAATTTAGCAAATGTAAGCGATGTTAAAGAGTATTTAGAAGCGACGAATTAGGGAGAACCATTGTCATTAATTGGCTGTTATAAACCCCAATACCGATTTAAATTAAATTAGTTCAGATTGGCCAATAATATCGGACAGCCAATTAAAGGAGAACTCCGGTCAATTTTTAACATTGAGCTCATTTTTTTGTCAATTTGGAGTGCTGTCAATACAGAGAACAACGACAAAAATCGGTGTTGTCTACACCGTGTTATCCTCCTTTTAAAATTTGCACCCTGTTGACTTCAATGGGGCAAGTTTTAAACCTGCTTTTAGCCTCTTAACATCCTTGATGTGTCATTACAAGTGCCCAGCCAATGTGAGTGATTCCTTCAGAGTGAACACGGGTGAATCTGACTGCAGTAGATGTGAAAGATATTAATAAAAATGATGAATTTGAACTTGAATTTTTGAACTTGAATTTTAGAAAACTGAATTTGAAGTTCCGAATTTCTTCATCTTGAAAACTTGAATCTGTATTTTTTTAAACTTAATATTTGCAGTATACGAATTCAGAACAAAAAAACTAGCTGTTTGAAAATACATGTCTATAAAATTCAGCCATAAAAACATTTCAATTTGTTAAATTTCAAATGTTCAATATTCGTTTAAAAAAAATCAAATTCAGAACTATTTAAACTACCACCTAAAATTCAATTTTGTTAGATTACACTTGCAAATAATTCAAATTTACACAATTCAAATTCAAATCGTTTTGTCATATTATGAGCTCCATACAGTTCCGTTGAATTTACTGTCGAATTTGAACCACTGAATTTGTGGAAGCGAATTTGCAAAGCGAAATAAAATGGATCGAAAATTGCCTGTTGAATATTATAGGTTGTATTTTTAAACAGTTTGAATATTTTGGAAGTGAAATATGAAAGGTGAATATGGATTATTGAATTTTTAATAATGAAAATGTGTTTGAAATGTTTTTAATTGAAATATTCACAGCTTAAATATTCAACCATGTTGAATTTCAGCCCATAAAAATGCAAGCCCTAAAAATACAATGCATTAAAATGCAAGCATGGTTAATGCAATTGTCACAGGTCGGGGTGGAGCGCCAGCGGGCCGCCCACCCCTCCACTTGCGTGCCACCCCTGAGGAGCTGACCGTGGACACAAAGGAAAAGGCAGACACAGACTTCAAAATAAATATACTTTATTAAATAAATAAAAAGTCTCTTAAAAGTCTCTTCGGCATTCTCTTCAGGGCTCAGGCAGAGAAGAGGTTACGCATCTCACCAGCGTAGCTGCACACTCACAGGGCTCAGGCAGAGAAGAGGTTACGTATCTCACCAGCATAGCTGCACTCTCACAGGGCTCAGACAGAGCAAAGGTTACGTATCTCACCAGCGTAGCTGCACACTCACAGGGCTCAGGCAGCGAAGAGGTCACGTATCTCACCAGCGTAGCTGCACACTCACAGGGCTCAGGCAGAGAAGAGGTTACGTATCTCACCAGCATAGCAGCGTAGCTGCACACTCACAGGGCTCAGGCAGAGAAGAGGTTACGTATCTCACCAGCATAGCTGCACTCTCACAGGGCTCAGACAGAGCAAAGGTTACGTATCTCACCAGCGTAGCTGCACACTCACAGGGCTCAGGCAGCGAAGAGGTCACGTATCTCACCAGCGTAGCTGCACACTCACAGGGCTCAGGCAGAGAAGAGGTTACGTATCTCACCAGCATAGCAGCGTAGCTGCACATTCACAGGGCTCAGGCAGAGAAGAGGTTACGTATCTCATCAGCGTAGCTGCACACTCACAGGGCTCAGGCAGAACAAAGGTTACGTATCTCACCAGCATAGCAGCGTAGCTGCACATTCACAGGGCTCAGGCAGAGAAGAGGTTACGTATCTCACCAGCGTAGCTGCACATTCACAGGGCTCAGGCAGAGAAGAGGTCACGTATCTCACCAGCGTAGCTGCACACTCACAGGGCTCAGGCAGAGAAGAGGTTACGTATCTCACCAGCATAGCAGCGTAGCTGCACATTCACAGGGCTCAGGCAGAGAAGAGGTTACGTATCTCATCAGCGTAGCTGCACACTCACAGGGCTCAGGCAGAACAAAGGTTACGTATCTCACCAGCATAGCAGCGTAGCTGCACACTCACAGGGCTCAGGCAGCGAAGAGGTCACGTATCTCACCAACGTAGCTGCACACTCACAGGGCTCAGGCAGAGAAGAGGTTACGTATCTCATCAGCGTAGCTGCACACTCACAGGGCTCAGACAGAGCAAAGGTTACGTATCTCACCAGCGTAGCTGCACACTCACAGGGCTCAGGCAGCGAAGAGGTCACGTATCTCACCAGCGTAGCTGCACACTCACAGGGCTCAGGCAGCGAAGAGGTCACGTATCTCACCAGCGTAGCTGCACACTCACAGGGCTCAGGCAGCGAAGAGGTCACGTATCTCACCAGCGTAGCTGCACACTCACAGGGCTCAGGCAGAGAAGAGGTTACGTATCTCACCAGCATAGCAGCGTAGCTGCACATTCACAGGGCTCAGGCAGCGAAGAGGTCACGTATCTCACCAGCGTAGCTGCACACTCACAGGGCTCAGGCAGAGAAGAGGTTACGTATCTCACCAGCATAGCAGCGTAGCTGCACATTCACAGGGCTCAGGCAGAGAAGAGGTTACGTATCTCATCAGCGTAGCTGCACACTCACAGGGCTCAGGCAGCGAAGAGGTCACGTATCTCACCAGCGTAGCTGCACACTCACAGGGCTCAGGCAGAGAAGAGGTTACGTATCTCATCAGCGTAGCTGCACACTCACAGGGCTCAGACAGAGCAAAGGTTACGTATCTCACCAGCGTAGCTGCACACTCACAGGGCTCAGGCAGCGAAGAGGTCACGTATCTCACCAGCGTAGCTGCACACTCACAGGGCTCAGGCAGCGAAGAGGTCACGTATCTCACCAGCGTAGCTGCACACTCACAGGGCTCAGGCAGCGAAGAGGTCACGTATCTCAACAGCGTAGCTGCACACTCACAGGGCTCAGGCAGAGAAGAGGTTAATAGTATTTCACCAGCGTAGCTGTACACTCACAGGGCTCAGGCAGAGAAGAGATTAATCGTATTTCACCAGCATAGCTGTACACTCACAGGGCTAAGGCAGCGAAGAGGTCACGTATCTCACCAGCGTAGCTGCACACTCACAGGGCTCAGGCAGAGAAGAGGTTACGTATCTCATCAGCGTAGCTGCACACTCACAGGGCTCAGACAGAGCAAAGGTTACGTATCTCACCAGCGTAGCTGCACACTCACAGGGCTCAGGCAGCGAAGAGGTCACGTATCTCACCAGCGTAGCTGCACACTCACAGGGCTCAGGCAGCGAAGAGGTCACGTATCTCACCAGCGTAGCTGCACACTCACAGGGCTCAGGCAGCGAAGAGGTCACGTATCTCAACAGCGTAGCTGCACACTCACAGGGCTCAGGCAGAGAAGAGGTTAATAGTATTTCACCAGCGTAGCTGTACACTCACAGGGCTCAGGCAGAGAAGAGATTAATCGTATTTCACCAGCATAGCTGTACACTCACAGGGCTAAGGCAGAGAAGAGGTTAATAGACAGCTGTGACTGCGTGTGAACAGCAGAAACACAATTCCCACACTTGTATATTCACCACACACTGTTCACTCGTGCTCATCTCCACAATAGAACTGCAATTCAACAGACTCAAGGTGCAAACAACGGCTTACACACGCAATCCAGCCGAAATCTTCTGTCTCTGTCCTTCTCTTTCTCTCGCGGCCTCCCGCCGCATCTGCGGCCGCGGCCGCTCACGTGCTGCGCGCCTCACATCTCCTCGTGCCCTCCTCGGGCTTCTCTCTCCGCTCGTGCCTCTCTCTCCCTCGTGCCTCTCTCCCCGCTCCTCACCGCCAAAGTGTCCTTTTATGAGCCCCCCTTCCTCCTCCATGTCCCAATCACCATCCTGTATCCTCTCCTCTCACACCTGCCGCGAGTTTCCCTCATCAAGCCTCGCCCGCCGCCATGACACTCACGTGAGAACCCGGAACCGTCCTGATGTTTCCGCAGAAGCGCTCCCCGGGGGAAACATTCTCAAAAAAAAAAAGGTTCCCGCCTTCGTCACCCCCGTGACACAATGCCTATTTTTTTTCCAAGTAGTGCAATTCAACAGGCCTTTTGTTTCAAAAACATTTGACATTATTTTACTTCCTGCTGATGTTGATCCGATTCACGTTTGGCCTGACGAGCTTCAGCAGATAAAACTTTTTTTTTTTTTTTTTATCATTATGTGCAGTTTGTGTTGTGCTGGGAGCAGGTCGTTTCTTAGTGTTAGCAGACTCCATGTCATAAGTTGCAGTGTCGTCGCTGTTGAGTGCAAAGTCAGTAGATGAGGCCAGAGGCTTGGGAACGCACATGCAGGTCTCAGTCACGTCACTGGATTTTGCGGTAAATCCGACCCGGAGCCTTCACATAGAAATAGGAATACTTGCTTTCAGAGGTAATATATATATATAATATCTCATTTGTATTATTAAAATGTAAGAAAAAAAAATTGTACAATCACTATAAATGTTTGGGGTCATATTGACCCCAAAGATCATGAGTGTAAACGAGTATCGTAATAGGGTTAACACAAACAAAGGAGTATTGGGACATGACTGTTAGTGATGTTAATAAGCAGAATCACTGAAGAGAAACTAACAACTACAACTGACTTCCAGCTTACACACACACACACACACAATAAAAGTAGTTCTTATGGGTGGTCGAGCTAGGTGTTATATAACACCACTGTCATACAAAGAACCTGTTAAGCACCTGAATAATTCTTTAAAGGTTCTCCAACTCTCTATTAGTTTCTTAATGTAGTTGGGGAAATTATTCAAAAATGACATTAAAATACACTTAAAAAAAAAAAAAAAAAAAAAACACCAAAAAGGTGCCCAACAAATACCATTAAGGAAATGACGGTTAAAGATAATTAAAAAAGAAATGGTCAACACTGTAAAAAGTGAATAGTTGGATCAACTTAAAAAAATTACTTCAATTGGTAACACCTAAATAAATTAAGTTTTCTCAACTTAAATTATCGTGAAAAACGTGATAATTTAAGTTGAGAAAACTTAATTTATTTAGGTGTTACCAATTGAAGTAATTTTTTTAAGTTGATCCAACTATTCACTTTTTACAGTGAATGACTGGCAGACCGTCTGCCAAACAAACAACTAAAATCAGGGTAAAATATCATAATTTTTTAACAATGTTTTAATTTAGTGTTGTTATTTTACAAGAATGTCCTAAATTAATTTTGTGAAACACTCTCTGTATAACTATTAAGCAACATGCAGTATATCATCTGTGTTTGTAGATCTTCTCCTGGACTGAAGCACAGGCTCTAATCTTCAGCACAATGGTAACCTCAAACACAAACGCTGCTAAAAGCACTAAAAGTGGTTCATTGACTTGTAATCACAGGGGAACCACTTTAAGTGCCGTATAGCATCTTTAAAGGTGATATACAGCATCTTTGTCAAATGGTGCTATGTAGAACCACAAGAGTCTTGAAAAAAAAAATCCCTGACTTTCAATGTATAGACCTGCAATATAGACCTTTTAAAATTCTACGATATTCCAGAAATTCCATGACCCGTGGGAACCCTGTATATTAACTGAAGGAGCCATTTGTTGTATTGTAAAGTTGTTGTTGTCCATTGAGTGGCGCTGTGACTCAGTATAATTACAGCACATGAGCAACAAGTGTGTGAGAGTTGGTAATTGGGAAGCACACAGTTTGTGATCGCACTGCAGAGTAGCGTGCAAGATGGATTAGAGTCACTGTGTCTACAAGTTATGGACTTTGTGTGTACGTGTTTGTAAACAAGGAAAAGCCACAATAAGTTTTGAGACAATGTTTATTGGAGCACAATTAAGGAAGACATCTGTCTGCATGGACTCTGTTTGTACGCGTTCTAAACTTGCACATCTTATTAGAAAAGCCATTAATATGAGTGTTAAACAAATGCACCAGTTATAAATCTGGCATTCAAACTTTAATTAGGTAGCACAAAGAGCAGGCAATAAGAAAAAAAATAAGCATTCCTATTATTCCAGTGGAAAATAAGAACATGGAAAGTAAAAGGATTTACCCAGTCAACACTATGATCTCACAGTGATGTCACCATGTGGTCACAACGTCAGCAATCTGAGTTCACAGTGTTCTAAAAGTGTAACCTCACAGCGCTCTCACTGTGTGCTCAAACTATGACCACAATATGAGCTCATCCCAGCTAGAAATGTTATTGTTCTATGAATGTTTTGAGAGCATTATGTTATGTTCTTGTAATATTTTCTGTAGCTAATTTTATTTTTGTAACCAGAATGTTCTCCTAAAAGGTAGGATAACACTCTCTATAAACATTTCAAACATGTTTAGTGATGACATTGATAGAACATTATCCCCCCTAACATTCTTAGACAGTTATAGCGGGAAGTTTCGATGTTTAGAAATTATGTTTAAGAGGTTTACATGTTGAAGTTTGTTTGAAGAGTTTGGTTTGGTCACCATTGTAGAGGTCAGTGTTTGCTGTAGTTGGGCTCTTTGGTCTTGACTAGGGCTGGGCGATTTATATCGTGATATTGTTATGCGTATCTCGTCAGTAAAGCCGGTTCCTTGATTAGTAGTAAATCGCCATCACCTGCTTTCAGATGAAGCGGCATTTACTACAAAGAACCGTAGTTAACTGACAAGCTGAGCCATATCGCATTAATATCGCGGACGTATCGCCAGCGATAATTAATGCGATATGGCTCAGCTTGTCAGTTAACTACGGCTCTTTGAACACAGCAAAAACTCCAGTGTTAAATTAACACTCCTGGGAGTGTATGAGTCCACACTCAAGAGTGTTTAAGTTAATGAGATAATTAAGTGATTAATTTAGTGATGATTGAACATTATTGAAGATACCTGATGTTAACAAGCAGAATCACTGAAGGAGAAAATCACAAATTGTAAGTTACCGTTATGACGATCAATGGTTGCTTTAGTTGGACTCTTGACCCATATATTATTAACTTTAGATTTTGTTTGTCTGTTGTTTCTGAATTATAATCACCAGTTGAACAAAGAAAAAAGTGATCTGATGGTGTTGGTTATGTAATGACAATCATCATTTGAACTTGATCACTGAACTCATTAAAATCCTTCTTTCTGACTTCGATTTATGTTTTACAGCATAACTGTGAATCTGCATAAATGCCCAGAATTTTTGATATAATATAAAGGATTTCTTAAAAGTTGTTTAAAAAAAAACAACATTCTTTTAGGCACACACAGATGTCAAGATTCAGTCTATGCATCTCAACAATGGTGAGGAGCAGAATATTCAATTAGGAAAAGTAAATTACATAGACAATTCAGATCATAATTTATTCATACCGCAATGCATGATGGGAGCCATTAATGAGTTGTGATTGGTGGCAGCCACTGCAACATGCTTTATTATTGTCACCATTGTTGAGATTCACAGGCTGATTATTGATGTCTGTGTTTTAAATTAATTTATCTGAATGTCTTTTGATCAGAACAATGTTTATTAAATATTTTGAATTATAAGTAAAGTACTGATAATCATAGGCTGAAGAATCACTAAACTGCTGCTAACAAGTTAAACCAAATTATCTCAATAAGTTTCCTTTTTCAGATCACAGCATGATTATGACAAAACATAACCAACACTATAAGATTACATTTTACTTTGTTCAATTAACTATTATAAATCAATAACAGCACACAAACAACAGTAAATATTAAAGTAAACATATAATGGTCTAGAGCCCAACTAAAGCAAACACCCATCACCTTAATGGTAACTTACAATTTGTGATTTTCTTCTTCAGTGATTCTGCTTGTTAACATCAGGTGTCTTCAATAATGCTCAATCATCACTAAATTAATCACTTAATTATCTCCTCAGCCCTAAATGCCACTTCATCTGAAAGCAGGTGATGGTGATTTACTACTAATCAAGGAACCGGCTTTACTGACGAGATGCGCATAACAATATCGCGATTTAAATCGCCCAGCCCTAGTCTTGACACTTTAAATGTTAGTCTTTCTCTGGCTGCTGTAGATGCTTATTATAGCAAGAGAAAATGTGGTCAAGTATGCTGGCTACTTACATCATTAAAATCAAGATCAGTGAACAATAAGTTTTAAAACTCTGCAGTAAGACAAACACAAACCTCAAGAATCAGCCTGTGAATCTCAATAACGGTGACGTGTTTCATGCCACAATGCATTCTGGGTGCATCATACAAAACTTATCAGTGGCTCCCAGAATGCACTGCGGTATGAAGCATGTCACCGTTATCGAGATTTACATGCTGATTCTTGAGGTTTGAGTGTGTCTAAATTACACAGTAATGTCTTTTTTTTTTTTCTTACAGATTTTTGTATTATAATAGTTGGATGTCAAGCTGTAGAAACATTACTATAAACAATTATATATAATTAATAACAAACATGATTGTCTATAAGAAATTACACGATGATGATCATATCAGCACTACATGATAATTATATCATTATCGTCATCATCAAGTAGCTGACATCATCTGATACATTTTTCTTACTGTTGTTGTCATAACAAACAGTTACAGCGGGCCGGGGAAAAACTAACATTAAAACTTTAAGAGTCAAATTGCCTAACTTATCCAAATACTGATCACAATAATGGTGACATTAAACCAAACTATTAATTTCAATAAATCATCCACATCTAAACCTCTGTTAATCTCAATAAGAACTTTTCCACACATATGACAGAAATAAAGTCTGGTTAGTAATAAGTCAAGCTGGTAATGCTGTTTGTGGAGTTGTTTAATGAAGTTGGAGCCTGAGATCCGATGTTTACACGTCAATCCAATTTTCATTTTCAACCAAAATTTGACGTCTGAGTGATGTTGGAGTCCATGTCCAATTACATTTCTAGCTGGGGTGACTCACATTGTGTCCATAATATGAGCACACAGTGAGTGCACAGTGCGGTTACACTTTTAGCTCACTGTGAACTCACATTGTGGTCATATGGAGAGATCACTGTGAGATCAACGTGTTGACTGGGTATCCTACAGCAATATTAAGCAGGAACCAGCTAATAAAGCATTACAGTAATCTAGTCTCGAGGTCATGAATGCATGAATGCATGAACTAACTTTTCTGCATCAGAAACAGATAGCATGTTACGTAGCTTAGCAATGTTTCTAAGGTGGAAAAAGGCTGTTCTTGTAACATATGAAATATGATTTTTGAAAGACAAGTTGCGATCTAGTATAACACCCAGGTCTTTTACTGTAGTGGATAACAGGACATCCTTCTAAATTGTATAATACATGTCCTCTGACCAGTCTATAAAGATCCTTGACCGGATCTTTCATCACTCTTTGCTGATGTTCAAGGATGTTATTGTTTCACCAACGAGACACGTCACTGCTATGGAAACGATACGCTGTCTTGTCGCATTGGTGTTAACTGGCAGGTTTTAAACCCTGTCTACATTAGATTTGTAGAGTCACCAACAGTAAACATAAACTTCATTCTAGTCCTGACATATTCAAGGCACTTTCAACAAGACAAGACAAATGGATCCAGATTGTTTGCTTTGACGGACACATCTGGTGTCAACACAGTTTTAGAATGTTTTAGACCAAATTTTCTGCAGGTATTACAGGTTTCAGCTCCACAAATCATGAATCTTTGGTGTAATCTCATCTTTAACAAACGTCCCCCTTTCTAAAATATTGCCTCCAGTGGTTCTGCCCCATTGGGAAATGCTGTGCATCTACAGCACACGTGTGAAACTCAGCTCCTGGAGGACCAACATAGCAGAGTTTACAGGGAACTGTCTTATAATCCTGAATACCTTGTTCAGCTGTTTCAGGTGTGCTTGATTCGGATTGGAGGACAGTGGCCCTCCAGGATCTGAGTTTGAGACCCCTGATCTACAGTCTCTTTCTCTCCTTCAGCTGCTTTTCTTTCTGCTGCTGTTTTTAGTTTTACAGCTGTACGTCTTGAACATCTGAAGGCCTTTAAACTTCCTGTTGAATTTGTCCAGCTGTTTGTCCGTCTGTGCCAGGAGGTCTAGAGAGAGAGAGAATGTCTTAAAGTAAATGTGATGAAGTGAATCATTAGCTATGTTTCCATCACCACATTTTTATCTGAATTAAGTGATATCGAATGAAAAATGCCTTATGGAAACAGTAAAATTCGATTGAATTTCATGAATATCGACTCAAATGAAATACGTTCGGTCTCATCGGATTTTATCTTGATCAATATACGGCTTATGCGCTAAATTCTGATGGAAACGTTATTTGCCGAATAAATAATGAATTGCGATTAAGTTTTAGGTCATTTTATGGTTGCAACCCGCCACAAAACATAGAAGAAGTAGTTTTTGTTAATTTCCGCCCAGTATTTCCGCTCTGTTTGCACCTCTTATTATATACTGTCGATGGTTTGCACACATTTCAGGTGTCAACAAAGACAGAAGTGGACAAACGAGTAGACGAGATACTTTTTGAATTTAATTTACCAGAAAAATAAAACGGCTATTTTAGATAGCAAAAATCTAAGAAATGCCATAAGTCAAATAATGTCGCTATCAGCCGGCACAAGTAGCCTACTATTAGAGTCCTGCAACGGGTCGGGTACCCGCATAAAAAGTGGCTAAAACGGGTGGATTGTGACATCCCTAAAATTCACGGGCGGGGATGCGAGCAGATAATGAACTCCTTGTGGGCGGGCAGCGGATAACAATATATTTGTATGTCTAAATTACCATTACACATACGCAAATATGTGTTTTAATCAGGCCATCCTTAAAAATATTATTGTTTGCCGTAACCCGACCGACGCTGTCAATTTAGGACCAATCCAATTAATTATTTTTCCCCCTTTTAGTCCTACCGACTTGCCGGTTGTAAACTTGTAAACTTTTTTTTTTTTTTTTTACTCTTCAAACAACTAATGCAAATGCAATAAAATTATATTAATTATATTTTAGTAGGCTAAATATTGTGTATATAAATTGCCCATATATAGGCCTACATACAAACATAGGCTACGCTCTTTCTTTTAAATAATAACCCGTGGCGTCAGATTAAGGGCTGTAGGCTATGCGAAATGAAACTGAAATCGCGACACTCTGGCCACAAACCTACAATTAAAACTTTCACAGAGACATCAAACAGGCATTTAAAACACCAAATATTAAGAATTGGTATATCAAGCAAAATAATATTGATTGAAAAACTTATCTCTCCCCCCACATGCTCACCGGCAACACTCCGACATTAAATTTCTCTGTACTGTAGGGCCGGCTAAAGCCTATGTGTTGTAGCCCAGTCATTAAAAAACGATTTAGTTTCATATTCATGTTTAAATAAAATAATATATATATATATATATATATATATATATATTTAAATTTCATGTTGATTATATGAAAAGTGAAAAGCATGAATAAGATAAGATGATCCCGAATATCGGGAAACAAATGGAGTGGGCAGACATGATTTTGACCACTTTATTAATTTTGTTTTTGTAAAAAGCCTTTCTTTAAAGTGAATTTCGTTTTGTATTAATTGTATCTTAATTTTAATCAATGTTTCATCAACCAATTTCCTGGATTTAATAAGCGCTAAATATAGCAGGCAATTTAATCAGGACACGGAAGCGCCGGCACGTGAACTGGAGGTAGGCTACTTGAATGGCGCAAAACAAAGCGCACTTTAGCGCTCATTAGCCCATTCATGAGGCAATTGTGATGTAGAGAGATATGCGAGATAAAAAATAAAGCACTTTAATTGGAATGATTTTAGCTTGTGTGTGATTTATCGTGGGCACGGGTCGGGTAACAGGCCAAATATTAACGGGTCTGGGCACGGCGGGTGCAGATTTAATTTTGATATTATCACGGGTGACAGGTCGGATCTGGTGCTGAACTTTGCGGGTACGGGCGGGGGCGGGTCTCCAAAAATGGACCCGTGCAGGACTCTAAGCATCATTTGTTGGTAGATGGCGCGATCCATTTTGTATAGCAAAACTTTGTTCGCAAATGTTTGCTTGAATGTTGTGCATTCAGTGCGAAAATGAATGGAAACACCATAAAATGTCTCAAATCAATTCGATATACCAATTTGATCGCAAAACAGCATGTGACGTCATTACGCACAGGTTTTTATTCGCTTTAAAGCCGTTGGATGGAAACACACTTTCACCAGCTTTATTCGCATGAGTTTTTTTACCGAACTTCAGATAATTCGATTGAAAAGTGGATGGAAACATAGCTAGTGAGAGCGAAAGAGGATCGTTTCTCACCTGTCCTCTGGATCACAGCAGACATCATCATGTCCTCCTCCTCTTCCCTGATGAAGAACACAACACATCCATCAATAACACATCATTATCATGTGACCTCACACTGCTGGGGTCAGGTGATCTCTGACATCTGTCTGTCCAGATCCAGGCGGCTGATGATGTCATTCGTCTGCTGGATGATTGACAGCAGGTGTGACATGAGCTGATGTTCCCGCTGTCTGTCATCAGAGCTCCAGTCTTTTTCTGGACAATCACACACACATTCATCAGAAACTAGAAACTACAGACACTTTATATTCACTTAATTTCATACACTGACAAAGTGATTTTCTGCCTTTTTTATTCCAGTACAAATATCTAAACTTTCATAAATCAAGATATATTTATTTTAGGGGTGAGGCCAGTGAAGTGATGTTAATGAACGACACTGTTAATGTGTGATCGTCCATGAGGGGCTGCTGCTTTTGTTTATTCTGTCATTATAGTTACATTCGTAGTTAAATCTTGTTAAATGATAAATTGATCAAAAGAAGGTGAGACTGCCAGGCTAGAGAGCACAGGGACTAACAGACTTGGGACCATTAGACTCAGAACATCCAAACATGGGACCACTGGACTTGGAAACCCTGGGACAACTTTGCATGGGACCATAGGACTTGGGAAAACCAGGCTACTGGACTTTGGACAACCAGACATGGGACCATTGGACCACTGAACGTGGGACTATTGGATATGGGAATATCACCTGATCTCGTTTCACTTTAGCTTTCTTTGCTGCTGCAAATGTGTTTGACAAACACTCTGTCATAGCGGCCAATAAAGACAAAAGATAAGTTAAGAGTTAAGAGCCCAACTAATGGAAACACTAATCACTGTTATGGTGACTTCAAATCAAACACATTCGAGTTAAACCTCTGTTAATTCTCAATAAAAACTTTTGTAGACGTCTGACAGAAATAAAGTCAGTCTGGTTAGTAATAAGTGAAGCTGGTAATGCTGTTTGTGGAGTTGTTTAATCCTCCTCTGCTGAGATATTCACAGATTTAATGTCTTCTTATATCTTCAGTTGATTTCATCTAAGGCTGTGGCTGAAGTCAGTTGTAGTTCTTGTGTTTCTGCTCGTCTATTTTTCTGTTCTCTTCTTTCCTTCAGTGATTCTGCTTGTTAACAGGCTTATTAAGGCTGAAATGACTCCATATTTAATATACACAGATTTTGTGGCTCAGATAAGGTCCAGTTTTGTTTTTTTGTTTTTTTGTTTTTTTTTGCTCTTGGCTGACATGTGGCATTGCTATGGCCTGCTTGTGGCCCAGATCTGGCAAACAGGAGCGGTCTGCCCAAGTGCCATCATTCCACGCTGCATGTGGGCCAGATCCGCATTCCACAAGTGCCAGATGTGGGCCGGATCTGGGCCGAAACTATATTGCTATCTGGGTTTGAACACAACAATTTACATAATTTACACGTACTGTTTGCAGAGGAAGCGAAGAGAAGAGCCTGTTGCCTGCAGGTCAGAGAGCCTCTCTTCATTACAAATGAAAAGACATTGATACAATTAGAATGCATAACACATCAAAAAATAGGCAAATTATGATGATATTACTAAATATTATTCACTTTACCAAACGAAACAGAGAATCAAGTATTGTAATTATGAGGAATTCATGTTTAATTATGTTGATGTTATAATTTTTTTATGTATGTATTCATGAAAGTGTTAGCTATCATGAAATCAGTAACACTTTACAATAAGGTTTCATCAGTTAAATTTGCCCAGCAGGGGAAATTAAATCAATAGTTGTATTTTAAAGTCACCATGATGGTGGTTAGCGTTTGCTTTAGTTGTGCTCTTGACCCTTCACTTTTTAGTAAAAAATATTAATTCTGTAGATGAATGACAGAAATAAAGTCAGTTTGGTACTTTGTTTGTACTACAATACGTTTTATTATATTTTTAGTTGATTTCATCTAAAGCTGTGACTGAAATCAGTTCAGTATTTGAAGTCCGATTGGCTGTATTTGAAGTCCGATTGGCTGTATTTGAAGGCCGATTGCGTCACAGCGGCGCAACGAAACGTCCCAATTCAAAGGCTGCACACTTCGGAGGTCGCATTTGAAGGCCGATTGTGTCACCGCGGCGCGATGAAGGCTGTCCCAATTCAATTCTACATCCTCCGAAGGCCGTATTCAAAGGCCGGTTGCGTCATCGCGGCGCGACAAACGCTTAAGCGACGCCAAATGCACTTTTCGTTTCCCCGTGAAAGAAAGGATACATAAAATAGTCAGGTCCAAATCTTCAAGATTGTGTAACCCTGTAGGCATTTTTGAGGAAAAGTTGTTATACCACATTTTTAGAAAGTTCAATGTCTCCTGAATAAGGATCCACAGTATAACATTGAAATAAGGGTCCCATTTTCTTGTAATTGTTATCGAAACAATAGGTGCATTATTCACAGCCGAAACACTACAGGTGGATAGGGTAAAATTTTTAAGTTATAGATATCACCATAAAACCTTTCCAGTTTTTTTACTTACATAGAGACATTTTTTGTATTACAAGTTTTCTGAAATGTCATGTTTACATATGCAAATGAGGCATACCAGTATATATATAATTTGAGGGGCAGGCATACCAGTACGCGGTTCTCCCTTTTGGGCTAGCCCTGTCTCCTCGTGTCTTCACAAAGGTTGTCGAGGCAGCCCTTGTTCCTCTTCGGGACAGACACTTTATAGACACCTCTCGATGACTGGCTGATCCTAGTTCACTCTCGAGACAAGGTTTGCGAACACAGGGACCTAGTGCTCCGGCACCTAGCTCTTCTGGGCCTTCGGGTCAACTGGGAGAAGAACAAACTCTGCTCCGCGCAGAGGATCTCTTTTCTCGGTATGGAAATCGACTCGGTCGCCATGTGTGCGCAGCTTACGAGCGAGCGCGCGCAGTCACTGCTGACTTGCCTTCGTCAGTTCGAGGGCAAGAGTGCGGTTCCACTGAAACTATTTCAGAGGCTCCTGGGGCATATGGCATCCGCAGCCGCAGTCACGCCGCTCGGGTTGCTTCATATGAGACCGCTTCAGCTTTGGCTTCGCGATCGAGTCCCGAGGTGGGCATGGCAACACGGCACGCTCCGAGTCCCAGTGACTTCGACCTGCCGTCAGACCTTCACCCCGTGGACGAACCTCAGTTTTCTACGGGCTGGAGTGCCCATAGAACGAGTTTCCCGGCATGTTGTTGTATCAACAGATGCCTCCACAATGGGCTGGGGCGCCATGTGCAATGGACATGCTGCCACGGGCTCCTGGACAAGACCCCAGCGCCTTTGGCATGTCAATTGCCTCGAGTTGCAGGCTGTACGTCTCGCCCTGCACCGCTTCTGTGCGTTGCTCAGGGGTCAGCACGTATTAGTCCGATCAGACAATACCACGACAGTAGCGTACATCAACCGAAAAGGTGGTCTGCGCTCCCGCCGTATGTCGCAACTCGCCCGCCACCTCCTCATATGGAGTCAGAAGCGTCTGAGGTCGCTTCGAGCCATTTATATCCCGGGAGACCTGAACTGTGCAGCCGATCTGTCTCGGTTTCGGCCTCTCGCTGGAGAATGGAGACTCCATCCCCAGTCGGTTCAGCTGATTTGGGATCAGTTCGGGGACGCACAGGTAGATCTGTTTGCCTCCCACGACTCGTCCCACTGCGACCTGTTTTATTCTCTGACCGAGGGCACGCTCGGCACGGATGCACTGGCGCACAGCTGGCCGCGGGGCCTCCGCAAGTATGCGCTTCCCCCAGTGGGCCTTCTTGCGCAGACTTTGCGCAAGATCAGGAAGGACGAGGAGCAGGTAATTTTGGTTGCCCCGTATTGGCACAACCGCACCTGGTTCCCAGAACTAGTACTCCTCGCGACAGCACCTCCCTGGCCAATTCCTCTGAGAAAGAACCTGCTTTCTCAGGGACGGGGCACCCTATGGCACCCTCGTCCCGATCTTTGGAACCTCCATGTGTGGTTCCTGGACGGGACGAGGCAGATTTGAGTACCCTACCACCAGCGGTGGTGGCTACCATCACTTCCGCTAGAGCATCGTCCACGAGACATGCCTATGCGTTGAAGTGGAACCTCTTCGTCAACTGGTGTTCTTCTAAACTTCAAGAACCCACAAAAGGCCCGATCAGTGTCGTGCTTTCCTTCCTGCAAGGGTTCCTCCACCCTGAAAGTGTATGTTGCCGCCATTGCCGCACATCACGACGCAGTTGAAGGTAAGTCCATTGGAAAGCACGACCTGATCATCAGGTTCCTGAGAGGAGCGAGGAGACTGAATCCTCCTCGCCCTCCTCTCGTTCCCTCCTGGGACCTCTCAGTGGTTTTAACTGCCCTGCAGAGTGCTCCCTTTGAGCCTCTGCAATCAGTGGAGCTTAAGTTCCTGTCTTTGAAGACAGCGCTCCTGGTTGCATTGGCCTCCATCAAGAGGGTAGGGGACCTGCAGGCATTTTCGGTTGACGAAGCGTGCCTGGAATTCGGACCGGCTAACTCTCACGTGATCCTGAGACCCCGGCCTGGATATGTGCCCAAGGTTCCCACCACACCCTTTCGAGACCAGGTGGTGAACCTGCAAGCGCTGCCCTCGGAGGAGGCAGACCCAGCCTTGGCACTGCTCTGTCCAGTAAGGCGCCCTCCGTGCTTACGTAGACAGAACGCAGTGTTTCAGGACTTCAGACCAGCTCTTTGTCTGTCATGGTGGGAAGCTGAAGGGAAAGGCTCTCTCCAAGCAAAGGTTGTCTCACTGGATAGTGGCTTACCAGCAGTAAGGTCGACCATGCCCCCTTGGTGTGACGGCCCACTCCACCCGGAGTGTGGCATCCTCTTGGGCTCTAGCACATGGCGCCTCGCTAACAGACATCTGTAGAGCTGCAGGCTGGGCGACACCTAACACGTTTGCGAGATTTTACAATCTCCGATTGGAGCCAGTTTCTTCTCATGTACTCGCTTCAACTAGCCGGTACTAGATTCTGCTCAGGTGTCTTCGCTTGCTCGCCATTCCTCTCCACGGACGGGATACGTGTGATATTCTCCTCAGGTGAGCTTCTCCGCAGGCCCTGAGTTCCTCCAGCACTGTTGACGTCAACGCCAGAGTTATGCCACCGGCAGCTTTCACGCTTGGCTAGGTGCCTCCATGTGCATGGTTACCCCTCTGGGCGACCCCCACGTGTGTATTCCACTGTAAGCCTCTCTGAGCATGCGTCTTTCCCTCGGCAAGCCACCTTGCCATCCCTGGGGTTGAAATATTCCACCTGCGGCTGGACACCCCAGTGATTCTCCATATGCAGCCCCCTGGGGTCATGTGTATTCCAAGTCCCCCCCTTCGGGCTGGGCATAATTGCATATTTCCACTGAGATATGCTTCCCAGTGTACCTTGGTACCTTGGCATAATTCCAGCAGCCATTAAAAACTGTCCCTTTCATGTTAATGTTGGTTTTTCATTGTTTACATGTTTAAATATTCTGAGAATGCATAGTTTAGTTCTAATGTTTAATGTTTAAAGGGGGGGGGGGGGGTGAAATGCTCATTTTCACTCAATCTCCTGTTAATCTTGAGTACCTATAGAGTAGTATTGCATCCTTCATATCTCCAAAAAGTCTTTAGTTTTATTATATTTATAAAAGAAAGATAGGCTGTACCGAGTCTTTCCGGAAAAAACCGAGCGGCTGAAGGCGGGCCGTGTGGGCGGAGCTAAAGCTGTGCAAACGCGCCGAGCTAACAACACAGAGACATTTTTGAAGCAGTTTTACTCACCGTCCGGTTCCAACGCACGACCGCGAACCTTTATCATTGTGACTGCTCGATCCTTAAGCATTAGACGATCCGCAAATCCGTCGATCTGGGCTTTGTTTATAAAACAATCATCGTCGAAATGCAGGGAACAAACAGTCTTGCACAACCTCCGTTGATGCTCCGGAAAAACAAACTCCATCCATTGGTCCCTGTGCAGGGTTGTCTTGCCCTGGCAACCAAAAACCCACTTCTTTGGTGACATTGACTTCCAAAAGCCGAGCAGAGCGCTTTGATGAGGTACTGCTTTCGCTCTCTTCTCTCTCTGTCTGGTCTACGAGCGCGCGCGCGCCCACGGAGAAGTGCCCTTAGGACCCATATAAGGAAATTCCGCTACATCTGACGTCACACATGCCCATACTCGAAAAAAACTTTCCGAAACTTGTGACAAACCGGAAGGAGCATTTTTGGAACAGAAATACTCCTTCAAACGTACAATTTCATTTTTGAAACTTTGTCCATGTTTAGCATGGGAATCCAACTCTTTAACAGTGTAAAAAACTCTGTATGCATGAAATAGCATTTCACCCCCCCTTTAAACTGCAATAAATGCATTAAAACGTTTTGGGTTTTTTTGGCAGCCATTTTGTTTTTATTGTTTATGCCAAAACAGTGATGTTTACAACTTGTTATACAGCAGAAATGGATTCAGCACCTAAAAATCATATAGAAACAACACTTGAAGTACTTTTCCTCAAAAATGCCTACTGCATCTTATCCAGGGCTATTTATCTATTTTGGGACTCGACTAAAAGGATCCTTGCGGCCTGATCCTACCCCATAAGTCATTGCGCGCCGGTGACGACAGCATTTTTATTTTTTTAAAAATGACGGCCGAGAGTTCGGTGGTGGACGGCAAATTCACATTTAAATGTACTGTAAGTATTATGTTTTCATTTACTCAAATAGCTAGTGAAACCTGAGTTAAAAGCCACAAGTTTTTCTTTCTTATAAACTTCATCTTAACTCCTTCGTCACCATTGCGTGGCTTCATTTGTCAGGTGACAAACTTGTGCCAATATTAGTTTAATAATTGTTTCAGGGAGCAAGGAGCAGACAGCTCAATTTATTAAATTGCAATTAAATAAATAAATAAACTAAATAAATTAAATTTTATTGTAATATTTGCACTAGTCTGTCACACTTGTGTATTATAAGAAATATCACTCACCCTATAAAGCCCACAACAATAAGAAAAGCAGTAGATAAGGCAATGGGGTTTCACTTTTATGCGTTTTTGTAGTGCTGTCATGCAATCTATGTCTACAAAAATTTGAGTATTCATAAATATGATTTCTAAAGTATTTTGTATGCATGTCCTGATGTGTCATATTTTGCAGTGTTAACAATGCACTAATGTTAAGATTGCACCCCTGTGTTAATATTTTTCATAAGTACCCTTTTCTGCTTTTTTAGAGCAATTCTGGTGAAAATGGGTCTACTGGGGAAGGTAACTCCCATACAGGCCCAAAAAATAGGACAACTTAAAAAAAAAAAAAAAAATACAAAGTAAGAAAGTTGAGATCACATCTTTGCTGAAATGTATTGTGCTGTTGTTGTTAAGCCATGGTTCATTTGCTCTGCCCTTAGGATTGCAAGTGTCCTGGGACATGTGAGAGTGTGAGTGGGAAAACCACTGCTGAAACTTGGCTCTGGTTTGTCCTCATAGATGAGGTGTTGGGACAGAGGCATTGCACCACCCCCCTGTCCTCATTGCCTCAATCCCTGAGGACAGACCAGGGTTGAGTTCAGCAGTTTGTGACCAAGAAGAGGAGGAGCCAGGGGCAGCATCAGCACCAGCACCACGAAGAAGGCGAGACAGAGAGGACGAGTTTTTGGACTTGGTTAGAGAAGACATGGGACTTCAGAGGCGAGGAGAGCACAGGAGAGGATGGACAGGCTGTTTTCTCTTCTTGAAAGAATGATTGAGAAATATGTGTGTATGTATATATATATATATATATATATATATATATATATATATATATATATATATATATATATATATATATATAAATAATGTAAGGGATAATCCACGGCTAGCCATGCATTAAAGGATTTTAATGCATGACGTAGAGGCGAAGAACCACCCGACGCGAAGAAATCCTTTAATGCATGGCTAGCCATTGATTATCCCGCTTATACCTTGGTTATTGCCAAGGTAGTTGAGCCCCATCGGCTCCCTGGTGAACCACACTTCGGTGCTCTCGAGTTTGCACAGAGGGATGCGTCTCGGATGCAAATAGAATGCTCCGGCAATTTCTGGACACTTTGACAGATATTTTTTAAAGCTGTCCACGGGACAAAGTGGGTCGCCGGGGGTCGCAAACATAACCGATGCAGTGGGATCCTTGTGGTTTTTTGTCTCTGGGTTATGCGCCAGGGTCAGGTACTCTTTCCCATTCTCGTCTTGCCGGAGAACGAAAGACTCTTTTGATAGGTTATGGTTTCCTTCTCTTCTCCTCCGTGCAAAACACAGCTGTATGTCAAACCAAACTTTTCTTACAAGTCCTGTGGGTGTGAAAGGGGAGAGTGCAAGTGCATTTCTAATTTTCTCCGAGTCAGACTCAGTAATACGCGGATGATGAACGCTGGTGTCTTTTCCATTTTTCCTGTAGCGCTTTAAAACTGATTTAAAGATGGCATTGCTTGACTTGAAGTCTTTATCACTTATGATGTTGTATTTTGTAATGTGACAGTTTATACCTGCTCTGAGACACATCAAACTTGCAACACTGTATTCGCGTCCAGCATAGACTGAACAGAGGCATAAATCTCCCACAATGTCTCATTTAAAAGAGAAGCAGAGTAGGTCTCGAAATCACAATTGTTCTGTCTTTGGCGCAAAAAGTCACTGAAAGTGTTAACTGCCCATTTAGTTGTCTTTTTCATATTGACCTTATCTTTGTCGTCTTCGATCTTATCTAGCTATGCCGGTGTTAATTCTTTGTGCCGCTTTTTGTCATTCAACGTCTTCTCCAAGTCTTCTATTTCGTCTTGTGCCTGGGCCCATTTCTCAAAATTGCCATATTCACCATACAAATTAAACGATATGCAAAAATCATCCATTTAGCCTACCTAAATAAACGTTTTCATATGTGTCTCTCACTCTGTTTGCAAGTGTAAATGTGTTACTATGGTTACCAATGTTTAGAGTAGCGGATTAATTTCGAACTGTAATCAAACTGACTGGAACTACCTGTGCATTAAACGGTTTTACTGCACACCTTCCAGCCAATCAGAATTGAGTATTTAAACAGCCCGTGGTGTGTATATATATATATATATATATATATATATATATATATATTCTTGTTTAACTTTTTTCACTTATATTTTTTAAGGAAAAAAAAATTCTGTACATTTATTTATTTTTGTGCCACTTTAAATGTGTAAATAAAAGAGAATTCATTGCTCTGGACATTGTTTATTTTTGTAATGACAGTCATAATTTCTACATGAAACAAATTCTTCTTTACCCTTTTTTTTACCTCTATAACTATTTACAACATATGTTAAACATCTCAAAATCAACAAACATTTAAATTTACAGTACATAAAATAAGAAAAAAATTATGTAGACTTTTATTCAGCTGAGTGGGAGACCCTGGTGTGCTGCTGGACCGGGATGGGCTCCACAATAGAGACCCTGGTAAGGCCTCCTGCTGGTGGGACATCATCTGGGATGGGCTCCAGAGTGTTGACTGCATATTTTCAGCTTTTTTAGCTACAACAATTGTGCTTTATAAGTTACACAATTATAGCAGCCAGATAAAATTTTATATGAAAAGTCAAGGGTCAAGAGCACAACTAAAGCGTGACTATGCAAAATATGATTTCTTTAAACCAGAAATTAAATAAAGTAAATCTGGTTAGTTTTAAGTGAAGCTGGTAATAAGTGTACGGCCATGCATTTCACCTATTTGTTTGGCAAAATGACATCAGCAGAGGTCAAAATCTTGACATCAAATTGACATTGACACTTTGACGTCAATATGACTTTCATTTTTGACCTATTTCGTGACGTAATTTTGACATCAATGTGATGTCATATTGATGTTAAATTGACATCAAATGCCCACTGGGTTCATCAGCTCATTATCACATGGGTTAATGAGCTGATGAGTTGAATTGCATGACTTAAGTGTGTCGTTGTGCATTTCATATGTATTTGTTTGAGCATTCAGCAGTATACATGTATGTGTGACTACTTAATATAGGTGTATGCAAGTGTTTCATATATGTGTGTGTGAATGAAGTTTGATTTAAGCCCTAGACGGCGCCTCATATTAGGGGTTGGGACGCTTACACACTTCAGCAGTGTCCTTCCAGCGTGTCCTAGGTCTTCCCTGGGGCCTCCTCCCGGTGGGACATGCCCGGAACTCCTTCCCGGGAAGGCGTCCAGGAGGCATCCGGAAAAGATGCCCGAGCCACCTCAGCTGGCCCCTCTCAATGTGGAGGAGCAGCAGCTCTACTCTGAGCTCCTCCCGAGTGACCGAGCTTCTCACCCTATCTCTAAGGGATTGCCCAGCCACCCTGCGGAGAAAGCTCAATTAGGCCGCCTGTATATAGCTCATGACCATAGGTGAGAGTAGGAACATAGATTGACCAGTAAATCGAGAGCTTCGCCTTGCGGCTCAGCTCTTTTTGGCAGACCCAAACGTACGGTGAGGGTTTGTTGGGAACGTTTGGCCGAATACCCTGTCAGAGAGATCTTCAACTTCCACCTCCGGCAGAGCTTCGACTGGATACCGAAGGAGTCTGGAGATATTGAGTCCGAGTGGACCATGTTCTCCACCTCCATTGTTGACGCGGCCACTCAGAGCTGTGGTCGTAAGGTCTCCGGTGCCTGTCGAGGCGGTAATCCCCGAACCCGGTGGTGGACACCGGAAGTAAGGGATGCCGTAAAGCTGAAGGAGGAGTCCTATCGGGCCTGGCTGGCTTGTGGGACTCCGGAGGCAGCTTACGGGTACCGGAAACCTAAGCGGACTGCAGCCCTGGTGGTTGTGGAGGCAAAAAATCGGGCTTGGGAGGAGTTTGGTGAGGCCATGGATAAGGACTACCGGTCGGCCTCGAAGAGATTCTGGCAAACCGTCCGGCGCCTCAGGAAAGGGAAGCAGTGCCCTACCAACGCTGTTTACAGTGGAGGTGGGCAGCTGTTGACCTCGACTGGGGATGTCATTGGATGGTGGAAGGAATACTTTGAGGATCTCCTCAATCCCAGCGACACGTCTTCCATTGAGGAAGCAGAGGCTGAGGGCTCGGAGGTAGACTTGTTCATCACCCAAGCTGAAGTCACCGAGGTAGTCAAGAAACTCCTCGGTGGCAAGGCACCGGGAGTGGATGAGATCCGCCCGAGTACTTCAAGTCTCTGGATGTTGTGGGGCTGTCTTGGCTGACACGCCTCTGCAAAATCACGTGACGGTCTGGGACAGTGCCTTTGGACTGGAAGACCAGGGTGGTGGTCCCTCTTTTTAAGAATCCACATGTGCTTTGTGGATTTGGAGAAGGCATTCGACTGTGTCCCTCGCGGCATCCTGTGGAAGGTGCTCTGGGAGTATGGGGTCCGGGGCCCTTTGCTAAGGGCTATCCGGTCCCTGTACGACCGGAGCAAGAGCTTGATTCGCATTGCCGGCAGTAAGTCAGACTTGTTCCCGGTGCATGTTGGACTCCAGCAGGGCTGCCCTTTGTCGCCGGTTCTGTTCATAATTTTTATGAACTTTTATAAATTTGTATTTTTTATGGTGTGTATATATGTATATGTATACATATCTGCATCCCCCTTTATAGTCCAGGCAAAATAGTGTTTTACGACAGACTAATTGTAAAAGAATTTTTTTCTGCTTAGATAATTTCTATGAGGTGTCCAGAACAACATACTAAAAGTCCTAAGAAATCCTAGTTGAGGAAATATGTTAAATTCTCATCAATCCGAGATGTGTGCCAATAAGACCAGGCAACAATACACCCCAATGGGGCTATTTTTTTTCCTTTACTCCTATCAAAATGAAACTTTACACAATGAAAGTACCCATGAAAAGTAAAAAAATTTGTATTACAAGTTTCTTTGAAAATTAATTTGAATATGCAAATGAGCTATACACTAATCGAATATGCCCAAAATACACCCCAAAAGGCTTATTTTTTTTCCATTACTCCTACCACAATAAAACTTTACATAGTAAAAGTATACATGAAAAGTAACTTTTTTTGTATTATAAGTTTCTTTTGAAATGAATTTGAATATGCACATGAGCGCCACACTTATTGAATATGTCCTAATTTGCATAGGCAGAAACACCATTCATATGTATGACAAATACATCGGCCCAATCTTCATCCAATCATCCTACTGCCAATGGGTGATGGCAATGCTGCTTTTAGACTGGCCTCTAACCTGAAAACTGCATGGCTTGGTAGTACCTGCCAGTGGTATAACCCCCGCCGGTATAGTCTTCAGGGTCACAGAGGCACACAAGCCTCCCCACCACGACAAGGTAGCAACAACAGGGGAAGTTTCTTTCTGGTGTTTTTTATTTATTTATTTTTATATATTTTTTTTGCTTCTCTTTAACTAACCTAGATATTGCTGTTGCTAGCTTCTCATAACACTGCAAAGCTACTTTACAAACGGTGGAAGTCTGATGTGTGGCCTGCCTGGTCTGAAATACTTGCTAACTACAAAAAGAGAAGCAGTTTTGGTGTCTGGCAAAATTATTTTAAAGAGCTGGAATGTCTGGAAAGTGTGTCTATCTGGTTTTTCATCTGTCTTATGTGTGAGAGTGAATTGTTTAGTTGGTAAGAATGACTTCTGCCTATAATCTCGTAATCTTACCAACAATACCAATCATTTGTAAATCTACCAGCCCAAAATTTAATCTCACCACGTTACTAATGACTGAGATGGCTATTCTGACTTTCTTCTGATGTTATCTGTGGGGGAATGTCAGGCTTGTTCACAAAAAAACTGGAGGCAAGATTGTGCAATCAATTCTTAAAGGGTTAGTTCACCCAAAAATTAAAATTCTGTCAGTAATCACTCACCCTCGTGTTGTTCCAACCCCGTAAGACTTTCGTTCATCTTCGGATCACAAATTAAGATATTTTTGATTAAATCTGAGAGCTGGTTTCTACTGAATGGACATGAATGTGTTAGTTATTTGGCCCCTTTTTTCTACTTGTGACTTTATGGTATCTTGGCCATAAGTCAATTAGGCCTAGTGTAGAGCTCATTTGCATATTTAAAATAGATTTTTCAAAGAAACTTGTAAAACAAAAATGTTACTTTTCATGTATACTTTCACTGTGTGAGGTTTGATTGTGATAGGAGTAAAGGCAAAAATAAGTCCATTAGGGTAGTCTGGCTAACGTCAGACCTCTTCTCATTGAGACGTGGTCTGGGAACCACATGTTCATTTTCTCGTATTTGAGGCGTGGTTTACGAATGCCCAGAGCTGTTTATTGGGCGCTACGAATGTCTATCAAATGCGCCTGTACGTAGCTCATAGCCAATCGTTTCAATTATACCAGATGACGTATGTAGAGCGACCGAATTTCGGCGAGGAAGAAGACGAAATAAACTTGCGTTCTAAACTACTTAGAACACTATCTAAGGTGGCATCGAAAGGTAACTTTGCGTCTGATGCCATGTTGAATTCCATAGATATAAACAAACTGCTTCGGTGTGTCGCATAGACGTTGTCATCGTCTTGCTGCTCCCTCCCCGTTCTGTGATTGGTTCCCTTTTTAAGGGGAAAATCTGGTCCAGGCTGCCTAGCAGCGTGAATAAAATCGCGCTGCACTCAAGGCAGCAGGGGGAAACCCAGGCTCAAATTCATTCAAATTCATTTCAAAAGAAACTTGTAATACAAAAAAGTAACTTTTCATGGGTACTTTCATTGTGTAAAGTTTCATTTTGATAGGAGTAAAGGAAAAAAATAGCCCCATTGGGGTGTATGGTTGCCTGGCCTTATTGGCACACATCTCGGATTGATGAGAATTTAACATATTTCCTCAACTAGGATTTCTTAGGACTTTTAGTATGTTGTTCTGGACACCTCATAGAAATTATCTAAGCTGAAAAAAATTATTTTACAATTAGTTCTATTTTTGGCTCCAAAATGAGTTACTTTGCCTGGACTATTATATATATATATATATATATATATATATATATATATATATATATATATATACAGCGGGGGAAATAAGTATTGAACACGTCGTCATTTTTCTCAGTAAATATATTTCCAAAGGTGCTATTGACATGAAATTTTCACCAGATGTTGGTAACAACCCAAGTAAGCCATACATACAAAGAAACAAACAAAAATAAGTTCAGAAATTAAGTTATGTGTAATAATGTGAAATGACACAGGGAAAAAGTATTGAACACATGAAGAAAGGGAGGCGCAAAAAGGCATGGAAAGCCAAGACAACTGCTGAAAACTTACAGTAATTAAAAAGCAATCCAGCTTCCAGTCCGTGCAAATTAATAACAGTTGGTTCAGTCCCAAATGATGGCCTACAAAAAGGTCTCATTGCCAAAGTGTCACACAAGACACATCTCATGATGGGGTAAATAGCAAAGAGCTGTCTCAAGACCTTCGCAACCTAATTGTTCCAACACATAATGATGGCATTGGTTATAGGCGCCATTCTAAGCTTCTGAATGGTCCAGTGAGCACTTTTGGGGCCATAATACGGAAAGACAATAATTTCACCATAAATTTGCCTCGACCAGTGCTCCTCGCAAGATTTCTGATAGAGGAGTGAAAAGAATAATCAGAAGAGTTGTCCAAGAGCCAACACCAAGTTGTATGGTGTTTTTAGGGTAATGTGCACTGCCAATACTCCTCCAAATATGGTGTGTATTATGGCATCCAAACAGTTCAGTTTTGCTCTCATGTGACCACACTATATTCTCCCAGTATTTCACTGGCTTTTCCAAATGTTGTGCTGCAAACTTTAAATGAGCTTCAACATGCTTTTTTTTCAGTAATGGAGTCTTGCGTGGTGAGCGTGCATACAGGCCATGGCGGTGGAGTGCATTACTTACTGTTTTCTTTGAGACAACAGTACCTGCTATCTGCAGGTCTTTTTGAAGCTCTCCACAAGTGATCCTTGTAGGGATGGGACGGTATGGAAATTTAATATCACGATTATAGTGACCAAAATTATCACGATTATCAATAATATCACGGTTTTGTTAAAACGAGATGAAAGTGTTTAAAAAGAGTTGATGCTCACACTTAAGACATTTTTACATGTTTTATATTTGAAAATCAACAAACAACAACTAAAACAAGCAGCTCTATACACTTTTTAAGGCATTTCCTTCCTTATAATGACGGTTGTCAATAGCAACGCATTATAACACAGCGCACATCCATTGTAACGGCCACCTAGTGTTAAGTAGTGTTCATGACATGAATTTGGATGTGCCTTTAAGATAACTTCTTCTATGGCGTATGTTATTGCATGCATGCTGTTTTTATGTGAGCGCGCACGCACATTGAGAGTGAGAATGCTCGCGCAAAGAGGAAGATGACCGCTCTACTGCTGACCGTTGTTTTATTATAATGTGTTTACTTCCCCTTTGATTTGTTGCGTGTTTTAGAGTGTTTTCTTTTCCCTTTTAACATTCGCTCTTCGACATGTATGAAGAGTGTGCTTAACTGAGAGAAAACATCTATAAAAGTCTCGTTGAACTACCAGTTCATTTGCACTGTCATGTATTCTTCATCTGGGCAGACTTCAAACTCTCTGACAGACGTTACAACATGTATCACAACGGACGCGCTTTCTCGTTTCATTCAAATAGGCTACAACTTGCCGTCTTGCGTCTCCGTTTTTAATTGTATTGAAAATTAAATCAGAGTTGATTTATTGTTTACAGAGTTTGATAATATTGTTGTGATCATTTTGTCTGAACGATTGTTTTGTACGCTGTGATAATGGATTTATAAACAGATAAGATTTAAAACATTTATCTCAATTCAATGTCCCCGTAATTATGTGGTAAAACGTGTATAATTAATAAATTATTATCCCTTAAATGTCACTCTTAATAGTCTTGTTTGAACTTGTTTATTATTTGTCTTTGGCTAAGCCTGCTGCGAACTTTTCTTTGCGGAAGCTTCACGTTTAGGCTATTTCAAGTGATTGATATAAAATAATTCAACTTAAAACAACATTTTATGCCCAATTATTGCCCAGACGTAGTTTTGGTATTAAGGTCAAAGTTAACTTGCCTTGCATTCGCTATACAACAGTCGGTGATGGTCACACAAGACGACTCGGCAGATCTGAAGTTTCCCCCTATTGCAGCGACTTCTTGTGCATGTTCTGCTGACATGGTGACCATCCTCGATTAAGTTTCCCTCAGGACTTTTGTTAAAGCCAAAATATGACCACACCTCAGAATTGATTATTTTAAAAGGCTGAAAAATCTCCCGAGCACGGTCACTGCCTTCCGCAATTCCTTCTTGAATAAAAAATAACATTGCGCGCTGCCGCTGCGTCAGACTGTTGCTGGCTGAACAGGATATAAAATCACGATAATCAAACACGGTTTTAATGATAATTAAATTTTAAACGATATTACTAACCGTCAGTACATTTTATCGTGGTTTATCGTGAAACCGGTAATCGTCCCATCCCTAGATCCTTGGCTCTTGGACAACTCTTCTGATTATTCTTTTCACTCCTCTATCAGAAATCTTGCGAGGAGCACTGGTCGAGGCAAATTTATGGTGAAATTATTGTCTTTCCACTTCCGTATTATGGCCCCAAAAGTACTCACTGGACCATTCAGAAGCTTAGAATGGCGCCTATAACCAATGCCATCATTATGTTTTGCAACAATTAGGTTGCGAAGGTCTTGAGACAGCTCTTTGCTTTTACCCCATCATGAGATGTGTCTTGTGTGACACCTTGGCAATGAGACCTTTTTGTAGGCCATCATTTGGGACTGAACCAGCTGTTATTAATTTCCACTGACAGGAGGCTGGATTGCTTTTTAATTACTAGTTGTCTTGGCTTTCCATGCCTTTTTGCGCCTCCCTTTCTTCATGTGTTCAATACTTTTTCCCTGTGTCATTTCACATTATTACACATAACTTAATTTCTGAACTTATTTTTGTTTGTTTCTTTGTATGTATGGCTTACTTGGGTTGTTACCAACATCTGGTGAAAATTTCATGTCAATAGCACCTTTGGAAATATATTTACTGAGAAAAATGATGACGTGTTCAATACTTATTTCCCCCGCTGTATATATATATATGGGAATCGATTAAAAAAAATAACTAATTAATTGCACAATTTGCTGTAATTAATTGCAATTAATTGCGTTTCCCCAAAGCTTGTAATCATCAATATTTAAACTTAGAATCACCTAATTAAACAACACAGGAAAAAAAAGGAACAGAAAATAGCCCTATATTAAAATATTAAACATCAAAATATCAATATATCATTCTTTTTCAATAATCAATCAACATAATCAGTTTAACAGATTATTGTTATTATTATTATTATTTTACTAATTATCAAAATAAAATATAGTCCTACAAAGCTATTATTACCAGAGCATGTGATCAGAGCAGGTCATTTTACCATTGTTGCACAGCATGACTATACCAGCTCAGCAAACAGAAGTCTACAGTGAAATTTCACGTTATTTGAGTGGACTTTACTTTTCCAGTGCTTGGTACATGATTGAAGCGTTTGGGCCGTTAAGGAGAGCGCGCCGCTGGGCTGTTAACGACACACTCTAAAAAATGAAACATGGCTGTTGTTGAACCAAAGAAATGTAACTATGCTCAAATTAAATAATGTTCTTGTGTTTGTGCATTAAAACTAAAACAGTTGTGTTGACAGAATTAGAAAAAGTAATTTCTCAAATTTACACAACTCTCTTAAGTTAAATTAACGAAATGCAGTTGTGTTACCGCTGCAGTACCGCACTTTGGTCAACAGGTGGAGCTATATTTGCGCGCATGCGCAAATATTTCAAAGAACGTTAATGCGTAGCTCATCTTAGCACTCCTTCTCCATTTTGTGGGAATCAAATCATGCTCAAACGGAGGATGCAATCAACATTTTGTATTTATCTGGACCAAAAGGTGAGTTATTTTACTTCCTATCCTTTAATATTGAGGCTGTCAGTAAATTAGAATAGTCAATCGCTGTTTTTGTTGGTATTTTATTGAAGTTGCTTTTAGCACTTGTCCTCAAGTGGTGTTGTTAGCGTTTTTTAGCTCTTATGTGATCTTTTAAACTTGCTGAACTTTGATAATATTTGAATTCACCCATACAAAAAATGGCAAATGACCTTATTTTATTATAAAATTGCTAACGTTAGTTAAGAAGAGTTTCTCCATGTTGTGCCCCGATAAAGCAGTTTTATCTAGTTTTAGTATAAATTTTAATAACTTCCTTAATGTTGAGCATTTTTATTTAATGTCAAATAATAACTCTGAAACTTTTGAAACACAGAATAACACATAGGCATATGGCAATAAACACGTTTGACACTGACTTGAGTAAGATGGCATCTACTGTAAGTTAGCATCTGGTAAGCTTATTAGGTCATCCAAATAAATTTTACTACAGTTTATTATTCAGCAACCTAGACTTTTTTTTTGTATTATTATTATTATTTGACTCACATCTTCATTTTTGTTTCCTCAGAATTTTGGAGTCCTGCATGTGACGTGCATAGATCGTGGCTCTTCTCACACATCCAGATCTAAGCTTTTAAAACACTTCAGGTTGGTACATGGACACAAAGTTTTAAAACATGGAATTCGCTGTGGTCCCACTTATGCTCAACACTTATACAGGTTATCAAGGTGCTGATGGACAGAACATTTACGCACAGGAGGCATGAGATGATCGAAGATCTGCGTTTCGTCGCTGAATTTAATAACAGATAGCCAGTACTCTTTTGAGGTAAGTCTTTATAATGTAATGTCATCTGTGATGAATTACTTGGATGGTTATTGTATGCAATTCCAAATTATAAATGGAAGTCTTTTAGATGTAATTCAGATAAATGCTGTTAAAGAAATACTGTTAGTGTTGGTATATGATAATATTGTAAAGACTCAAAAATTTATCAGCAACCAACCTGATTTGTCCTTTTTGTTCATTTCTGAACCCAGCTCCTCAAAAATTTCAAAAAGACAGAAGGAACAGCGGCAAAGAAGATCATAAGCATCCTATCAGTTATGGATCTGGTATGTTCTGTTATATTCTTCATCATTTTAAATCTGACAATAATTCACTATAGATTAAAATAGTATACCCAAAGATGAACATTATTTACTCTGCTTCATGTCACCGAATCCCTTTTATTTTTCGCTTTTCTAACTAAAAAGGTAAATTATGTGGTTGTCCTGCTCATTTCTGTCCATGCAATTAAAGTCAACGGTGAGTTCCTGTTCTGAAGCTTCTAAAGTCACATGCAATTGTTTGATGCTATTGAAGCTTCGGAAGAAGAATTCACCGACTGTCATTGTAATGATAGAAAAGAGCAGGAAAAACAGGAAAAAAGACTTTGGGAGTTTGAATGACGTAAGTGTCAGTAAAAAAAATACAGAATTTTTGGGTAGCCTATCCCTTGAATTTTTGTATATAAGCTCTGGAATGTTAATATGTACATGATTAATTCTGTTTTAATTTCAGAGCTTGTTCGTCTCTTTACCCTATTTCTCAGCAGCATCAGATTTGTGATTTATGCACCTACAATTGGAACAGCTCTGACATCCAAGATTATTTAATAGCTTTTCTGTAGCAAAGCTTTTGGTTTAGAACCACTTATTACTTTTATTGTACTGGTTCTCTGAATTTTGAGGCCCTCACAGATGCAGTTGCAGATAATAATTTTTTTGGCTCTTGTAGAAATAACTTTGGCTTAATTTGTGTTAATTCTTCTGAACACTGCTTATTTGTCTCATTGTTCAGAATGACACCACTGGGAAAAGGTGAATTCATCTTGAATGCACTTGCTGTTTACCTGGCCCTCTCAAACCTTGTGAAGCAGTGCATGGTAAATTATTTACATTTATAAAAAATATTGTATGTTTCTCTAAAACCAACTCCCCCTTTCACCCCTGATCTGTTGTTAATTGTTACTTTTTGTATTTTTTTAGGATGTTGAACATGAAGTCCTAACCTCAGTACGCAAGACCACCTTAGGAATCTATGTGGTCAAACATGAAGGAGCAGAGGCTACAGATCCTTACAAATATGTTGGCATCATGATTTAAGGCATCTAAATACATGACAACCTGAACAATGTGCAGAAGTGTATTCTTCGATGCTAGGTCTTATTTACGCCTGAAAAATAAACTCTTGAAATCTGAGGTTAGGAACATTTCTGGTCTTTCTATAATGTTGCACTGTTGACTGTTACAGTACTTTTGTTTCAATATCAACCATGTTACATTCCTTTGAATAATAGTCTTGTTTTAAACAACTGATAAATAGTTTGCTGCTTTTTTTGCAGAACACCTTTATAAGTAATGATTGATAAATCCTTTCACCTAAAGGCAATATGCTTTTTTAAAATTATTTAATTAATTATTTTCTTGAAAAGTGAAGGCAGTCTTTACAGAGTAAATATTGTGTAATGTTTGAAATGTTTGTAAAAATGTAAACAAAATTGTAAAAAAAGAAAAAAGTGAATGTATTCATTGAATAAACTCATAATGAAACTGGATTATTTGTTTTGGTTGAATGTAAAAATATTAATTTTAGGATAATTGAACTTAATTAACTTAATTGTTTTGGACAAAATTAAGACTGTTAACCTTATTCAACTAAACGGCATTGGATTAACCTTATGTAATTAACTTAAGTTTATTGAAATAAATAATGTTACATAAATCCAACATAACCCAGTTATGTGGGACCGGTTGACATAAAATAGTTAATTAAAGCCAACATATCATTTTTTAGAGTGCACGCCGACACACACACACACACACACACACACACGGAACACAGAGCGCGGCGCACACACGGAGCGGCCGCTCATGAAAGCTACGCGAGAATGAAACCTACGCGAGAATGAAACCTGATCGCCGAACACGGAAGGGCAGGACGGCATATTTCGGCCTTTTCAATAGCAGCCGCAACAGGAGATCATTAAAACGAGGCAAAAAAAAGTGCTGCGTTAATTGTGTTATTTTTTTAACACGTTAAACATTTCAAATTAATCGCAAAGATTAACGCATTAATTCCCCCAGCCATAATATATATATATATATATATATATATATATATATATATATATAAAGGGGGATGCAGAGATGTTACTGCGTCTTAATATTAACATTTCTGATTGTTTAAATGATCAGCCCTTTGATGCCCCATTAAAATGCGGGGCCCCAGGAAATTCCCTGCCCTATTGCGACGCCTTTAGTCTAAATAAAACAAAAACAAAAATCAAAGTTTTTGTATCAGAACAACTATGAAAACCTTTGGATTATATTGAAAATGCAAAATATATGCTGTACAAGGACAGTTCTGCTATAATCAATAGAGTAAACCACTTAGACTCTAAATAAGTTCATTGATGCAGGTCTAATAATGATTGTCAAAACACAACCAATACCATCAGATCACTTTTTATCTTTATTCATTTGGCTGTTATAACTTAATTACAGCAAGAAAACAAAATCTAACGTTAATAATTTAAGGGACAAAAGCCCAACTAAAGCAAACACTGATCACCACAATGGTGACTCTAAATTTGTGATTCTGCTTGTTAATATCAGGTGTCTTCAATAATGCTCAATTATCACTCAATTAATCACTTAATTATCTCATTAACTTCAACACTGCTTCAGTGTTACTTAAAACACTCTGAGTGTGGACTCATATAAAGCAGTGCTAACAGTGTTAATTCAACACAGACGTCTGACAGAAATTAAGGCATCCTGAAATCAAAATGTATGTTTTTTAGCTTTTAGTATGAATATGTAAGCCTTAAGGTTATGAATGAGTTGGTGTGTTCCAAAACAATGACAACATTTCCATTTAGGAGATATAAACATTCAAAACGTAGTCCCCCACTTCCGCTAAAATGGATCAGGGATTTTTATGACATCACTGTGGACTTCAGCTTCTCATCACATCTTCTGTCCAATCATATGCTCTAGAATCTGAAGCTTCACCCCCTATGCTATAAATAACACCTGGCCAAAGTGACCGTTGACACGTCACAGAGCAATATGGGTTTGAGACTTAGGGGCTATTTACAGAACACCATTTTCAACTAAAAACGTAAAACTTTGTATGCGTTTTGGGTGCCTGAAAAAGCAAGGTTTTGAAAATGGGTTTCAAAGTGCAAGTTTTTGTTAAAGGTCTCTGTGTAAACAACAAAGACACACATCTGTGAAGATGATGGCGTCATACACATGCATAGCACGTGTTCAGTCTATAGTGTTTCATTGCCATCTAGTGGCCTGGCATCAGAATACAACGTTTTTAGTCGTTTTCGCGGATCGTGTGAATGGGGATCGTTTTGACAATGTTGTCATCTGTACGTGGAAAACTCAAAGGGAAAACTTCTCCGTTTTAAGCATATCGTTGTCATGTAAACGTACCCTTAGGCATCCACACTACTTTTTACCAGAGATGATATTGTCCCCACCACTTTTTGAAACACTTCGTGTCATGGATGTACCAAATACAAATAAATAAAACATCTCTAGTTATCTAGCAGGGCATTCATTTCGTTTGTTTGTTAAACAAGAGGCATTCTAGTGCTGAAATGTATTGTTTTTTAAATCAAGCTGCTGAGTGCTCGTTGCTGCTGCTATCAGTGCAGTTCAGATTTCATCTAAAGCTGTGGCTGAAATCAGTTTTAGTTCTTGAGTTTCTCTTTCCTTCAGTTATATTGGGTGTCTTCAATAATAGAACAATCATCACTCAGTTAATGACTTAATTATCTAATTAACTCTAACACTGCTTCAGTCTTACTTTTAACACCCTGCTGGTGGTTCCCATATGAACACACAGCTGTGTTAATTTAACACTGGGGAATTTACTGTAAAACATAATATCTTCACATCTTTTTTTCAAAGTTGTAAATAAGTTTGAGTTTTAAACCCTTAAAATTCAATGTGTTTCTTTGTAATTGTTTGTAAAATTTACTAGCAGTTACAGAGTGAAAAGTTTTTTCTACATCAATTTTCATATCACCCTTTTTATCTAAATCTGAATCTAAACCTCTAAATTTAAATTTAAATCTAAATGTAATCATTTTAATTGCAGTTGGTTTTAATGGTTATAAAATAAAGCCTAAATATAACAAATATTTTGTATATTTGTTTGCGGTTTGTTTCTGTATGATGCCAAGACCGTACTGTGAACAAGACGATATAGAAATCAACAAGAGGTTAACTGGCTAAGCCAGAAAGGACATGATTTCCAGTAAATGATGCAGAGAAATAACAGGATGTGACACTTCAGCAGAATAACAACTATGAGAATTTGCGGGTACTTTCAAATCATACTTTTGGTTTCAAAAAAATTTAGCAAGCAGAACTTATCAAAAGTGAAATTTAAATTGAGATTAATATATTAGAATAATATTACATTCATCTTTTAGTTTACATTTCCATAAATGCATATATATATTTCTTTGACACTTAACAATAATGTCTCATTTGTTAACATTAGTTAATGCATTAGTTATCATGAAATAACTATGAAGCATGACATTTTTTTGCTGCATATACATAGAGTATAATAATAATAATAATAAATACAGTTGTTAATTGTTTGTTCATGAATTGAAATTGTTTGTTAATTGTTTGTTAACAAGTGCATTAACTTAGTCTAGAAATCTAGACGCACCCTAGCGGAAGCAAAATGTATTTTGCAGCCAGGGTAGTCTAGCAACTCTCCAGGGCCGTTTGAAGGAATTTGGGGGCCCCAAGCAAAATGGACATGGAGGCCCCCCCAATACCCCCCATTTGGGAAATAGATTATAACGGTGGAATAGTTAGTATAGCATGCTATGCCACTTTCATCAAAACCTATTACAAAGCTATAGCAATGTCATGTCATTAAATACGATAAACAGTGATTCTGGAACAGATCTGCGTCTTCCTTATCCCGTTAAAAAAACATATTACAGTATGTAACCATATTCCGTCCTTTCGAAAAAAAAGTTGCACTAACTGTTCGTTACAAGCAGCATTTGCCGTCAGGCAGATAGCTAACATAAACATTTTTTTGCTAGCCTACCTGCTGCAAAAGTACACCATTTGTACAAGACAAGTAGAGCTATTTTATCCAGTGTAATTTATCACTTATCACTATATTTTTTTACCTTTTAACTTCTTTCTTTTCTGGCTTCCTGAATCATAATTCGCTTCATGATAACTGCCGAAGAGGTTTTGTATTTTGCCGCAGCAGAGATCGCGTGGTCGGCTGGCTGCTGTCAGCGACTACTGAGGGGGGCCCCCTTGAGGGGGATCCCGATAACAGTGTCATTGCACTTTACTGCATTGACTATCAAAGGGGCGCTCACACAGTTTGTCGTTGCATTTTATTCTTAACCAGTCGTTGTCTTGGGGCCCCAGGCCAGCTCGGGGCCCCAAGCAATTGCTTGGTTTGCCTGCCTTGTCGCGACGGGCCTGCAACTCTCCGTTGACTTTCGGAGCTGTAAAAACCTAAATTGGGTCAGGCCAATCACATCATGTATAGAGTAGGCGGGGCGGGCTTAACATAATGAATTCCCTGCTACTTGAAAACAAAGAATGGCGGCTGCTGGAGAACAGTCTTTCGAATCGGCTTTGGCCGCGACTCTGGAGGACTTGAGAAAAGAGCAAAAAACGGCACTTAAGTCATTCTTAAAAAAGGAAGATGTGTTTGTAGTTTTGCCGGCCAGATTCAAAAGTTGAATCAGTGATATAATTATAATAAAAAAGTATACTGATTGGATAGACATTTTAAATACAATGTATTAGATTTTTTTTTTCCTAGAAATATAATTATACAAAATACAAGAAATAGTCAAAACACATTTAACAGATCATAAGTTGTTAATTTTTTACAATATTATGTGCTTATTTAATTAACAAAATGTGAATCTTCATCTTTATAACAGAATATACAATACATTACAACTATCTTCAAGATACAGTATCTTCACATGATACAATCTTCACATGTATAACGGATTGTCACCGTAAAAACAGTCCTTTGTGTCGTGGAACAAGCAATAATATATATAAATATATGGATAGCATTGTAATTTCAAATTTACTTTACTATTTTATTAGTTCATTAAAGGGGCTATATGCAGTTTTCAGCAGCCTCTTCATTTTAGTAGAATACACATAGCCCCTTTAAGTAATTATGCTAACTCAACTAATTTAATGTGAAGAGCTTGATACTAATTAAATAATGTCAACTATAGTAAATTTATTGATTAGAGTTGCATAGACTAAATATTTAGACTAATTGCATGTTTATATTAATTTCTTCTTAAATATGGGTGCATGGAGGAATATAGCCTATTCTGCGCTCAAGTGCATGCATAAATCTTGCCGCAAAGCACCAGTAAATGTAGGCTATTGATAATAAATGTGTCTGAAAAAATGAACGAGGCATTTTAATTGTTTATTAATAAACTAGTGTTTTGTAAATCAGTATCGGCTGCAAACATGAGGAAACAGTGAGGAAAATAAGTATTTGAACACCCTGCTATTTTGCAAGTTCTCCCACTTGGAAATCATGGAGGGGTCTGAAATTGTCATCGTAGGTGCATGTCCACTGTGAGAGACATAATCTAAAAAAAAAAATCCAGAAATCACAATGTATGATTTTTTAACTATTTATTTGTATGATACAGCTGCAAATAAGTATTTGAACACCTGTCTATCAGCTAGAATTCTGACCTGAAAGACCTGTTAGTCTGCCTTTAAAATGTCCACCTCCACTCCATTTATTATCCTAAATTAGATGCACCTGTTTGAGGTCGTTAGCTGCATAAAGACACCTGTCCACCCCATACAATCAGTAAGAATCCAACTACTAACATGGCCAAGACCAAAGAGCTGTCCAAAGGCACTAGAGACGAAATTGTACACCTCCACAAGGCTGGAAAGGGCTACGGGGAAATTGCCAAGCAGCTTGGTGAAAAAAGGTCCACTGTTGGAGCAATCATTAGAAAATGGAAGAAGCTAAACATGACTGTCAATCTCCCTCGGACTGGGGCTCCATGCAAGATCTCACCTCAATGATCCTAAGAAAGGTGAGAAATCAGCCCAGAACTACACGGGAGGAGCTGGTCAATGACCTGAAAAGGTTACTGTTGGTAATACACTAAGACGTCATGGTTTGAAATCATGCATGGCACGGAAGGTTCCCCTGCTTAAACCAGCACATGTCAAGGCCCGTCTTAAGTTTGTATTAATTCCAAGTTGTACATAATTCCACTAAACGTGTTTGGAGGAAGAAGAATGATGAGTACCATCCCAAGAACACCATCCCTACTGTGAAGCATGGGGGTGGTAGCATCATGCTTTGGGGGTGTTTTTCTGCACATGGGACAGGGCGACTGCACTGTATTAAGGAGAGGATGACCAGGGCCATGTATTGCGAGATTTTGGGGAACAACCTCCTTCCCTCAGTTAGAGCATTGAAGATTGGTTGAGGCTGGGTTTTCCAACATGACAATGACCCGAAGCACACAGCCAGGATAACCAAGGAGTGGCTCTGTAAGAAGCATATCAAGGTTCTGGCGTGGCCTAGCCAGTCTTCAGACCTAAACCCAATAGAGAATCTTTGGAGGGAGCTCAAACTCCGTGTTTCTCAGCGACAGCCCAGAAACCTGACTGATCTAGAGAAGATCTGTGTGGAGGAGTGGGCCAAAATCCCTCCTGCAGTGTGTGCAAACCTGGTGAAAAACTACAGGAAACGTTTGACCTCTGTAATTGCAAACAAAGGCTACTGTACCAAATATTAACATTGATTTTCTCAGGTGTTCAAATACTTATTTGCAGCTGTATCATACAAATAAATAGTTTAAAAATCATACATTGTGATTTCTGGATTTTTTTTTTTAGATTATGTCTCTCACAGTGGACATGCACCTACGATGACAATTTCAGACCCTTCCATGATTTCTAAGTGGGAGAACTTGCAAAATAGCAGGGTGTTCAAATACTTATTTTCCTCACTGTATCTCCACTGTAAAGTGGATGCGCCTTTACAGAGAAATGCACCTTTCATACGGATTACATAATCAGACAATATTTTCTTTTGACTCAATTTGACATTTTAAGCTTTACATAGGCAAGGTATATTTCTTGTGTCTGTGAGGCCATACGGGGTATTTCTATAAGGGGACAGTGTGTGTGTGTGTGTGTGTGTGTGTGTGTGTGTGTGTATATATATATATATATATATATATATATATATATCGATTACCACATTTTGATGTCCAATGACCACGAGAGTAATGAAGAGCAGGCAGACTTACTATGTTGTTCTATTTTACTTTAAAAATGTTGGATAACAAATCAAATACAATGTGTACATATTCACAGTCAAAAGATGACATACATGTAAAGAAAATGTACATATGAAGAGTGTAGGCCTACGCAAAATAATAAACAAATAAACAATGAATTATTTCAACAGAGTTTAATTTCAAGGATACAGCTGGTCTGTGATTCGGCAGTGAAAACAATGATTACAAGAGTCCGTGTTAGTCTCTTCGAAATGTAACTTATTAGTGATGTGAAGCTGTCGTCTCAGACCCTCCGATGAATGATGAATCCTCTGCGATAATAAATGCAAGTAGAGCTAGGATGTAGGGCTGAAACGATTCATCGAGTTACTCGATTAACTCGATTACAAAAATTCCTTGAGGCAAAAACTCTGCCTCGAAGCCTCGTTAAATTCCTATGACGCGTACTATACGCGCAGGGATCTGATTGTTTCATATGGACCGTTGTTCAATGTTCAAGAAGCACACCATAGTGCGTGATACATTTTGAATTTAGTTGGCGCGATGGCGGAGAGTAGGGCTGGGCGATATATCGCACGATATTGTTATGTGCATCTTGTCAGTAAAGCCGGTTCCTTGATTAGTAGTAAATCACCTGCTTTCAGATGGAGCGGTGTTAAATTAACACTCCTGGGAGTGTATATGAGTCCACACTCAAGAGTGTAAAGTGTTAAAATTAGAGTGTTAAATTAACACTTAAGAGTGTTAAAGTTAGGGATGGCGAAAACTAAAAAATTTCTTGACCGACGACCGAGGCTCATTAACCGGTTGAAACCGGTTCGTTTAAAATATGCTATTTGAAATAACAGCCATTTCGAGCAGCTCCTGCAATTTCGCAACTCTGTCACATCTCTCTGCCGCTCTGCCTCCCGCTCACACACACACACACACACACTGCCCGTGCCCTTCCACTCACGTCACTTTTTTAAAATTCCCTACAGCGGGAAACCTATTTTTTTTACAGTCTATGCGCGAAACATGAGTCCCGCAAACGCGGCGCCGAGGAGCTTGTATGTAATCGGAGGACAAATGTCTCCTTAGTTTCAAAATGGTTTGGGTACAAGGTAATCGCGTTGAAAATAAAGGCGTTTGTCTAGCGTTAGAAGCTAATTTGAAACATTGCCGCGGCTAAGAAAATGACAGCTCCGAAGAGACGCCGCTTTAGTTTGAGGTAGTGCTAACAATAATTAAGAAAGATGATGATAGCGCTGTATGACACAAGTTGCAACTTACATCTGTGTCATTCTTTTTGGTGAAATGGTCCCACACACTACTTTTCTTTGCATGCTTCATCCTGTCGGTCTGCCCTGGCTCGAACCGCGAGTGTTTTAGCCTGTAGCCTTCACTTTTCGCGAACCAAAACATTGTGACCTCGCGCCAAATGTTTTTATTGGTTTATTAAGTACAAACAGGCGAGTTATGAAAAATTTAGTGTGAGGGATTTGTTCACTTCACACAAAAAGATCTTGGAATGAGATGGCTAACTGTAGTAACGTTTAAAGGCGGGCGTACACGGTGCGAGTTCGGACCAGGATCGGACACTCGGGAGGTCGTGAGATATTGCACACGTTGCGAGTCAGTTTAACTGATAATCGCGTCAAAGCAGCTGGTACACGGCACGACTGTCCAGCACGAATTTTATCTTGAGCCGGCAGCAATCACGTGGGCTTTCGCGCTAAACACAGAGACCGTCAATGTTGCATGCAGGCAAAGCTTCAGATAGAAAAAATGACAGAAATGTGTGTGCAAATGATTTCCCAGATAGCAAAAATCATCTGGCCCAGACACTTCGTAAGTCACTTCGGATCCGTTTTTTCCTCATCTGGACCAGAACTGGGCCAGCTCCGGATTCCTTTATGGCGATTTGGCCCAGATATGGGCCAGATCTGGTCCAGCTCTGTTTTGAATCTGGTCCAGAACCATGCCGGATCCGGGCCAGCTCATTTTGTAGACCGTACACACACACACTCGCTCTCTCTCTAAGAAGTATAAGAGGTATACATATCTAGAATTTCAAGAATCTTCTCACATGATCTAATATCTTATAGTCTTATACCACTGATATTTTTTCTGTTAGGTTTTAACATGAAATGCTTAGGCAACAAAAAGTTGAAAGTAGGCTTTAGAAGTTTACATGAAAATTTACACTTTACACTAAAATACCACCAGTGTTAGCACTAATTCACAGCTGCCCACTACTTCACAATAATCATGCATTCGGAAAAAAAAACAAATTTGACATTCAAGGGCTTTTATTTTGATCCATCTTCCATTTATTTTGATCCATCTTCCATTTATTTGAATAAACAAAATGCAAAAACAGTGCCACTGTGCATCTTTTCTTTTGATAATTTTTTCACAAGAGCTAAAATCAAAGTTCATACTCAGGAAGAAAGGTGGTTTATTAGTGGCTTGTTGGTTTATGAAAGCAAGACATTCCTTGCAATTAGTGTAGTAGAAGTAGTTTCACATGAAAAATATAATAATTTACATTTGATGCAGTAAGTTTTCTAATTTAACAAGACAAAACAGACTGTAACTGATTCTCTGATTCTTCAGATAAGTTACAAAAACAAGCTTTAGATGTTAGTTCATAAACCACTTAAGTACTTGCTGGGCTTACAAAGTTTCAAACAGTGGTACACAAATAGTTCATCTCAGAACTTCTCAATTTATATTATAAAGAATACATTAACATGCTTGTGCTTTGTACTAACACACTTTATTTGTCCCAAAAACACAAGGTGGTCTTGAGTAGCAAAGAGGCCGCAAAAAGCTGAATCCCAAAAATGTTCATCATACAACAAGAACCAAACAGAACGGGTAGGAAAGCCATGGAACTACAAACCCCTTCAGAACTGCCGTTTAATTCCCATGAGGCATCTGCAAACAAAAGACAAAGAAAAAACTGTTAGTTTTGTTGAAATCTATTAAAGCAGAGTTCAGAGACAGACTATTGATTGACTATAAATGGACCTATTTTAAGTTGAGTTGTACTGTCTGTATTTGGGCTAATAATATAATATTATGACACTGCTGTTTTTTTATTTGTAAACTAGTCTTTAAAGTCCCTGTAAAGTCAAAATTAAGTATGTGTTCTGAGATTGTTGTAAAGCAGAGAACAGTAGCCTTTCAACATAAAAACTTTATGAGAGAGAGAGAGAGAGAGAGAGAGAGAGAGAGGGGGGGTGTGTGTGTGTGTGTGTGTGTGTGTGTGTGTGTGTGTGAGAGAGAGAGAGAGAGAGAGAGAGACAGTGTATGCGCACGCTGTATGGTTGCTGCCACTGAGGTAAAGCCCCACGTGGTTGTGTATGATTTGGCAATAGGGGACAGCTGGTGAAAATCGGGCCGACTCCCCGAATTTTTAAAACATGTTTAAAAATGATCGGGAGGTCGGGGAGGTGCTCATAACGTGTTCGGTTCGGCTCGTAATTCCTCTCACACGCTGCGAGCCGCGACCATGCGAGCATCACCGATTCCACTCGATTTCTCCCGAGTGAAAAAAAATCATCTGCGAGCTCGTAAAAACAGCAAAAATCGCACCGTGTACGCCCGCTTAAGCCCACTGTCTATAATAGCCTAATTTAGAGATAACTTTTTAAAGTAACTTTTTTTTTAACCGACTACCGACAGCTTTGATCGGTTAATGTTGATACGGTCAACCATCGGTCAAACGGTCATCAGTTAACATCCCTAGTTAAAGTTAATGAGATAATTAAGTGATTAATTTAGTGATGATTGAGCATTATTGAAGACACCTGATGTTAACAAGCAGAATCGCTGAAGGAGAAAATCACAAATTGTAAGTTTAGTTGGGCTCTTGACCATTATATGTTTACTTTAAATTGTACAGTTGTTTGTCTGCTGTTATTGATTTATAACAGTAAAATGAACAAAGTGAAGTGTGATCTGATGGTGTTGGTTATGTTTTGACATAATCATGCTGTGATCTAAAAAAATTAACTTATTGAGATAGTTTGGTTTAACTTGTTAACAGCAGCTCTGTGATTCTACAGCATATGATTATCAGTACTTTAATTATAATCCAAAATATTTAATAAACTTTGTTCTGATCAAAAGACTTTCAAATAAATTCATTTAGAAACACAGACATCAATAATCAGCCTGTGAATCTCAACAATGGTGACAATAATAAAGCATGTTGCAGTGGCTGCCACCAATCACAACTCATTAATGGCTCCCATCATGCATTGCGGTATGAATAAATTATGATCTGAATTGTCTAATTTACTTTTCCTAATTGAATATTCTGCTCGTCACCATTGTTGAGATGCATAGACTGAATCTTGACTTCTGCGTGTGCCTAAAAGTACGATTTTGTTTTTAAACAACTTTTAAGAAATCCTTTGTATTATATCTAAAATTCAGGATATTTATGCAGATTCACAGTTATGCTGTAACCAACAACATAAATCGAAGTCAGAAAGAAAGATCTTAATCATTTGATCAAGTTCAAATGATGATTGTCATAATATAACCAACACCATCAGATCACTTTTTTTGTTTGTTCATCTGGCGGTTATAACTCAGATACAGCAGCCAAACAAAATCTAAAGTTAATAATATGAGGGTCAAGAGCCCAACTAAAGCAACCATTGATCGTCATAACGGTGGCTACAATTTGTGATTTTCTCCTTCAGTGATTCTGCTTGTTAACATCAGGTGTCTTCAATAATGTTCAATCATCACTAAATTAATCACTTAATTATCTCATTAACTTCAACACTCTTGAGTGTGGACTCATATACACTCCCAGGAGTGTTAATTTAACACTGGAGTTTTTGCTGTGTACAAAGAACCGTAGTTAACTGACAAGCTGAGCCATATCGCATTAATTATCGCTGGCGATACGTCCGCGATATTAATGCAATATGGCTCAGCTTGTCAGTTAACTACGGCTCTTTGTAGTAAATGCCGCTCCATCTGAAAGCAGGTGATGGTGATTTACTACTAATCAAGGAACCGGCTTTACTGATGAGATGCGCATAACAATATTGTGCGATATATCGCCCAGCCCTAGCGGAGAGTAAAGATAAACGCAACTTTTAAATACATAATTAAATTTTTAAAAACATAATTATAGGCTTAAGTGCAGAGTCCGAAAGTTGGTCGTTTTGTCGCTATGGTTACACACACAAACACACACACACATCGTTGGCAGTGCGCTCAAAGTCATCTGTCAGTTGTGCAGTTACCCAAAATCCCCTGAATGAAGTTAAAACCCATCATGTCACTGAAATGTGTTTTTTAAATCAAGTGATCAAAGTGCTTGTTGCCTCTGCGATCTGTGGCGCGGATACAGTGTTTTCTCGTGTGGCTCGCACACACCCCCGCTCTATCTTTCACTCGGACGCGCGCTTCAATCCATTGCGGCAATGCATCGAATGCTTAAACTTTTATGTAGCCACGCAACAATAATTTCAGCATGCATTCATTGTATACACCGGGACGTGATGGAGGAACAAATATTGTATTGCAGTCTTTGCGAGACCTTGTTTGTATGTCACGTCTGCCAAATAGTTACAGACAACAACAAAAAATGAAAATCCCCAGCCTGCTTCTCCAAATCCACTCGTACTTTTGGGGAAGACATTATAATCGGCTACCAAAGTAATTGAGCATAGAACATTTTCAATTAACAAAAAATATAATATTACAAAACGTGCTAATATACTTAGCCTAAGTGAAAAATCAAAATGCTGTTCTTTTTCTATTTAACAAAATGCATATTTGCAATAAAACATTCCCATTTTCAAAGCTACACTATGTGTAGGTGTCTCCAATGAATGCAATTTGAAGTTAAATTGCAGTTAAATGCAATCCTTTTTTTAATGTTGTATTAAGAAGACAAAACTAAGGCCAAATGGCCTTTACTATTTAAGTTTGTATTCATAGTTTTACATGTTGTACATGTTTTACAGTAAGTTGACTTAACTGTATTGTTATATAATTGTTTGCACTGGCACGTATAAACACTAAATGGGTAAAAATTGCAATAAATATGCTTGATCATTTTACAGCCACATAATTTTCGTTATGCATTATTTGTTTTGGTTGTTTAAAAACACACAAAAAAATTGTATCGATTAATCGATCGATTAAGTGCTAGATTAATCGATTACAAAAAGAATCGATAGCTGCAGCCCTACTAGGATGTGTATTACTCGACGCCAGGATGTGGTGTGTTATGTGGATCGTGACGTGTTCTGTGACGTGGAGCGGAGATGCGCTGACCCAGGCGGCGCATGCGCGTGAAGTTTTGTTGTTGTTTTATCTTCCTTCGCCATTAAAGGCTTGACTAAACCAGTCTCTCGTGTCAGCGGTTCTCTGTATCTTATTATACACTGGCGTGGTGGCAGCTTTAACGCACTCACTCCCCAAACAGCCTGGTGAGTTCATGCGAGATTAATTCACACTATCGACGCGCATAAACGAGCCGCGTTGTGGATTATCTCTGCTGGTGTACCGCGAGACTTTAAGCCATGGCGAATACACACAGAGCACCGAAACAATGGTGCCTCACAAAAGTTGAGACTGTAAATTCATTTGAGAACTGGCGTCAGAACCTCGTCTACACTTTATCTCTGGATACAGAGTTCGCTCCGTTTCTAGTCGACGGCGCGCGCTGGGGAAAAAAGACGAGGGCTTCACCATTCAGAGGTTTTACCGATGATGACGCAGATGTTCCCGCGGCGCAACGGCGCACGCGCCAACAAAAGGTCAGCATGCTTGAGCTTATGCTGGGGCAGATCGCTAACTACTGCCCAGTTATTTCCCGAAATACTGTTGTTAAGAGCTCTACATGCATTGATAACATATGGCAGACAATCAGACTACATTATGGTTTCCAGTCGACTGGTGCACATTTTATTGATTTTTCTGCTATTAAACTAGAGTCTAATGAAGGACCAGAGGATTTATACCAGAGATTAATGGCTTTTGTTGAGGACAATCTACTACGCAGAGACTCTGGTATTACTCACGGAGGTGAACCCATCGCAGAGGATGAGGAGCTCTCCCCCACGATAGAAAACTTTGTTGTTCTCACTTGGCTTCGTCTTATACACAGCGAGTTGCCGAAGCTTGTAAAGCAGAGGTATGGCACAGAGTTACGTTCACGCACTCTGGCGTCCATTAAACCAGAGATATCTCAAGCCCTGTGCTCATTACTAGACGAGCTGCAGTCCTCAGAGGATGCTAGAGCAATGCGCTCGGCTGTGTCTAACCCCCCAAGACAGAAGCTGGCTTCACTGGGTCGACTAAAGAAATCCTGCCCACTTTGTAAAGAGGCTCGCAGACCAGACAATCACTTTCTCAGTAAGTGCCCCTTTCTGCCCCCTCCTGACAGAGCTTTCATTGCTAAGGCGCGGCAAGTTGCTGGCTCACTGAGTCACTCTGACAGCGAGTCTGAGGACGACAACAAGGACAGTGCATCCAACCTTAAGGCAGTACAGCGCGTTCATATTATGCAGTCACCATGCATCGAAGCCTTCCATGGCCACATCCCCATTAGGCTGACCATTGACAGTGGGGCGACAGGCAACATGATAAGGGCAGCATGTGCGAGCAGACTGGGCCTTAAAGTCTCCAGTAGTACACAGTCAGCTCGTCAGGCAGATGGCTCCTCACCATTGAAGGTAGTGGGGGAGACACGCACACACTTTCAGAGAGATGGTCACAAGCTCTTTTTCGACGGACTTGTGGTAGAGAACCTGGATTCTGACATTCTCGCTGGCATCCCCTTTATGGAATGTAATGACATCTCCATCCGCCCTGCTCGACATCAGGTCAGTGTGGGGTCTGACACATACGAGTATGGTGCCAGTCAAACGTATGGAGACAGACATGCCATTCGCCGAGCTCACGTACTCCGTGCCACCTCATCACATACTGTGTGGCCGGGGGATTTTGTCGAACTTGAGCTTCCAGCAGAACTAGCAAACATTAGCGACAAGCTTGCTGTTGAGCCGCACGAGGGCCGTACACACTGGTTTGCCCCATCATTGGTCGTAGGGGTATCCGGAAAAATCAGGATTCCCAATTTGACTGACGTACCGCAGGGGATTAAGAAACATGACCATGTATGCCGTGTTCGCATGACCTACGTTCCGGAGTCCCTAACTGAACAGGCCCCAATGGAGACTCCTCAGGCCACTGTTTGCAAGTCCAGTTCGCCCAGTTTAACACTATTCTCTGACCTTATCTCATTAGACCCCAACGGTATTATGACGGCAGACATCAGAGGAAAATTTCACGAGATTCACAGGAAATTTGATGAGGTCTTCAATCCGCAGTTTGGAGGCTATAATGGCGCTGCTGGCCCCTTCCAGGCGAGGGTAAACATGGGACCTGTCCAGCCACCGCAACGGAAGGGAAGAGTTCCGCAGTACTCTAGGGGCCAGTTACAGGAGCTGCAGGCTCAATTCGACGAGCTAGAATCACTAGGCGTTTTTCGAAAGCCTGAAGACATTGACATTGATGTTGAATATGTCAACCCATCATTTCTTATCAAAAAACCTAATGGCGGGTTTCGTCTCGTTACAGCTTTCGCCGATGTGGGTCGTTATAGCAAACCCCAGCCATCCCTTATGCCAAATGTGGACGCCACGTTGCGTCAGATTGCTCAGTGGAGGTATATTATCGCCACTGACCTCACCAAGGCGTTCTACCAAATTCCACTATCCAAAGCCTCCATGAAGTACTGCGGGGTCGTCACGCCATTTAAAGGAGTCCGGGTGTATGCCAGATGTGCCATGGGCATGCCTGGTTCAGAAACTGCATTAGAAGAATTGACCTGTCGGGTACTCGGTGATCTCCTTCAACAGGGACAGGTGGCTAAGGTTGCTGATGACCTGTATTGTGGGGCTGACACTCTTGAGGGTCTTCTTGCAGTGTGGGAAAAGGTCTTAGTGGCTCTCCAGGCATGCAATATGTGCTTAGCTCCCAGTAAGACTGTCGTTGCCCCGGTCCAGACCGACATATTGGGGTGGGTGTGGAGTCAGGGTACTATTCGTGCTAGTTCACACCGCATTGCAACATTGGCTTCGTGTGCTCCCCCTGCGACTGTTCGTGGCTTACGGTCCTTCATCGGTGCGTATAAAGTCCTAGCACGTGTTCTTAAGGGTTGTGCGTCGATCCTTGCTCCCTTCGACAATGTGGTCGCTGGGGGTGAGTCGACGGCTGCGATTGTGTGGTCAGATGAGCTTCTCCAGTGTTTTCAAAAGGCTCAGCAGGCGTTATCTACTAGTTGCGCTGTGACGATACCGCGTCCTGATGATCAGCTTTGGATTGTCACTGATGGTGCTCTCAGGGATCCAGGGTTAGGCGCTACAATGTATGTTACACGGGGGGAAAAGCTGCTGATCGCTGGATATTTCAGCGCTAAACTTCGAAAGAATCAGATTAATTGGCTTCCGTGCGAGATTGAGGCCCTGGCTATAGCTGCCTCCCTCAAACATTGCAGCCCATACATTATTCAGTCATCACAGAAGGCATGTGTGCTCACTGACAGTAAACCATGCGTACAGGCCTTTGAAAAGCTGTGCAGGGGCGAATTCTCTGCAAGCCCGCGAGTTACCACTTTCTTGTCCACTGCAAGCCGCTTCCAGGTCTCTGTTAGGCATGTCGCTGGGGCTGCCATTCTCCCGTCAGATTATGCTAGTCGTAATGCTGCTCAATGTGATAGTCCTTCATGTCAAGTTTGCAACTTCGTCCGTGAATCTATGGTCTCTGTGGTGTGTCGTACTGACGTCGCTGACATCTTGCGTGGAGCTCAAAAGGTACCCTTTGCCAATAGAGCCACGTGGGTGTCCATTCAGGCAGAGTGTCCGGACCTTCGTAGGGTGCACGCGCATCTTCGGCAGGGTACGCGCCCTTCCAAGAGGGTTACTAATGTTAAAGATGTGAAACGTTATTTGAACACTGTTACCTTGGCAAGAGATGGGCTTTTAGTCGTACGACGCAACACACCACTGTCGACCACCACTGAGTGCATCGTCGTTCCTAGGTCAGTGTTGCATGGTTTGCTTATGTCATTGCATATTAGGTTAGATCACCCCTCGGCACACCAGTTGAGACTCGTTATCGACAGGTACTTCTATGCACTGGATTTGGAGGCTGCCGTCCGGCTTACTAGTAAGGGATGTCACCAATGTGCTTCACTGGCACAGTCCCCAGTGTTCGCAGTGGAGCAGTCCTGCTGCGATCCACCTGAGACGGTCGGGTCTACCTTTGCAGCTGACGTGCTTAAACGTGAACGTCAGCTCATCCTAGTCGTTCGTGAGTGTGTGACATCCTTCACAGCTGCATTGTTGATTGATGACGAACGGAAGGAAACGTTGCGGGATGGTATCATCCGTATGTGTATTAGCCTTCGTCCGCTCGATGGCCCCTTTGCCGTAGTTAGAACGGACCCAGCACCAGGTTTCTCAGCACTGGCCAAAGACGCAATGCTTGCTCAACACAGGCTGGCCATTGAGGTAGGCGATGCTAAAAATATTAACAAAAATCCAGTGGCGGAAAAGGCTATACAGGAGCTACAGGGCGAGATTTTACGTCTAGAACCACACTGCGGGGTCGTCACCCCCGTGTTGCTGTCGGTAGCTGTTGCTCAGTTAAATAGCCGTGTCCGGTCTCGTGGTATGTCCGCCCGTGAAATGCTGTTGCAGCGTGATCAGTTCTCTCTCGAGCAATTACCAGTGCGTGACCGGGAACTGATTTCCATGCAGCATGCACAACGCCTCGCTAATCACCCCCATAGTGTCAAGGCAAAAGCACCACGAAGTCGGGGTGCACCCAGACCAGATATTAGCCCGGGCGACCTTGTTTACCTTTATAGTGACCGCAATAAGTCCCGAGCTCGAAGCCGATATCTCGTGCTTAGATCTGACGGTACGTGGTGCAACATCCGCAAGTTTACAGGCTCCCAGCTGCGGCGTGCTTCTTATAGGGTCCGCTTATCTGATTGTTATAAAGTTGACTCTTTCCCAAGTGTTCTAGGTCATTGTGAAGACGGTGCAGCATCTGAGAGTGAAGAGGAGTGTGAAGAGGAGGGCGGAGTGCCACTTAGCGCTCCCTCAAGTGGTCCAGATATCCCCTTGGCGATAGCAGAGCCTGCTTCACCTCCAGGATCTGATGGCAGCGGACGTCAGGAGGATAGACAGGTGTCCCCGTCTTGTTTGGTGGAGGTTCCATGTCACCAGTTGGCCTCTCCATCAACTTTCCCGGTGCAGGTCCCACGGCGGTCTGCTCGTCTCCGTCGGCCTCCTGACAAGTTGAAAGATTATGAGCTTCAGTAGATGGGCTGCCTTCGCCTGTATCCTTATTTTGGCTTAAAAGTATTTTCTTTAAAACGTTGCATCAGTGTTCTATGCAGCTCCGTGAGATATTCTGTGTGTATTACGGCACGAATGGTTCAGTCATCTTATCTTGTGTTGTCACATTCCACCTTTTTGTTTCCCTGTTTGTGTGTTTCTCAAGCTGGAAAAGAGGGCGTAGAATCCGGAGGAAAACGGGTGGCGCCAGGATGTGGTGTGTTATGTGGATCGTGACGTGTTCTGTGACGTGGAGCGGAGATGCGCTGACCCAGGCGGCGCATGCGCGTGAAGTTTTGTTGTTGTTTTATCTTCCTTCGCCATTAAAGGCTTGACTAAACCAGTCTCTCGTGTCAGCGGTTCTCTGTATCTTATTATACACTGGCGCGATGTATGACTCTCAAATGTGGTTATTCAAGAATCGTCACCATGGAAACTTCAGCACGAAGTTTAATACCATCCGCTGCCAATGAAGACCACAAATATTCTTTCCTGCAGTTCACAAAGTGAAGGCGCTGCAGAAAGAGATTTTAATCGATCTTATTTTACTGCCTTTCAGGGAAGATTGCAGGACTTCAACTTTCCCTCAGGATCCTACGGTGACCGGGAGGGGACATGTTCGGTTCACTTATTTTTGTCGTGGCCACAACATATAAACTCGTGGGAACGTGATATTAAGTCGTGGGAACGTCATAATATCTCGTGGGAACGTCATATTAAGTCGTGGCCACGAGATCATTTTGTTGAGGTAATCGTGGCCACGCGATGCAAAGTCGTGGCCTCGAGATCATATGTTGAGGGAACGATATATTTTTCTCGTGGCCACGAGATCATTTTGTTGAGGTAACGACATCATTATGTCGTGGCCACGCGTTGAGGGAGCCACAGCGGCCAATACTGTAACCGTACCATAGACTGGGCTACAGCAGAGATGGAGATGACAGAAGAAATAACATTTCACTTTAAATTAGGAATGTCATATAAAGGTATAGTGCGGTCTTTGGCATTAAGACATGGGTACGTTATAAGTGAGAGACACATGAAGCGCATTCTTAGACTTTGTCGCACGCATATTTAGGGACCGTCTCAAAATTACATGCGACATTGGCATAAACATTTCTAACTTCAATAGCATTTGAAGACAATGACTTACAGTCATAAAACCAACTGTACACTGTTCACCCAGGTCTCATGTATATGATGCACACCTTTTAGATTTTTTATATTTATGACAATAAACTGCTAAATCATATGCAAATATTGTAGGCCTATTTCACTACTGCCACATACCTGACACCTATATGAACAATGTACAGTTGGTTTTATGACTGTAAGTCATTGTCTTCAAATGCTATTGAGCTTTAAATATTGTCATATTCTGTATATGATCCCATACAGTAGTGAAATACATAGCAATATTTGCATATGATTTAGCAGTTTATTGTCATAAATATAAAAAATATTAAAGGTGTGCATCATACATGAGACCTGGGTGAACAATGTACAATTGGTTTTATGACTGTAAGTCATTGTCTTCAAATGCTGTTGAAGTTAGAAACGTTTATGCCAATGTCGCATGTAATTTTGAGACGGTCCCTAAATATGCGTGCGACAAAAAAAGTCTAAGAATGCGCTTATCTTTATAACGTACCCATGTCTTAATGCCAAAGACCGCACTATATCTTTATGAAATTCCTAATTTAAAGTGAAATGTTATTTCTTCTGTCATCTCCATCTCTGCTGTAGCCCAGTCTATGGTACGGTTACAGTATTGGCCGCTGTGGCTCCCTCAACGCGTGGCCACGACATAATGATGTCGTTACCTCAACAAAATGATCTCGTGGCCACGAGAAAAATATATCGTTCCCTCAACATATGATCTCGAGCTAGATTTAAATAGCTGCTAGATTTAAATAGCCAGTAGACAACGCTGTAGTTTCTTGCAGTTAAAAAGTTTCTTGCAAACTGTTTCTTGCAGTCAGGGGCAGCGCTGGATAATTTTTAACGCATGTGCTGAGGGCACACACATGTGTGTGTGTGTGTGTGTGTGTGTGTGTATATATATATATATATATATATATATATATATATATATATATATATATATATATATATATATATATATATATAATTAATAAATGAGCAAAACTTGGCCACAAAATATTTAATATTCAATTATTTTAATGATCACAATTAAAGTTTTAATTTTATTAAATTGAACAAGCGCAAAATTCAGCAATCAAATATTCAAAAAGACTTAATAATAATGTTATTTCTCTCTATAGGCGCGTTTACTACGAATATGGCGATCGTCAACTTCATCTTTGCCAGACACTGACAGAAAACACTATTTTATAAATAAAAATCAATGCACGCATCCCCGGATTTACAAATGCACATCTTGCTTGTTGCACGCACATTATGTCGAAATAACGAGATATTATGTTGAAATAACATTATTATTAAGTCTTTTTGAATGCTGAATTTTGCGCTTGTTCATTTAATAAAATTACGCCTATATATAGCCTATATATATACTATTAATAAATGAGCAAAACTTGGCCACAAAATATTTAATATTCAATTATTTTAATGATCACAATTAAAGTTTTAATTTTATTAAAACGCGTGCACTGATTTTTATTTATAAAATAGTGTTTTCTGTCAGTGTCTGTGCATGGCAAAGATGAAGTTGACGATCGCCATTATTCGTAGTAAACGCGCCTATAGAGAGAAATGCACATAATGGATTACATAAGAGAGTAGCCTATTTCTTTTTGTTTTGAATTATTTCGTTTAAAGACATTTCAAGCTTTGTGTATTTGAGGATGAGATGCGCTCCAGTTAACGTACAATGCAAGTGACCGCTCGGGCGCCTCAATGATTAAATTGTCTATTTTGCTCTTATTTATTCAGTCCAGGTAATTGTTTGATGAAAAAAATATTAAAATTAAGATACAATTTATACAAAACGAAATTCACTTTAAAGAAAGGCTTTCTACAAAACAAAACTTAATGAAGTGGTCAAAATTATGTCCGACTCGCTCCATGTCTCTCTACTCGTGCTGTTCACTTTTCATAATCAACATAGGCAGATGGAAAAAAATAACATAACATTAACTAAATGCGCTTTTTTAATGGCAGTAGGCTAGTTTAAAACAGTACATTAGGCCTAGACTCTCTATTTGTAAAGATTGCTGCACATTTATTTAATTCTGAATTTTGCACACACAAGTTGAAAGGCATTTGTTCAAATCAAGTTCACGGATAATTGTGCGTGCATTTATTAATCATTATGATACTAAAATCATAACAAAGTAGGCTATGCAATGTACAAAAAATCAGATGAGCCCAGAATATGAACACAACGTTTAATTACACGTTAAGAATTTTCCTTCCATATAGTAAACCATTATAAGAACGTTTAATTTAATTTAAAAACATCCACATGCCGAGAATCAAGAGCACCATCCCCTGTGTTGTGCGTTTGAAATGTGGCGCGTTTACGATGATGTCATGGCAGTAGAGGCGGCAACTATAACGATCAGTCCCACCCAGTTTGAAGCGGTACTAACTGCAATGGAAAAGCAACCGAGCTAAAGCGAACCGAACCGTGCTGTACCGAGTCGAGTCGTACCACGCAGTGGAAAAGCGCCAAATGACCAACATAATAGCTGCACAGCCCTTATAATAAATTAACAAACTGAACATGGGCTTTTTTACATATATATACACTGCAAAAAGAGATGTGTCAAAAACAACACATGTGACTGTGTAGATAGCATTTCGACACATGTTGTGTAGATTAGCACACAATGTGTTAAAACATTTTTTTTTTTATTCTGCACTGCTGGATAGCATGATGTAGTTTCACAAGATCATTATAACTAACAGCACATTAATAAATTAAATGTGCACCATTCATTTAATCATAAACTTGATCATGACATCATCAAGAAACATCTGATCATATTTTCTCTCACCATAACAAATGTATTTTATTTAAATACAGTTAAAGCAGCCAGAGAAAAACTGAAAGAAGAGTAAAGGGTCAAGAGCTCAAATAAAGGAGCCATTAATCGCGATTCTGGTGACTTCAAATAAAACATTCAATGAAACATCAACATCTAAACCTCAGTTAATTCTCAATAAGAGCTTGTCTATGTAGATTCATGATGTCTAAAACATCCAAATGTTCAAACAAACTCTTTATTAAACGTCACTGGACTCCATAAACACAAGTTAACAATACGTTTCAATTTTCATCCGAACACTCAGTTGTAAAAACACAGGAAGTAACTCTGGCAAATACACACCGACTACTACAGTCACATGTGACACATATCTGACACAAGTTGTGTAATTATGACACATTAGTGTGTAAAAGGTTTCAACACACTTCTGTGTGAGAGGAATAACACATTAGTTGTGTTAAAGGTAATACAAAATGTGTAGTCCTTATAAACACAGAGATGTGTTAAGAATCGACACAGGTTGTGTGTTAAATTTGACACAACATGTGTTGTCCTTGAGCACACACACTACATGTGTTAAATTCTACACAACATGTGTTAAAATCTACACAGCATGTGTCATTTTTAACACATCTCTTTTTACAGGTTGTGTTGTTTTCAACTCATCATTTTATAAGAGCGTGCCGACACTCACCATCACTGTGAATGGTATGCAGTGTTTGCTATGTTCTCAAACAAACAGGCCAGTGGAAATACAAGTTATTTATATACAATATTTTGTCAGTTACTACATTTTGATTAAATTCAAAGTGTAAACTCTGTTAACTGTAATCTCTTCATGAACTTTTGTCAAAAGCAGCATTATCAATTAGGGGTTGAAGTGTGAATAACTGAATAATGTCCAGTACAGTGAGTCTGTCCAGTCATTGAGCTTGAAACATTGTCTTGTACTTTGTGTGCACATGCATTCTGTACTCGACTATTGATTAAACGGTTAATATTGTTGCATCTGGGCCTTTCGCTTTATTTTTTAAAATGACACAATTTGTGTGTTAAAATGCAGGGGTGCAAACACATGTATGGTCAAAAAAGAGAGAGGTAATCGAAGCCCTCGTCCCACGGCAAATATCCAGATACTACATTGCCACCATCCCCAACCCACCCCTATAGGCACATAGAGTCAAATGAAATTTAGAAAAACTATCTTGCACTTCTTCTTCTTGCTTTACTGCTACTTCCTGAAAACAATTTCACCTGATGATTTGAATAGCTCTTTTTGTAAAGAATTAATAATTCTAGGATGATTGGGGTAATTGTGTAGGGTAGGCCTAGTGCATTTGCATAGAAACTAATAAACAAAATATAAATATAAATACAATAAAACACAAATACACGAGAAATAAAGCAGTTCTTTATGTTTTTCAGGTAAATTAACTGTATTAACCCATTTAATCCCAAATTTTTCCCAGACACAAAAATATCCAAATCATGTGTCATTAGTATCCCTTTGAAACAATCAGTCATAATTTTTTGAAATTTTCATGGAAAAGTGTGTGAAAAAGTGTGTTTTATGATCGGTCACAATTGTGACCGGTGGGATACTGTGTTGTATCAACCATTGTATTGATTTAATATAGGTCTATTTGACCTATGCAGTGTGTTTGTGTGTGTTTTTGTGCGTGTGTGTGTGTGTGTTTTTTTTTGTGTGTTTTTTTGTGTCTGTGTGTGTGTGAGTGTGTGGGGAGATCAGACATCAGAGGAGACGTGACCATGTCTGAGTGTGTGTCTGTGTGTGTTTGTGTATGTGTGTTTGTGTGTGTGTGTGTTTCTGTGTGTGTTTCTCTGTGTGTGTCTGTGTGTGTGTGGAGATCAGACATCAGAGAAGACGTGACCATGTGTGTGTGTGTGTGTGTGTGTGTGTGTGTGTGTGTGTTTGTGTGTGTGTGTGTGTGGGTGGGTGGGTGTGTGTGTTTCTGTGTATGTGTGTGTGTGTGTGTGTGTGTGGAGATCAGACATCAGAGGAGACGTGACCGTGTGTGTGTGTGTGTGTGTGTGTGTGTGTGTGTGTGTGTGGAGATCAGACATCAGAGGAGACGTGACCGTGTGTGTGTGTGTGTGTGTGTCTGTGTGTGTGTGTCTGTGTGTGTGTGTGTGTGTGTGTCTGTGTGTGTGTGTGTCTGTGTGTGTCTGTGTGTGTGTGTGTCTGTGTCTGTCTGTGGAGATCAGACGTGACCGTGTGTGTGTGTGTGTGTGTGTGTGTGTGTGTAAAATTAGGTAGAAAGTAAGGTAGAACAGTTAGCCTATGTGTATTAGTATGTAGATACAATGGGTTATCCCACCGGTCACTATTGTTGCCGTTGACATGTTTGTGAGTACTATGACCACATTAAACAAAGTTGAGTAATTGCAAATGCATATATCAATACTAGACACCTTAAACATGATATGTACCAAAAATCTATGTCCTATCTTTATGTTAACATACTTTACCACCCTTTTCTTTGGGAGCTTTCTTGCTGCCATTATTTTTTCTTGGGGCAAACAGGAAATAAACAGCTCTGGTCATGTGACAATTTACAGTAAACATGCGACACTGCACATATTTCATTGAGACCCTTTATTATTTCAATATCTGCTGGAAATGCATTGATAGATCATTCAGTAACATTTTTATAGCCTTAGAAATGAAAAAAAATTTTAAGGTCACTATTGTGACCGGTGGGATTAAATGGGTTAAGTATTAATACAGTTTATCTTTTGACAAAACGTGATTTTTTTCTTTCTCTTTTGTTGTTTGATTAACTTTGGTGACACAAACAGCTGCAGGTATATTGGGTGCTGTCCCTTTAAGACGAATGCACGTATCTAATACCGGTAATGACACGCATCCGTTTTATTTTGACTGCGTTTACGGGGAAACTCGTTGAGACAGACACTGGCTTATTTTTTCGTGCACATGTCTGTTCAAACACAAATAGATAAGAAAGAAAAGGGAATTCGGTGTGTAAAGGCAATTTTCAAAAGTTAATAACAAACAGCATCAATGGTGTAAGAACTTTCAAGAGGCAAAACTGTAATAAAGAGAAAAGTTTATTCTTTGAGGATTCTTTTCACAAAAACCGCAGCTACCCGGTTTGGAAAACAGAATACCTGTAGACTCAATAAAGCATAGACATTTTATACAGTTTCTTGGCAAAAAAACTCCTCCTTCCAGGTTTCTTGTAAATTTCCAGAAAGATACCCCCTATCTTCAGCTAGTTCGGACTGGTTTCTACCCCCCCCCCCCCCCGGTGCAGGTCACACTGTTCTTTGTCCCTGAGACACCCAAAGGCCTTCATCTATGACCTAAATTGCCTCCCGCTTCCCTAAGGAGAGGGCCTGGTGCTTCTTTTATTAGTTAAATAACCCTGTATTCTTCTAACCAAACTCTTTCTCGTGCTCAGGTATTTCACTATCTTCCTGCCCATCCGTCTTATTGGCCTGCTCTTTCCTGTCCCCTCCTCAGCTGCTGGAAAACCTCACAGAAACATATGATTAAACAGTTTGAAAACAAATGATTATAAGAAATACTCACGAACTTCACGTGCTGTCTGCGACTGCGTGGCTCTGTGCGCCGACAGACCATCTATATTTGGATGTTAAACATAATATGTATAGCCTGATACAGCAAAGACAACGTCGGCAGTATTGACGGCAAAATTGGCTACAGAATATTTCGTTCTGTAGGCCTATTGACAGAGGCAATATTTGAAAATTGATAATTAGGCCTATTTTTTAAATTACAATTATATATGCATTTGTCAAAAACCGAGAGACTTTCAAGCATCAAAATGTAATTTATTAATATGTATTTGCGCCTTCTATTTTGTCTGAAAACTTCCAACACTCTTGCATGTCGCGTGAAAAATAGGCGTCGGTTGCGGTTCTATTTCTAGCACGCGGTTTCGGCGCGGCTCGAGAAGTGTGTGTGTCACGCAGGCATTGTGCTCTAACACAAGCTCTAACCAGTTAACATGAGAGCCGACATAAAAACGGACACTCCACGCCACGCAGAGAGAAATGTGATGCAGTGGCAGATCCAGACTTCCAGAGTGAGAGTGAGACAGAAACACTAGTGGTTCACGCTTGCGCACATACTGCTGGTTTGGCGCGCAGTGTTCTGATTCGCTTATTTCCTATTTACTTGTTGGTGGACGCAATCCAGAATTACTGTTGGTTAAATTATAATCAGACACAACGTGTCATTTTTAACATCTCTTTTTAGAGTGATATATATCACGGGCGGGTCGCGGGAATGGGGGTGTTTCATTAATAATATTATTCTTAGTGTTTTTGTTGTTGTTATTAATAATTGCTCAAGTACAAAGTATTTATTGAATTTCCACATGTGCGTGTGAGTGAGTGAGTGAGTGAGAGAGAGAGAGAGAGAGATTATAACTGGTGTTGTTTATTGTAAGTGTCTGCCTTTTTGGAATTGTTGCCTTCAACCTGCACTCTCTTCCTCTGTCTCCTCTCCTACCTTTCTCTCCACCTTCTCTAGGCCAGCATCATCTAACCTGGCCTTTTTAGGGGGCTTTCCTCTCAGGGCGAATGAGAGGATGATTAATTGCTTTTTTACCTGACATCTTTGAAAGACAGATGCAATGATTAATGCATCCATGGCCAGGATATAATTATAAAATATGACATGATTTTAAAAGTGACCTATAACATCGACTATGCAATACACTTTAATTTATTTAGTGCTAATAAAATTAGTAAGCCTATTTGTAGAGAGAGGTGTTTAATGTGACAATATGTCAGTCATCGTGTGATAACGAAAATATGACTAGGCCTAGACCACTTGTTCTGAGCAGGTGTACAGGCTGTATAACTGTTGGCCAAGTTACAGTCAGACACTCATGAAAAACTGATGCTAATTATCTGGGAAACATTCTAACAGCAGTCAAGTTGTCACTGTTTGTGTCAAACAAGTTGTGAATTTGTTGTAACATTATAAAACAGGAGATCATGACTTACCCTGTGCTCAAAGTGATGCTCGGAGCTCAAGTGGTTGTTTCCTCTGTGGGTGAAGAAACTTTGACTTTGACGCACTTTGAGAATCACGTGAACAATTCCAGAATATGCTTTTTTTTTTTCATTGGTTGTTGCGTTAAATCTTACCCAGATACAATAGTGCTATTTTCTGATTGGCTATTGTGTACCCACTTTCTTTTTTTTGATTGGCTGATAAGTGGCAGGCTCGACTAAGAATTCCAGGGGAGACGTTCCACACCTATGGTTCCACAGTGAGAGAGGCGCGGCCAGAAAAGTTTTGGGCGCTGCGGCATATTGAATATATTATAAATAGGTTTTCCGCGTGAGAAATACAATGTGTGGCGGAAGACCGAAATGAGTGACTGTCATATATATATATATATATATATGGAATGCTCTTCCTCAAGACATCCGTCAAACATCCACCCATCTCTCCATCAAGAACACATTTTTTATCTGAATATTACTCTTTAGCTCACAGTCTGTAAATTGTTATTGATATGCTATGTTGAATCCCTCTTTGTTTGTGTCTTTAACCTAACTTTGTAAGTGACCTCTGAATATTAGGCCTACTTTCTGCACTTGGTATGTGTATTGTGCTTTGATGTTGATGTTTATTTTGTTCTATTTTTTTTCCACCTTAGAAACATTGGTAATTACGTAACATGCTATCAGTTTCTGATGCAGAAAAGTTAGTTCATGCATTCATGACCTCGAGACTAGATTACCGTAATGCTTTATTAGCTGGTTGTCCTGCATCCTCAATAAACAAGCTACAGTTAGTCTAAAATGCCACCGCTAGGGTTCTTACTAGATCAAGAAAATATGATCATATAACACAGATTTTATCATCACTACATTGGCTACCTATAAAGTTCTGTATTAATTATAAGGTATTACTGACTTATAAAGCCCTAAACGGCTTAGCTCCAGTCTATTTAACGGATCTTCTATCGCCCTATAATCCATCGCGCTCTTTAAGATCACTAAATTCAAGGCTTTTGGTCATACCTAGGATGTCCAGATCCACCAAAGGAGGGAGAGCATTTTCACATTTTGCTCCAAAACTCTGGAATAGCCTTCCTGATACTGTTCGTTGCTCAGACTCGCTCTCCCAGTTTAAAACTAGATTAAAGACGCATCTCTTCAGCCAGGCATTCTTTTAATACTTTTAATCTTACAGTTAAATCCGACCCAGTTCATAAATGCCAGAGGAGAACTGGCCCCCAACTGAGCCTGGGTTCTCCCAAGGTTTTTTTTTTCTCCATTAGGTCACTTGATGGAGTTTTTTGGTTCCTTGCCACTGTTGCCTTTGGCTTGTTCAGTTGGGGATATTTGGGGATATTTAATTTAATTAATCAATCAATCAACAATACTATTGATCAGCATTACCAAATGTGGATGTTTCCACTAGAAACAAACATTGATGTATTATTTTAATTTAATACTGTGAAGCTGCTTTGATACAATCTGTATTGTGAAAAGCGCTATATAAATAAACTTGACTTGACTTGACTATTCCTTAGTCCCAGTGGTTCTCAAACTTTTTAGAGTTGTACCCCATGAGGCTTTTAACATCCTTCTGCGTACCCACACTCTTCAGTCGCACCTTTTTCAGTAAGGGACAATATTTGCCCCCTTAAATTGATTTTTCCAGTGCATTTTTACCTTTACAAATACCTTTATCAAATAAATAATGCTTTAAATAATAAATGTTCAAGATAAATGTTCAATAGAGAAATATACAATGATGGTAAAAACGTAGTGATGGTTTTAAATATTGAATTAAAACCGCCAGTAGGTGGAGAGTCATCAAGTCATTAATGAAGCAAGTGGCTGTATAATTAATCATTGACTCTAATGATTCGTTCAAAACCACAGATTCGTTCACAATCATTGCTGTGTGCTGCAGTTCTGCTGTGGCTTTCGTTGGAGCTATTATTTTGTTGTAAAAAAAATATTGACAACTGTGTTGAAAATGAACATCACTTAATATTAATATTTCGTTAGCTGAACTGTTGTATAAAATCAATGTCACATTCGCAATTGTGTGGATCTTCATAATATGAAGAAACTCACACAGGATATGTGTTTATATCGAAGAGAGTTTGAATCTTATAGAGCTGGTAAGTCCCGCCCATCCGTAAAACCCCAAGTGGACCTCTAGGTTTAAAAATCGTCAATGCAAGTGAATGGGAGAAAATAATTATTTTCTGGTCCCGTTTGAATTGTGCCATGAATGTGAACATATGTTGTCTGTGAATTTTTTATATAACACTTCATGTTACGAGTTTGACAGTATATGGTATGATTCTTCGGCTAGCAGTTGTGGAAAAGACATAACGAGAAAGACTACATGTCGCCTATGTGACGTCACCCCATAAAGTTGACTAACCCGTGGTTTTCACCAACCTCAACGATTTTGTCCTCTCCCTGAAAGAAGGAGGTGAAGTGCACCAAAGACACAGCCATGTTTAGCGGGATCCGTGAGCTAGTGTCCGTGTGCGAGTGGTGTTGACGTTTCAAACGCGTCGAAAGCAGCGAAGAGTTGTAGTCCGGAAGGTGCTCTCACAAAAAGTCTAACCGTATCAAACTTCTACCCGCTAAATTGCTGCATTCTTTACACGAAAAGTTATATAAAAAATTCACAGACAACATATGTTCACATTCATGGCAAAATTCAAACGGGACCAGAAAATAATTATTTTCTCCCATTCACTTGCATTGACGATTTTTCAACCTAGAGGTCCAGGGGGATTAGCGGAAGGGGCGGGACTTACCAGCTCTATATCAATCTCCATGCACAGCCTGTGTCTATATTTGTTCTTCATGCTAGGCTAAGTGCTAAATCCCTACTTTTATAAAGCTAACATAAATTGTCGAGAACGGTAGTATAGCGCGATTTGCCAATGCAGCAATCTGAAGGAGACCTGTCATAGACTACACGCTGCTTAAATGCAGAAAGTTGACAGCAAAAAATAAGGTAATTTGATCGGATGTCATGTATTTACAGCATTTTACCTGATAGAAATGCATGCTCAGTTTAAATCTTATTTTAAGGTGAGGTAGTATTAAAGGTGGGGTATGTAATTCTCTTTTTTGACCATTTTTTCAAAATCAATTTACAGCCACTGAGTTAGAAGCACTGAAATAAAAATTAAGCAATTTAATCATCTGTGGAACGGGCAGGACTCGAAAAACTCCAGCCAATCATTTCTAAGACCACCTAGAATCATTGGACAGTAAGTGCGTCAATCAAATGGTCGCACCACCCCCCCTCCCCCCATCCATGTCCATGTTCTTTGAATGGGTGGAGTCAAAGGAAAGAAGGTAGGACCATTTGAGTTGTGTATTTTCAAAATCTGACGGCCGTTTTGCAAATCACATACCCCACCTTTAAAGGAACAGCAAAATTCAGCATTTTGTTCCCGTACCCCCTTCTGTCACCTCACGTACCCCAGTTTGAGAACCACTGCCTTTTACATATCTTTGTAAAGCGACCTAGTATGGAAGGCATTTTCTGCAAAATTTAAATCAATAAATTAAATGATTAAAATGAAAATTAAAACCAGATTAACAATTTCATTACAGAAAACAGTACGCAAAAAAAGTGACAAAGTTGAGAATGAAATTAAATGATTTTATTTTCACAGCATTATCCCTGTCAAATTGAAAAATAAAATGCAATTGGTGATTTCACATTTCATTTTCACTACAGTCTCGAGGCAAGACTGCCAATATTAAAATGAAAAGCCAAACGTGAAAAAGAAACTACAAATACAGTTTTTACAATGCTCTTTAGTAACGCTCACGCAATAATAGTGACACAATTCAAATACAAATTTATTAAAAATTAAAAATTTATTTTAATTCCTCTTATTTCACAGTTTTCATTTTCGTTTTCATTTTCAAAGACAACCTGCATGCAAATTCTATGTTAATGAGTGGGTGTGGCAGTAACGGCGCTAGAGACACGCCTTCTGTAAAGCGAAGTCGTCGACGTCCCGTGTGCATGAGTTGAATGTGTGAAACGAAATTATTTAAATGTGATTATATTGTAATCGACACGACGAGATATGGCGAAATCTGTTAGTGAGCTTTTGCGGGAAGCTGCCGCAGCATTAGAACATGGAAACAACCAGCCTGACCATGTTAGTTATGATGTTAGACTCAGACTAGACCATAATCGATGAGGTTCATTCATGTATTAGGCTGTTTTGGAAATTCAACTATTTGGGTGTACAAAAGTCTTAGTAACACAATTTCTACAACAATCTGTTTTCTGTAATGAAATAGTTAATCTGGTTTTAATTTTAATTTTAATCATTTAATTTATTTATTTAAATTTGGCAGAAAATGCTTTCCATAACCTTGGCTGTTGGAAAGGTGCTATATAAATAAAAATAATGATATAATTATTATATAATAATTATTATTATTAACCACCCAAACACAATTTAACACAAACTGCATGATACCAGTGCTCTGTGAAAAAGTCAGTAATTATGTAATGCCATATTACAATGCTGAGGCGTCCTTACACAAAAACAAACAAATTGCACAAACTTTCCATTTGCATTTGAAATTGAACTCACTTCCTTCACTCCGGTAACTGTCCATGCCGGATCTGTCATCACCATTGTTTTAAAATGTAATCACGGAAAGCAAAACAAGGCATTAGCATGACCACATCCAGCTAGCCAGGCCGATAGACCACTGTCTGATGGAGATAGGCGCGCATGAGTGCGCGCGCAGCTTGGGGCGCTAACAGAATCGCCCACGGCTGACCAGATTTGAGCTCGCTGATTGGCTACAGTTTGTCAAACATGTATATCTTAAATCAGCAATTGGCTAAGCTGCTCCACAGATCCGCCTCTCTGATGAGACGTGCACGCAGGTGGAGGAGACGTGTTGAAAAAGCAGACATTTTTCATTTCTATCATATTTTTCACATATACTGGGTGCATTTAATATCTCAAACACACAAATACTGACAATTTGTATGTATGATTTTTGTATTATTTATATAATGAGTGTGGCTCATAAACTCATAAATATATATATATATAAATATATATATATATATATATATATATATATATATATATATATATATATATATATATATATAAAAGGGGGGATGCAGAGATGTTACTGCGTCCTTTTATTAACATTTCTGATTGTTTAAATGATCAGCCCTTTGGGGCCCCATTAAAATGCGGGACCCTAGGCAATTACCTGCCCTATTGCGACACCTTTAGCTGTCAACCTTTTATGAAATCCTTTGGATTACATTAAAAATGCTAAATATATGCTGTACAAGGACAGTACTGCTATAAATCAATAAAATAAACCACTTAGGCTCTAAAAGAGTTCAGTGATGCAGGTCTAAGAATGATTATGTTAAAACACAACCAACACAATCAGATCACTTTTTCTCTTTATTCATCTGGCTGTTATAACTCAGTTACAGCAATCAAACAAAATCTAATGTTTATAATTCAATGGACAAAAGCCAAACTAAAGCAAACACTGATCAAAATAAAGCCTAAATATAACAAATATTTTGTATATTTGTTTGCAGTTTGTTTCTGTATGATGCCAAGGACTGTACTGTGAACATGACGATATAGAAATCAACAAGAGGTTAACTGGCTAAGCCAGAAAGGGCATGATTTCCAGTAAATGATGCAGAGAAATAACAGGATGTGACACTTCAGCAGAATATCAACTATGAGCAGAGGTGTGGGTATACTGCAAAAAGAGATGTGTCAAAAAACAACACATGTGACTGTGTAGATAGCATTTTGACACATGTTGTGTAGATTTTAGCACACAATGTGTGTTAAAATGTAACTCTGGATAGAATAGCACTGGGTGGAGGGCAGTTTGTGTTTATGAAAAAAAATTATAGGTATATTTTATATGGTATCCCATAAAATGCTCTAAAATAAATAAAGCAATACATTCAAATAAATAAATAAAATCTTAATTCATGAAAACTTAAAGATTAACGGGTGTTTTTTGGCAGCCAATCACGTCATGCCTTTTTTTCAATGTCTTTTTCAAATGCTGCTTTCACTTGTTATTAATAACAAGATTAACTTTATTTCTGTCAGACTCTACAGAAGCTCTTATTGAGAATGAACAGGTTTTGGTGTTGACGATTCATTGAATGTTTCATTTAAAGTCACCAGAATCGTGATTAGTGTCAGCTTTATTTGGGCTCTTGGGCTCTTAACATTAGCTTTCTCTGATTGCTGAAAGTGTGTATTTATAAGCTCAGCAAGAGTTCAATATTTGAAAGATGAGTATGATATATGAAAGATGATTTATAACAGAATTAGCATATTTTAATTAGCTTTAAATACACAGTTTGTACAGAACTTCACAAACTACAGTATAACAGACATCAAGAATCAGCACATGAATCTCAACAATGGTGACAAACAAAAAGCTTCATGCCACAATGCATGCTGGGTGCCACCATAGTACAAATCTAATCCATGACTCCCAGCATGCATTGCGGCATGAAGCTTTTCGCTTGTCACCATTGTTGAGATTCATACGCTGATTCTTGAGGTCTGTGTTTGACTAGATTCTGTTGCAGATAAAAAATTTCAGAAAACATTTTTTTTTTTTATTCTGCACTGCTGGATAGCATGATGTAGTGTCACAAGATCAATATAACTAACAGCACATAAATAAACTAAATGTGCACCATCCATATACTCATAAACTTGATCAGATCAGCACTTTCTGATTATGATATCATCAAAAAACATCTGATCATATAATCTCTCACCATAACAAATGTATTTTATTAAAATACAGTTAAAGCAGCCAGAGAAAAACTGAAAGAAGAGTAAAGGGTCAAGACCTCAAATAAAGGAGCCATTAATCGCGATTCTGGTGACTTCAAATAAAACATTCAATGAAACATCAACATCTAAACCTCAGTTAATTCTCAATAAGAGCTTGTCTATGTAGATTCATGATGTCTAAAACATCCAAATGTTCAAACAAACTCTTTATTAAACGTCACTGGACTCCATAAACACAAGTTAACAATACGTTTCAGTTTTCATCCAAACACTCAGTTGTAAAAACACAGGAAGTGACTCTGGCAAATACACACCGACTACTACAGTCACATGTGACACATATCTGACACAAGTTGTGTAACTATAACACATTAGTGTGTAAAAGGTTTCAACACACTTCTGTGTAAGAGGAATAACACATTAATTGTGTTAAAGGTAATACAAAATGTGTAGTCCTTATAAACACAGAGATGTGTTAAGAATCGACACAGGTTGTGTGTTAAATTTGACACCATGTGTTGTCCCTGAGCACACACACTACATGTGTTAAAATCTACACAACATGTGTTACAATCTACACAACATGTGTTAAAATCTACACAACATGTGTTGTCCCTGAGCACACACACTACATGTGTTAAAACTGACACAATATGTGTTAAAATCTACACAACATGTGTTAAAATCTACACAACATGTGTTAAAATCTACACAACATGTGTTAAAATCTACACAACATGTGTTGTCCCTGAGCACACACACTACATGTGTTAAAACTGACACAATATGTGTTAAAATCTACACTACATGTGTTAAAATCTACACTGCATGTGTTAAAATCTACACAACATGTGTCATTTTAACACATCTCTTTTTACAGGTTGTGTTGTTTTCAACTCATCATTTTGAGTGCCGACACTCACCATCACTGTGAATGGTATGCAGTGTTTGCTATGTTCTCAAACAAACAGGCCAGTGGAAATACAAGTTATTTACATACAATATTTTGTCAGTTACTACATTTTGATTAAATTCAAAGTGTAAACTCTGTTAACTGTAATCTCTTCATGAACTTTTGTCAAAAGCAGCATTATCAATTAGGGGTTGAAGTGTGAATAACTGAATAATGTCCAGTACAGTGAGTCTGTCCAGTCATTGAGCTTGAAACATTGTCTTGTACTTTGTGTGCACATGCATTCTGTACTCGACTATTGATTAAACGGTTAATATTTTTGCATCTGGCCCTTTCGCTTTATTTTTAAAATGACACAATTTGTGTGTTAAAATGACTTACACATTTATTGTGTTAAATTTGACACAACATGTGTTGTCCCTGAGCACACTCACTACATGTGTTAAAACTGACACAACGTGTCATCTTTAACACATCTCTTTTTAGAGTGATACTTTCAAATCATACTTTTGGTTTTTAAAAAATGTAGCAAGCGCAACTTATCGAAAGTGAAATTTAAATTGAGATTAATATATTAGAATAATATTACATTCATATTTTAGTTTATATTTCCATAAATGCATATATTTTGGTAACACTTTACAATAATGTCTCATTTGTTAACATTAGTTAATGCATTAGTTAACATGAAATAACTATGAAATTCTTTTTTTTTTTTTTTTTTTTGCATTTACCTAAAGTAAAAAAAGTTAAAAAAAAGTTTTAATTTTTTTTTAAATTTTCACTGTTTGTTTATGTATTGTTCACAAGTGTATTAACTAATGTTTCCGGACTCTAGTAACAACCCAAACTCTGCATAGATGATGTTTAAATCAAATAAAAAAATAAAATAAAAAAAGGGGGGCAGAAAAACCCCACTCTAAACAATTTTTCATACAGGCACACACAGACATCAAGAATCAGCGTATGAATCTCAGCAATAGTGACAAACAGCATATTCATATAAACATTGGGAAACAAGTGACTAAAACGTCACAAAAAAACTGCAGAAATAAAATAGCAGGAATAAGGAAATTACTAAGACAATTAAACTCATTATTTATGATGGGAGCCATGAATGAATTTTGATTGGTGGTACCCAGAATGCACTGCAACATGCTATATAACAATGTCACCATTGTTGAGATTCACAGGCTGATTCTTGATGTCTGTGTGTCTATATCAGAGCTGAACCACCACTGAGTGAAAACTTCAAGCAAAATTAATCAGTGAGTACCTAATTAAAATTATATTTTGTTCTTATAGAAATTATAAATGTAGTTATTAGTAAATATCTTTATCTAGATATATTATTATACTAAATACAAGAATTAGTCAAAACACATCTAACAGAACATAAGCTTATTTTCTACAATATTATGTGCTTATTTATTTAGCTAAATGTCAATCTTCATCTTTATAACAGAAAATACAATACAATACAATACAATACAATACAACTATTTTCAAGATACAGTATCTTCACATGATAAACTCTTCACATGTACAGTATAATGGATTGTCACCGTAAAAACAGTCCTTTGTGTCGTGGAACAAGCAATGCTGTAAATATATGGATAGCATTGCAATTTAAACTTTAATTTATCATTTTATTAGTTCATTAAGTAATTATGCTAACTCAACTAATTTAAAGTAAAGAGCTTGATACTAATTAAATAATGTCAACTATAGTACATTTGCTGATTAGAGTTGCATAGACTACACTAAAAAAAATGTTTTTGCCTCTTGTTAAATTTAATGAATTAAAAGAAGATAAAGTAACACGATTGTTTAATATTTTGTCACATATTAATTTAATTGTGTTCAGTCAACCTAATATATTTAAAACTGAAGTTTTCTTAATTTGTGTAAAAACTACATGAATCATTTTTGTTGACAACTAACTGGGCAGTGGATCTGTAGATCCCAGCATGCTTTGCAAGGGACTGCATTAGGAGGGTAAATTTAGGGATTAAAGTGTTATTTTATGTGTTTTTCTGTAAATGGAAAGATGTTGTTAGTTAATGTTAGTGTTTAATATTCAGTTATGTTAGAAACTTAGAGGACTTTCTGTAATGTTTTTGAATTTTGTGGTTACCATTATGCAGAAGAGTGGCGGCTGTGTTTAGCTTGGCTGTGGGCACACATTATACAGTACACTATATGCATTAAACCACTTACACAAAGTAGTTTTAATTTAAGTGAACAAAGTAATTAATTAATTAATTAATTAATTAATTTTGAACACTCAAAAGCTATTCTTTGAATTAATATAATTAAATCATGGACAGGATTTCCACGTGATTAAATGGCTTTCTTTCAGCATTAAGCACTTATGTTAGGCTAACTTACATTGCATAGATTGGATCAACTTTGTTAACTAGTGTAATTGTACTACTGTAAAATAAGTTGGATTCAACTATATTTAATTAAGTTGAATGCAAATTAAGTAAATTAATTGGTCCAAAATATTGCAAATTAGTTGGGCTGACACTATTAAATTAAGCTGTGCCCAACCATAGTAAATAAGTTGAATCAACCTTAATAAATTAAGTTGATCCAACGTAAGTACATTACATTGGAATAACAGAATTGCATAATGCTGAAATAAAGCAGGTTAATCATGTAGAAATCCTTTCCATGATTTTTTTATGTTCATTCAAAGAGTTTTTTTTTTAGTGTAAATATTTAGACTAATTGCATGTTTATATTAATCTCTGCTTAAATATGGGTGCATGGAGGAATATAGCCTATTCCGCGCTCAAGCGCATGTATAAATCTTGCCGCAAAGCACCAGTAAA